>NC_089742.1:95331859-95659359 GCF_040412425.1 Macrobrachium rosenbergii
AGTTATTTAGTCATTATTGTTTATTACCTAAATTAATGTACTGTTAAATAAATGTGAGATGATTAAGATCATCAGTAATAAAATAGTGGGACAATTAAAGCCATAAGTTCACTAACACATTTTGTTTTCAACCAAAGCATTCCGTAAAACGCAAAAATCAAAATGATTGTATTCAACTTGTGAATTTTAACGATAAGTAAGACAATTAAAAACATTTCATCATGTCGGTCTTGGAGAGGGTTGTTTTTTTTATTGTTACTAACATCATCATCAGTTTGCAGTCACAAATCTGAGGACGGTCCGGGAATAGGATTCGCAAGTGATGACGCATCACCACAACACTGTTGTGGGATTTTTCATACCTCTATATTAAAGTTAAAATTATTGCTAAATTCATGTTTTCAAGAAGAATTAATTATGTAAATCAAATTATTGAGTAACTTTTGCCATCAGCAGTCAAATAATCACAATCATGGCAATGTTCAAATCTGGTGCCGTCACGACATATGTCTATAAATAGAACAGAAGTAGAGGTGGGCTGTCATTGGCTAGCAGATCTCCATGGCAACCAGCCAGCCAATCAGATTTTAGCTGTATTCTGTCTGAGAAAGAACTTTTGCTCAGAGAAGCTGACGATGACATAAGTGCATGTGTTTTGAATACAAAACTTAGTTTTTAATAGTGTATGTATTTTACTTGTTACATGAAGAATAGAACGAATTCTTTCTTATTACTTTGAGTGCAAAATTGTTGGTTCAGAGATCCTTCAGCAACAAAATATAGATTTTCTTTCCTTCAGAAGATTCTTATGAAAGCTGCGTTGATATAACTTTAAAACAAAATTCTTCTTTTTAATCTCTCAAGGATAGAATTATGCTGCATAGGGGGAACTGGCAATTCTCTCTCTCTCTCTCTCTCTCTCTCTCTCTCTCTCTCTCTCTCTCTGTGTGTGTGCATGTGTGTGTTTTGTCATTTGCCACATAAACACAGTTAGAATTACTCTGCATATAGGGAACTGGCAATTCTCTCGTTAACAAGGAAAACTTTTTCTGGTCGCCTTAGCCACAGCTAAGAGAGTCAGTGAGTTGCAAGCCACTGACAAAATATTAGGCTTTTCACAAGGAGACGTGGTCCGCTCTTTTATGCTAGACTTCCTAGCCAAGAATGAGACCTCCCTGTAAGCCGTGGCCTCGTTCCTTCACCGTCAAGAATTTAATGGAAATTCTTGGACCAGAAGAGGAAGAGAGGACTCTTTATTCCATCAGGCACTAAGGTACTATCTTAACCCTTAAACGCGTCTACTGGACGTATCATACGTCGACTAAAATTGTCTGTTGGGTGCCAAGTGGACGCATCCGTGCGCCGACTACAAAAAATTTCAACTTCGTCAACTTTGACTTGACCGAAATGGTCGAAAAACGCAATTGTAAGCTAAAACTCTTACATTCTAGTAATATTCAATCATGTACCTTCATTTTGCAACAAATTGGAAGTCTCTAGCACAATATTTCGATTTATGGTGAATTTTGAAAAAACTTTTTTCCTTACGCCACAAGGTAACTCGGCCGAAAATTTCAGAAATTCTTTCGTCATTTTGTTGTAATATTTGCACCGTTTTATATTAGCCGTTACATATAGTTTTATATATGAAAATGTGTGCAATTTCATGTAGAATACAGCAAAATACAACCCATGGTTGTAGCTTTTATCAGTTTGGAAATATTTTCATATAAACCACGATAACTGCCAAAATTTCAACCTTTGGTCTACTTTGACTCGACCGAAATGGTCAAAAAACGCAATTGTAAGCTAAAACTCTTACATTCTAGTAATATTCAATCATTTACCTTCATTTTGCAACAAATTGGAAGTCTCTAGCTTTACTGTATCTATCTATCTATATATCTATCCATCTATCTGTCTATCTATCTAATCTCTATCTCAGTACTGTATGCATCCTTTAATGAAATATAAAATACTGTACCATAAATATAAAAATACAAAATTAAACATACTCGAAGTTCATGAGGCCATCGAATGAGTGCGTGCATATGTAGGTACGTGTTGCTATAAAAAGCTTTGCTTAATTTACTGTACTGTATTTCATTACAAGTTAGTTGACTCTAAGTATGGTTATCACACATTATAACAGTCCAGTCATATCTTGTGCATTCACGTTTGTGGATTTGTGAAATTTTAATTGAAACCTACAGTAACCTCCCTGCGAATAGCTAGAACCCGCGAATACTTAGAACCCTTATAAAAACACTTAGAACTGCCTATTTTGATAGTTCAACCACACAAAAAAAAAAAACACTAAAAATGCTTATACAGGTATTATCCTACTTATGATGGGGTTAGGTTCCAAAAAAACCCATCGTTTGTTGGAATAAACGTATCTCAAACATAGCCTAGCCTACACTAGGATATTCAGTACCATGTATATATGTATGGTAGCCTAGCCTACACTAGGATATTCAATATCATGTATATATGTATGGTAGCCTAGCCTACACTATAAAGTATACTGTATACATACACAGCATAGTAATTATTAATATCAGCTAATTGTGGAGGTTCATGCAGAGTGACTTATGATAATTCAGTACAAAGAGAAATTGAATAACAAACAAGAATTAGCTTAGCCTACACTATGGTATATCGTAAGGCATATAAAGTACGTAGCCTACATTATACTGTACAGTAATACCTCAGACTTGCACGATTCGAGTTGCACGAATTCACAGACACGAATTGTTTATTGGAACCTAACTAATGGTCATACACGAGTTTTTCACAGACACGCGAACATTTCCGTACACTGAGAAACCCAGCAAAAGTGTTTGTTTAATTTTGTTATGTAATTTATAAGTTTTCAAGCTTTTATGTGTAAATTAAATAACATTAAATATTATTAAAAGTAATAATTCTCTCTCTCTCTCTCTCTCTCTCTCTCACTGAGATGAATTTTTATGGTACATGTAAACAGGTATGTTTATTTGTTTGATAAACTTTTAAGTAATAATATGTACTGATTTTCAAATAATTATAATAATAATAATTAATAAAAATTTGTTATCTTGAACAAACAAATTCTTCCTCATCTTTTGTAAGAAGGTGGAAGGCAAAGCTGTCAGACATGTCATTTAACATGACAAGAATGAGTGTTGCTAATCAGTGGTCAAATCTCTCTCTCTCTCTCTCTCTCTCTCTCTCTCTCTCTCTCTCTCTCTCTGTGTGTGTGTGTGTGTGTGTGTCCGTAATAAAGTAAGGACAACTGTTATCTCTCTCTCTCTCGTTCGAAGTTAGCCAACCTACGTATTACAGCACTGTTTCTCTGTATGTCTTTAACTGTACAGTAGATAATTTTGAATTGATCTAATTTTACCTGTACTGTTTACAAACTGTAAATGCGCAGTTCTAAAACATAGAGACATAGAGCATTTCAGAACAAAGAGAAAGTGACAGAATAAAAAAAGTTTGTAAAAACGGGTTGAGAAGACTTCTAAAAATAGATTGGTGGAATGGGGAGAGAGTCACACACTATATTCCTAAGTCAACCATTTATTTTTTTTTTGTAAAGGGTAATGTATTAACTCTCTCTCTCTCTCTCTCTCTCTCTCTCTCTCTCTCTCTCTCTCTCTCTCTCTCTCTCTCTCTCTCTTCGTAATAACTGATAAATAATTTCACTCTCTTAAGTAAGGACAACCCTTGAACCAGGCGATTCTCTCTCTCTCTCTCTCTCTCTCTCTCTCTCTCTCTCTCTCTCTCTCTCTCTCTCTCTCTCTCAGTCTTCGTAATAATAACTGATAAATAATTTCACTCTCTTAAGTAAGGACAACCCTTGAACCAGGCGATTCTTTACCGTTCATGTTGGCTTCTCTCTCTCTCTCTCTCTCTCTCTCTCTCTCTCTCTCTCTCTCTCTCTCTCTCTCTCTCTCTCTCTCTCTCTGTCTTCGTAATAACTGATAAATAATTTCACTCTCTTAAGTAAGGACAACCCTTGAACCAGGCGATTCTTTACCGTTCATGTTGGTTCTCTCTCTCTCTCTCTCTCTCTCTCTCTCTCTCTCTCTCTCTCTCTCTCTCTCTCTCTCTCTCTCTCTAAATAATTTCACTCTCTTAGCTCTCTCTCTCTCTCTCTCTCTCTCTCTCTCTCTCTCTCTCTCTCTCTCTCTCTCTCTCTCTCTCTCATAGTTAGCACACATTTTACAACTTATTAATTCTCTGTACATCTTTACCTGTACAGTAGATAGTTTAAATTGATCTAATTTGACCTGTATCGTCTACTTAAGTTTAAATGCACTAGTGTTGCAAATACGTTCTAAAACATAGAGACATAATAACTAAGAGTTGTAGTTTAGTCAAAATATAAAACATTGTTTGTTCATGAAAAAGCATTTCAGAACAAAGAGAAAGAGACGCAGAATAAAAAAAGTTGCTAAAAAGAGGTTGAGATGATTCTAAAAATAGATCGGTTGGAAGGGGAGAGAGAGAGAAATTCTCTTACAACTCTCAATTTTTATGTAAACCATTTATTTCTCTTTTTTAAGGGCAATGTATAAAGTTAACTTTTAAATGAAATTACTGTAACTTCAATTCCATTTAAAAGTTAATAATTTGGGAGCATGATTAGGGTCATATTTAGTGTTTAAGCTAGAGATAAGCATTTATTAGCATTTTTAGAGACCATGCCAAACTTACGCGAAAATTCACCCAGTGCTAGGGGTTCTGGAACCTAACCTCGTGTAAGTTCGAAGTATGACTGTACTCTGTATTTACATATCCTATTATATAAACATCAACATAATGAATATGCATCTTTTCCATGGATCTTTTAAAATGTTATGCCTTAATTCACTGTATCCAATAATATTTTATATATTCTTATATTGCTTTTGTGTTATAAATTGCGATCAATGTTTTGGTTTGGAAATGTTTACGCTGTGTTTATTTCACCATATTTAACTCATTTCAGAGTGCTTTTCCTACGTCTAGGCAAGGTTATTTTTCATTATACTGCATGAAGTGTTTTTAAGTCGAAAAATAACTTAAGTACGTCTCATTGTGATATCAACTTAGCTGTTCTTTTTGTTAATAGGTGGGGCATTTGTTTTGTGTAAAATAATCAAGATTCCGTTCACTATTTTCACTTGATTTCATCATAATATGAGCTTTACGTATTTATCATTTATCGGCGTAAAAATAGTAGTATTGTGTTCTTTCATGCCCAGTACAGTGAATCCCCCGTATTCACGGGGGATGCGTCCCACACCCCCCCGTGAATAGGTCAAATCCGCGAATGCTTAAAACCCCTCTAAAAACACTTAGAACTGCCCATTTTGATAGCTTAAACCAAGAAAAACCCTGTAAAAATGGTTATACCTGAGTATTTTAATAGTTTTATCACAAAAAGTGCATTTATTCATGAAAATTATATGAAAATACAGTACAGTAATTAGTGAATATTTCTCAGTGAAAAATACCGCGAATGGGTGAATTTTCAGCTAATGATGGCTAGATATGTTCCACAGAGAAACCCACGAATGCGTGAGTCCGCGAACCATGAGAATGCGAATACGGGGGGTTTACTGTAGTTTGGATTAAAATACTTTCTCTCCAATTTCAAATATGGTCGAGTTTCATCCATGTTGCTGATGCATGATAATTTATAGTCATTAGCAGCTTGAACATTGGCTTTTCAGCTTGAGCTACAACTTGCAGCATAAATTTGGCAGTATAATTCCTTGGTGATCTTTTATCCATACCGATTAAAGGTATACAGTAATGTAAAAATATATCAGTCCTATTCTACTTAATGTCATTTGTACTATAACCTAGGATAATTGTATTTTACTGTACGATGGTTGAAATACAAGGAAAACAGCTGTTGTTATCAGATTCAGTGATAACAAAACAACAGTTTCTTTGTCGATTATTTATGGCTGTACGCATTTACGCAAGAGTATAATGTTACTAACAATACTTTTATCATTCTCTTTTACTTTTTGAACTAGAAGATGGGATAAAGGAGATGGAGGAAAAGAAGCTGGTCTATTGTAATTTGGTCTCTCCCGCTGCCTGATTGTATGCTGCTGCCTGCGCGAAATTAAAATATTTTATGTTGTATTGGTATTAATTGCTCACCCCATTGCAAAATCGAATTATCGTAAGGTGAACTATTGTAACTCGAGCACTACCTGAGTATTTTAATAGTTTTATCACAAAAAGTGCATTTAGTCATTAAAATGAGATGAATATTTCTCTGTGAAAAAATACTGTGAATGGGCGGATTTTCAGCGAATAATGTACATATATGTTCCATACTGAAATCCGCGATTTGTGAGACTGCGAAGACGGGGGTTTACTGTAATTAATTTGCATCTGCAATTCTTTCACAGATCTGCAAAATTTTTGCTCACGTTCTCTTCCTTTCTGATAGTTAACATGCACACTTTTTTACAACTTACTAGTTCTCTGTACGTCTTTATGTAATTTTAAATTGATTGAATACCTGTACCCTCTATGTACAGTACATACATTTTCTTTATTTTATTGTTTTGTACCTTTTTGATATGAATACTGTAACATGAAATTTATGTAGTTTACCTTCCTGACAATTAAAAAAAAAAAGTCAGTCATTAAGTTTACAGTCCTAATTTTGTTACTTGGTTTTACCTTAGTATGAGTGCAAAAGAAAACAGTATACCGTACTGTAAATTTAGGCACTGTACAGTACCTAAATTTTTAATATTGATATTTTGCAGTTTAATATTAATATTGGGAAATTAGTAAATAGTTTTTTTTTATCAAAAAATGTATTCAGTCATGACAATACAGTAATTATTGAATATTTCTCGATGAAAAAATCCATGAAGTACTGAAATTTCACAGAAAAATCTGCTCATAGGTGAAGTTGCAAATCCTGAACCGCAAATAGGCAGGGGTTGACTGTATACATCATATCTTTGAGGCCTTGGCCTAGGTCCAGATGTGTTGGATATTGTTGGGTTCTGGATAATTGTGGGATTACTTTTAGGAATAAAAAATTTTGTAGCTTTGTTGCATAGCATAAGCATAGTTTGAGTTTATACATTTGCAGTATTTGAGACTGAGTAGGCATTGTTGTTTAAGATTGAATGTATGATGGTCTTTCTGAGTCAAGTTGGTTTTAATATATTAATTAAAATAAGTTAAGTATTGAGCATCATTAGTGTAGTAAAGATATTTTGAAAGATAAGAAAAAAATCTGTCATTCTTAGTTTTAGAATTTAAGATATTAGGTATCTCACATAAATCTCTTCAGAGGAACCTGTTGAATTTTGTAAATATATAGAGGTACCATAGTCATGTTAGCACTATGAACTTTTGGGAATCTGTTTATGGTTAATTTTCAGAAGTGGTATGAGTTAAGTTCTTATTAGTAAAAGTGCACTTTGGAAAGCTTGTCATAATTTTTTTTGAGCAGATGCTGGAGGTTTTCTTTACATTTTATGGATTTATATCTATTACACCTAATTTATGGAGTAAGACAATTCTTAGAGAAATTGTTAGTTTTGTGCATGTTACAGAAGGATTCTTTATTTTTCAGGTGGAAATGACGGGAGCCTTGAGACATGGCCAAATCAGCAAGATCAGATGGAAGGAGAAGAGGATGGCAATGGTGGAGGAGGGGATCAGGAGACACCAACTGATAATCTGAAGACTGAAGAAGGTGAAACATCAGAGTCCCCATCACCCTCACCTTCATGTAATGATGGCCCTTCTCAGTCTGACACTGCACAATCTTCTAAAGCATCCTCTCCTCAGAACGTTTCACGGCTTTATTGTTACTCAAGGGTTGGTATTTCAAAATTTTACAAGGATAGTTGTAGCATAAAATTTTAAGGAAGTATTTCACGTGAAGAGACAGTAAGTGGTAGAAAGACAATTTTCTCTCTCTCTCTCTCTCTCTCTCTCTTTTACATGCTTTTATTTAATTTGACCTCTGCATCTGTCTGTGTGGGTCAAATCTTGTAACTCAATCTTTGACCTGTTCCCTGCATACAATGGAATTGAAATTTTTCATGGTTACTCAATCCCGGTGACAATACAACCTTACATGATCAGTAGGTCAGCAGTGACCTTAAGTGACCCTACAGTGACCTCTCCCAGTATCTCAGGGTTTGTATGAAAATCTTTGGATTTTTCATACCTTCTTTGATTCAGTAGAATAAGTTAATAACTCTGTGGATTTTTCAAACCGTCTTTGGCTCAACAGAATATCACGTTCCTTTTTTTTTTTTTAGTGACAGTTATATATTGGTTACAATTTCTGTCAAAACTAAAAAGTATAAAAAATATGAAAAAAATTTTTAAAACAAATTTTTATTAAAATATTCTAAAAAGTACATTTTTTGAGACGCACCGGGATTTTCTTACAATTAATCATGTCTATAAAAATAAAGCATGGATGCTAAACATGGAAGGAAATGCTACAAGAAATGAAATATTTTTAAATATCTAACTTCCCTGGTAGTTACATATATATAGCTTTATCCCGCCGATTCGTCGCGCGCATGGCAGAAATTAAAAATTCACGGCAATCGCCGATAGATGGTCAGGTGGCCATACCTGAGCGCCCTCTACCAGGTACCTAGAGCCATTCCCAATTGTCCTCAGAAATTCCCTGCCGTCGTTCTATCAACACGTTGGAAATTCGCTCTACTTTGGTTTGCTTTACTAAAATTGGTGAAGTACCCATTACTTGTTTGGTTTTCGTTGATGGCTTTCGCTGATTTTGGATTTTCCCTGGATTTTTCTTTTTCTCATTGTTAGCCTATTTGGTCGGTTTCCGACTGGAACAATTGTTCTTTGTACTTGCTTTTCAAGATGGCTGACCCTGTTGTTAGAATGTGTGTTAGGGGATGCAAGAACCGGCTTCCCAAGGCTGCTCTTGATCCCCACACAGTTTGTAAGAAATGCAGAGATCATGTGTGTGCATTTGATGATAGATGCAAGGAGTGTGAAAGTTTGTCCGAGAGAGAGTGGAGAGAGTATGATCGCTATGTGAGGCGATTGGAAAAGGACAGAATGAGGAGAGCTAGATCTTCCAGTGTTCTGTCAGCTGGGTCTTCTGATAGTCAAGTCCTTTCTAACTTGTCTGATACTAATATTCCTGATCCTAACCCTAAGGTAATAGTACCCGATCCTCCTGCAGAGTCAGGAGTAAGTAATCCGTCTTTAAAGGATATAATGGCTGCTATTTCGGCCATAGGAGTTTCTGTGCAATCCCTTTCTTCGGATAGGTAAGTGATGTGGGGGGCAGTGCATAGTTTGTAACAAAAGTTCGGTGACAGTGTTAGTACAGTGGAGGGTGCGTCCATTCGTGTCTGTCACGCTCCTAGCCCTAGACCTCTTCCATGCTCCCCAACCCCTGGGAGAAGGAACGTCGACAGGCTAAGGGAGGTGAGAGACGTTGAACAACGAGCAGACGTCCCCTCAAGCGATCCTGTTGACGCATCCCAGGACGCTCCCCCTCGCTGCAGGAAAGGCGAGATGAGGACGTGTTCGTCTTCCTCGGATGACGCAAGACCCAGACGTGGTTGGCGTCAATCACAAGAATCTAGACCTATCAAGAGACGCAGGTCCCCCTTCTCGCTCCAACAACCCCCTTGCAGCAAATGGAGCACTCCAGAGAGATTCCTGTCGGAAGAAGACGGCATTTCTGCGCCTAAACAGAGCCGTAAGACGCATAACTCGTTGGAGGAAGAAGACGTATACATTACTTCAGTTCACGCTTCTCCCCCGCCCCCAGAATGGGACATGTCGCAAGCTGCGTCACCACCTCATCATCAAAAGATCCCAGCTAGAGTCTCCGAAGTTGTGGAAGCTCGTGCAGTGCCATCTCCAGTTGTTTCCCAGCAGCAAGTGGCACCTCAAGTAAAGTTCTTGTCGGAAGTTCAGCAGTCCCTTGCGTCTCTTTTTGACTCTTACAAGTCGCAAGGACTAAGAGAAGAAACACACAAGAAGGAATCTAAGGACGTCAACAGACCCAAGAAGAGGGTAAGGCAAGAATCAGGACAACAAGACGCTAACAGCCAGCAAGACGCAAACTCGCGGCAAGTTGCAGCGCTCATAGACTCTTCCCCACAACAAGCCACACGAGTGACGGGAGGTGACAAGGATTGTGAAGCTCCCTCGCAGCAAGTTGGACGCATGCGTGATGCACGCAAGCAGCACGATACACACGTTTCCCCCACTCGTTCGACATCGGAAATAGCGGATCCTTTGGAAGAGATCTCGGAAGAGGAAACTCAAGAAACTCTTCATGCCGCTGATCTGAAAAGACTTCTTACTCTTTTGGCGGACTTATTTCCTAACGATTTCCAACAGGCCGTACCTCGGAGTCCTCCCTCGCAATATTTGATTGGTAGACCCTAGAAGTCTTCCTCATTCAAGAAGACAGTGTTGGCCAAATCAGTGAAGAGAGCCTTTTCGACACTGAATGATTGGATTTTGAAGAAGAAGGAACAGGGAAAGACAACCTTTTCCTTTCCCCCGACAAGATTGGCTTCTAGATCCAGCGTGTGGTACGAGACTGGGGAAGCTCTCGGCTTGGGAGTTCCTGCCTCTTCCCAAGGGGACTTCTCCAGACTCGTTGACTCTTCACGTAGAACAGCCATGACAAAAGCCAAGGTTCTGTGGTCCACTTCGGAGTTGGATCATTTGCTGAAAGGCGTCTTCAGAACTATTGAAGTCTTCAGCTTGATGGACTGGACTCTTGCAGCTCTTGCAGAGGTTTCAGATGAGAAGAATGACACGCAAATGCACCTTATTGCCTGTCTCGATAAAGCTGTGAGGGACGGGTCGGTCGAACTTTCTGCCCTTTTCACAGCAGGTGTTATCAAGAAACGAGCTATGCTGTGTTCGTTCTTGTCTTCAGGAGTGACTATAGCTCAGAAATCTGAACTCTTGTATGCTCCCTTATCTAAATAGCTCTTCCCTTCAGAGCTGGTTAAGGATTTATCAGCAGCCCTTGCGCAACAATCAACGCAAGATCTAATCACAAGGACTGCTAGGAAAGTTCTTCCGGCAAACTTTTTAGCCAGGAAGGACAAGGAAGCTCCTACGCGTCAGCCCTTTCGTGGGAGAGCCGTTTCGAGGGGAAGTCATAGAATGGCTGCTGGAGGACAACTTCGTAAGAACCCCAAGCAGCAACCGAAATCCAAGAAATGATCACAACAACCTCCAGACACAAGTGGGAGCCAGGTTATCCCTGGAGCCAAAGGGGAGCGGACGTATGGACAGTCGAAGTTTTGAAGGAAGGATACAAGATTCCCTTCCTAAGGAAGCCCCCTCTTTCACAAGAACCGTTAGCGTTGACAGCTACTTACTCGGGGAGCAAAGCAGCAGCTCTTCAAGAACAGGTGACCCAGATGCTATCAAAAGCAGCAATAGAAGAGGTAAAGGACCTCTCGTCAGAGGGTTTTTACAACAGACTTTTTCTGGTACCCAAGAACTCGGGGGGTTGGAGACCAGTTCTGGACGTAAGTCCACTGAACAAGTACGTAAGCAAAGTCAAGTTTGCCATGGAGACATCTGCGTCAGTCCTAGCAGGCACCAGACAGGAAGACTGGATGGTTTCGATAGACCTACAGGACGCGTATTTTCACGTACCAATTCACCCGAACTACAGAAAATATCTGAGGTTTGTGCATCTCGGGACAACCTATCAGTTCAGAGCACTTTGTTTTGGACTAAGCACGGCTCCTTACGTTTTCTCTCAAGAAGCATCGAACGTAGCTCACTGGTTACATCTAAAAGGGATACGGATTTTGATGTACCTGGACGATTGGCTAATCAGATCCAGATCGCAAGCAAAGTGTCTGGAGGATCTACAAGTTACAATGAATTTGACGCAACAGTTAGGTCTGGTAGTAAATCTAGCCAAATCACAGCTAACGCCTTCACAGGACATCATCTACCTGGGGATGAGGATTCAGTCAGTGGTTTTTCGGGCTTTTCCAGCCCCAAACGCATTCTAGATTGCTTAGAAAAGGTGAAGCTCTTTCTAGGGAGATGGACCTGTTCGGCGAGGGGAGTGGATGAGTCTGCTGGGGACCCTCTCCTCGATCGAACAATTGTCTCCCTGGGAAGACTGCATCTACGTCCACTTCAGTTCCATCTGTCAAGCTATTGGAAAAGAGGCCAAGATCTGGAGACATGGATTCTGATCTCTCTGGGAATCAAAAATCATTTGAGTTGGTGGAACGACCCCAACAAACTTCAAATAGGCCTCGAACTTCAACAGAAGAACCCCGACCTAGTGTTGTATTCAGACGCATCGGACATGGGATGGGGTGCAACGCTGGGGAAGGGCGAGATCTCAGGTCTATGGGAAAACCATCAGAAGAAATGGCGTATAAATGTCAAGGAATTGGTGGCCATTCATCTTGCGCTAGTCCACTTTCAGGAGAAGGTCCAGAACAAGATTGTACAGGTCAACGCAGACAACACCACAGCGTTGGCCTACATCAGGAAACAGGGTGGCACTCGTTCAGATTCCCTTTACGAGGCAGCAAAAGATCTCCTGCTGTGGGCAGAAACGAACAACTTAACTCTGATCACCTGCTTCATAGAGGGAGAGAAGAATGTCAGAACGGATCTTCTCAGCAGAGGAAGACAGGTTCTCACGACAGAATGGACCTTACATCACGAGGTGTGCAACAGGCTTTGGAATCTGTGGGGAGAACCGTCAATAGACCTCTTTGCGACACAAAGAACGAAGAGGTTACCAGTCTACTGCTCTCCAGTCCCAGACCAGGAAGCAGTGGCAGTGGACGCCATCCTCATGAATTGGGAGGGACTAGACATGTACGCTTTTCCTCCATTCAAGATCCTAGACAGAGTCATGAAGAAGTTCAGGGAGTCGAACGACGCCCGCATGACCCTGATAGCTCCATTTTGGCCCATGAGACTATGGATCACGGAGGTGATGGAGTGGCTAGTAGACACGCCCAGATCGTTACCTTGTCGGAACGATCTACTCAGACAGCCACATATAGAGAGATACCATCAAAATCTCCTCGCTCTCAACCTAACTGCCTTTCGACTATTGAAAAACTGGCAAGAGCGAAGGGCTTTTCAAGTGAAGCTGCAAGAGCCATCGCGAGAGCGAGGAGAACGTCCACACTCAAGGTGTACCAATCAAAGTGGGACGTATTCAGGGAATGGTGCAGAAAAAATAACATTTCCTCTTCCAGTACCTCTCTAACTCAACTGGCAGATTTTCTACTGCATTTAAAAACCCAAGGAAACCTAGCAGTATCAACCATCAAGGGATACCGCAGCATGCTTGCTCCGTCTTCCGTCACAGAAATATTGACGTGTCGGGAGACAAGGACCTCACGGATCTCATAAGGTCTTTTGAGACAGTTAAGAGGAAGGACAACCCGACCCCCTCTTGGAATTTGGACGTAGTCCTAAAATTTTTAACCTCGAATAGGTTTGAACCTCTCGACAAGGCTTCATGGAAGGATCTCACTAAGAAGACCCTTTTCCTGGTCGCGTTGGCTACAGCCAAGAGGGTAGGAGAACTACAAGCCTTTAGCAAGAAAGTAGGCTTCAATGGGGAAAATGCAGTCTGCTCACTTCAACTTGGTTTTCTCGCTAAAAACGAGAACCCTTCTCAACCATGGCCCAGATCCTTTTCCATACCAGGGCTGTCTCATTTAGTAGGACAGGAAAAAAAGAGAGGCCTTTGTCCAGTTAGGGCCCTAAAATTTTATCTACAGAGGACCAGAAACATGAGAGGTCAGACAGATCACCTCTGGTGCTCAGTGAAGAAACCTTCATTACCCTTATCAAAGAATGCACTGGCGTTCTTTATCAAGGACTTAATAAGGGAAGCTCACCAAGAATGTGACGAGAAAAGCTTCCCAATCCTCAAAGTCAAAGCACACGAAGTAAGAGCTGTGGCGACTTCGATGGCTTATAGACACAACAGGTCTATGAAATCGATTTTGAAGTGACTTTTGGCGAAGCAAGTCTGTCTTCGCAGATTGTTACCTGAAAGAAGTACAGACCCAATATGAGGATTGCTGTTCCCTGGGTCCGCACGTTGCCTCCGCGCCGTAGTTGGAGAGGGTACTACTGCCTCTACC
Organism: Macrobrachium rosenbergii; assembly: GCF_040412425.1. Taxonomy (NCBI): domain Eukaryota; kingdom Metazoa; phylum Arthropoda; class Malacostraca; order Decapoda; family Palaemonidae; genus Macrobrachium; species Macrobrachium rosenbergii. Next base: position 95,346,004 of record NC_089742.1, read on the forward strand.
CTTTAACCTTCTTTTTTTTTTTTTTTTTTTATTATACCCTTGCTTTTTTTTGATTTGAACTCACAGGTTGTCTGTGAAGGTTGTTGCAACCTTCCACAGTCTGGGGTTGCAAGTCTAAGTTAGGTTTTATGGAGTGTGTTATTTAGTGATTTTAGTGGGTCAGGTGGTCAGCTCTTTGTCCATGGCTATGCCAGGATAGCAAGGGTGGTGGTCTAGTCATGTTAAGGTTGAGGACCGTGTGACAGCCCCATAGAGACTTTCTACAGCCCCCTGGATGGGTCGCTGGGTCTCTCAAGGAATCCAGGCGAATGAGGCAGGATAACTATGAAGCCAGCTTCCTTATCAGGTAAGAACCAGAGTATGGTTACAGCTAATATTTAGTGTTTAGTAATTATACGAATTCCCAACGGTGTTTTGGTTCTCTAACCCACCACCAATGGTGTCAATCAGCTATATATGTAACTACCAGGAAGTTAGATATTTAAAAATGGTATTTTCATTATAAAAGTTTTTAAATATACTTACCTGGTAGTTACATATATAAAAGGTCCCTCCCTCCTCCCCTCTGAGAACAGGGGCATGGAATTTCTGAGGACAATTGGGAATGGCTCTAGGTACCTGGTAGAGGGCGCTCAGGTATGGCCACCTGACCATCTATCGCGATTGCCGCGAATTTTGAATTTCTGCTGTGCTGTTGCGCACGAATCATGGGATAAAGCTATATATATGTAACTACCAGGTAAGTATATTTAAAAACTTATTTTATAATGAAAATACCATATTTATTTCCTTGTAGCATTGCCTTCCATGTTTGGCACCCACATTTTTATTTTTGTAAACATGATTAATTGTAAGAAAATTGTGGTGTCTCAAAAAATTTTGTACTTTTACTACACTATAATAAAAGTGTGCTAAAAAAATTTTTTATCTTATACTTTATTCTGCTCTTACACCATCCTAACCCTCCCCTCCATCCCAACAACCCTGACATATACACAACACCATCATGGCAATGCTACAAGGCATTTTAATGAGGATAATTAACCCACTCCATTGAGGGCTTACTGTCAAATAAGGAGAGAATTGAAAAAAATAGAAAAAAAGTCCTAAAATAGACTTGTAAGAGAGAAAAGTCTGTGTTCATTGCTTTCAATGAGAACCTCTTGGACATATGCCAAAAGCTAAATGTCTATTAGATTTTATATACGGTACATTGTCAGATCATGTTGAACAAAATGTTGTATTGTATATCAGAAGTAACTGTATAAAATATAGTCAAGAGAATCTAATGATAAGATTTAATCCTTCCTGGCATCTTAAAATCATACTGGTGTATCATCCATTCCTCATTATAGCCTAGAACATTTCTACCCTGGCCTGCTGTTGGAGTAGTCCTGCAGAAACATTATTCTTGGGAGGGTAGTACAGTATTAATAATAATTACTTAGGCTCACAGGACCCAGATAAAATGGTGCTTGGTGACTTTGACTATGGAGAGGAATAGGAGTCATATTACAAGGTGATGCACTAAAACATGGAATGCTGAACAACTCAACAGAAATGAGAGATGTTCAAGGCTTTAATAACACTTTCAAGATTTTCAGGAGAAAAATTATCCTTAGTTGGATTTCCACAGATAATTATAACTTGTTAAGCAACTCGAGGTACTTTCTGATTGCTGCTGAACATGTGAAACTACATTCAGACTTTAATCATAAATATTGGGTATGATAGTCGTGGTTCATTAAATGATGGTAGAATTATGAAATTTCTCATGCTATATAGTGATGAAAAGAAGAGCGGATATGTGATCTCATGATGAATAGGAAATAACTTAGCCTGGACTAGGACATGGTTCATCAGTTTTTCCAGCAAACTTTTAAACTATTATATATATCATGATAAGCTTTAAAGATTATTCTGTGACTATAACAAAAAAAAAAGTCATAACTATACTCTGGGTATTGAGTCTGATCTCTAATTTTTAACCACAACTTTTAATGACAACTTGTTGGTATAGCATTTTTCTAGTCCAGCACCCATTCTGTCCTGTCCTGTCAATCCTGGTCCTCTGGACTTGTACATATTTATATATATATATATATATATATATATATATATATATATATATATATATATATATATATATATATATATATATATATATATATATATATATATATATATATATATATATATATATATATATATATATATATATATATATATATATATATATATATATATATATATATATATATATGTATATGTATATATATATATATATATATATATATATATATATATATATATATATATATATATATATATATATATATATATGTATGTATATACTGTATATATATACATACATACATAATAGTAAACCCCCTTATTCACGTTCTCAAGGTTCGCGGACTCACCCATTAGCGGGTTTTTCTATGGACCCTATCTAAAAAAAATTTGCGGGAAACTTACGCATTCGCGGGTTTTCCCATGGAACATATCTATAAAAATATTCGCAGGAAACGTCATATTTGCGGATGCAGATTTTTTTTGTCTTTTTCATATAGCAGTATTCTGTATTTTCAGATTTATTGTATAATAACATTAAATAATCATGTAAATCAATGATAATACTGTACTACAGTACTGTACATATAATAGTAATAGAAATTAAATAATAATATTATGTAATACTACACTGGGTACCTTAATAATATAATAAATAATAAAGTTAAATCATACAGGTAGTAACTGGTGATGAATGTTGATTTCAGTATGCTGTAGATGATAATGATGATGAATTAGCTGTGCAGTACGATGAATGACGGGAGGCGCTGTCATGTTAAGGTATTTGAACATGACAATGAAGGTGGTACAGTAGGGCTGCATGAATATTTTACCTTGTTCATGCTCAAAGCAGGCGACCGCAATTAATGTCATGCTGTAATGGGCTGCTACTTCTCCGTGACTTTTGCCCTCTCTTAACAAAGTCTACAGTACTTTCTTCTCATCAGTCATTACAGTAATCATAGGCTATTGGCCAGAGGCCTTAGAAGAAGCAGAGCATTCAGAGGATACATAATGCACGATTTCAAAAAATATTTTTAGGCTATAGTACTGTACACGCAAAGCACACAAACGTGAGATAGCAATAAAACGGGTTATATTGGGTCATTTGCTGATAATTTGCCGCTATGGTATACGCATGGTACTACTGGTTGTGCGTACATATTCTAACACTGATCTGCGCATACAGTACGTACATTTTAAAAAATGTTTTGTTGTAGGATGATTTTTAAATATTACATACAAAAAGTGTTTTAGGATGATACATAGTATAGTACAGTACTACCAGTAGTACGTAGAGCATATCTAAAATACCTAAGACAACAGGAATACTGCAGGGTACGTATGTTTACATCTGCGGTACGTAGCATTTTCATGTATATACTAAGTATATATTGATGACTACTGTAAGTACATTTTGTAAGTTGAAAAATTATTTACTAATTTTCAAATATTACAGTTCTGTAATATATTAATGTAAACACATTAAAATTTCAATGATATATATTTGTTTTTCCTAAAAGTGCTTCACCCAAGCCACCTCTCTGCAAATACAAAGAAATCGCGATGCTGGACACTGTGTACTCAAGACCAGTGATACTCGACACACTATTGGCTGTCATCTGCAAAGCAGCCAATCCAGAAGCACCATTCATTTTCCTTGGCGCTCATTGGCTGTTCACTTGGCGCTCATTGGCTGAACATTCACAACCAACTCGCGAACATGGAATTCTGGGAAACCGCTCCATGGCATCCTCCTCAGATTGTGCATATAGTTCGCAACATCTTACCGTGTGAAACCGTGCATCTGTCCGTTTTGATTTTTTATCTTTGTGCATCGGCGTTATTTGGCCCTAAAATGTCTCCTAAAAAATGCCCTGCTATGAAACTCGAGAAGTTGAAACTTCTTGACATGTTAAAGGAGGGCAAAAGTTTTGCCGCGGTTGGCCGCCATTTCAGTTTTAATGAGAGCACAGTGAGATATATCAAGAAGAAAGAGGCGGAGATACGCAAGTCTATGAGTATGAGCTACTTTGGTAGTGCAAAGACAGTTGCAACAGTGCGGGATAAAACAATTGTGAAAATGGAATCTGCTCTGGCAATCTGGATAAAGGACTGCCGGAAAAAAAACGTGCCCCTCAACTCCAACATCATTCACGAGAAAGCGCGACCACTCTACCAGCAGTTATCAACTGCTAAGGAAGGTGACGACGTAGTACAGGCAGAGGAAGGTGTTGAAGAAGGCGAATTAGAATTTTTAGGCTTTGATGAACCAGCAGAAGAGGAGGGGGAAGAGCCCCAAGCAGGACCATCATCAGCGCCTCAAGGTTTCCAGGCCAGCAAGGGGTGGTTCCACCAATTTCAAAAGCGGTTCCACCTAAAGTCTGTTACTCTGCATGGGGAATCAGCATCTGCATACATTGAAGCAGCCGTGAAATATCTGGAGGCCTTCAAGAAGATCATCGAGGAGAAGGGCTACCATCCAGAACAGGTGTTCAATATGGATGAGACTGGCCTGTTCTGGAAGAAGATGCCTTCCCGGACATACCTTATTAAGGACGAAGCTAAAGCCTCAGGATTCAAGGCCCAGAAGGATAGGGTTACCCTCATCATGTGTGGGAATGCAGCTGATTTCATGCTTAAACCAGGCCTCATTTTAAAGGCTGGCACCCCAGGGCCCTCAAGAATAAGAACAAGGCATTGCTTCCTGTGTTCTGGATGCATAACCCTAAGGCCTGGATCACCAAAGTCCTCACAGAGCACTGGTTCCATCAGAGCTTTATCCCTCAAGTTAGGCAATGCCTGAACGACTTGGCCATGGAGTTCAAGGTGTTGCTGATTATGGATAATGCTGGTGGCCACCCTCTCAATCTTTCTTACAAGGGAGTCCAGCTTGAGTTCCTCCCTTCCAACACCACCTCACTCCTCCAGCCTATGGACCAGGGCGTGATCCATGCCTTCAAGGCACTCTATACCGGGAACTCCCTCCAGCACCTTGTAACTGCAATGGACAGTGACAGTGAATTTACGCTAAAAGAATATTGGCGTAAATTCATGATTGCCACATGTCTGAGCATCATCAGCCGAATACTGAATGACATGAAGGAGACCCTTAACGCATGCTGGAACAAGTTGTGGCTGGAGTGTGTTCATGATTACAGGGGCTTCTGTCCTCAAGAAATTCAACATTCGGCTATTAATAAGGCTGTCCAGTTGGCGAGGATTCTAGGTGGGGAAGGCTTCGAGGACATCGCCGAGGATGAAATCGCCACCCTTATTGATGCTTACTCTTACCCCCTGATGGACCAGGATTTGGAAGATCTGACGAAGTCTGCCAGTGAGGAAGAAGATACGCCAGGTTCAGGGGAGGAGCAGGAGGAAGAGGAGAGCAGCCTGACTTTGGAACGTCTGTCCCACATTAAGAGAATGATTAAGGATATGCAGGAGTATGTTTCAACATGGGATCCTTTTATGGAACGCTCCTTAAAGTTTTCAAACATGCTTGATTCAGCATGGGAGCCCTATAATCAAACCCTCACCACTATGAAAAAGCAGCGACAGCAGGTGCCTATCACCATGTTCATCAAACAGATGAAGAAGGCCCCTCCAAAGCCTCCCAAATCACCCGAAGTAGTGCCTCTCGAATCGCCTGAAGAAGTGCCTCCCCAATCGCCTGAAGTAGTGCCTCTTCGAATCGCTTGAAGAAGTGCCTCCCCAACCGCCTGAAGTTGTGCCTCCCAAATCAACTGAAGAAGTGCCTCCTGAAGGTGAAGAGGCACCCTCAGATGAGTTGTAACTCCTCTGCTTTGCTGTGCAGTCATATCTTCATCGTCATTCATCGCACTGCACAGCTAATTCATCATCATCATCTTTAATCAACATTCATCGCTGGTGAGTACCCTTATGATTTATGTATGTAGTAATCTTAATATATAAGTACAGTAGTATGAAATTTTTAAAAATGTGCATAAATTTTTTTAAAAAAATTTTTGTCTTTCTCTTTGTTTGAATTACGATATCGTAAATACCAATGTTCCCCGAAGAAAACGGGACGGCTTGTAACTGTATGAAAGATAATGTGCGTAGCTGAATACGTAGGGGGGACTGGATTATTTTCACCTACAGCTGTAAGCCATACAGTATGTATGTATAAATGTAATAATAAAATGTTTAAGATGGTTTGGAAATTATATTAATAGTATCATTTCAAAGATTAATACAGTAATAAGATAATAGTTTAATGTATATTTGATGTAGACTGGTATTTTTAGGCATACAGTACTTTGGTGTTTGACCTTTCATGGTAGACAGGTACAAATATACGTAGTATTAAATTTTTTAAAATGTGCATACATTTTTTTTAATTCTCTCTCTCTTTTTGTGAATTACACACTGTATACGTAAATACCAATGGTTCCCCCCGAAAAGAAATTGGGACGGCTTATAACTGTATGAAAGAAAATGTGTGGCTGAATACGTAGGGGGGACTGGATTATTTTCACCTACAGCTGTAAGCCATACAGTACGTGTTGGGCAGTAATGATAAAATGTTTAAGATGGCTTGGAAATTATATTAATAGTATCATTTCAAAGATTAATACAGTGATAAGGTAATAGTTTAATGTATATTTGATGTAGGCTGGTATTTTTAGGCATACTTTGGTGTTTGACCCTTCATGGTAGACAGGTATAAGTGTTTTTAGAGGGGTGTTGTAAGCATTCTGGATTTGACCTATTCCGCAGGGGGTGTGTGGGACGCATCCCCTGCGAATTGGGAGTTCACTGTATGTATATATATAATATATATATATATATATATATATATATATATATATATATATATATATATATATATATATATATATATATATATATATATATATATATATATATATATACATACATACATACATACATACATACATACATACATACATACACATATAGTAAATAGTAAATTTCATTTATAACATACAGGCTTTTAATGAATTCAGGCTTATAATGAAAGTAAATACCCTGGTCCCAATTCAAATGAATTAAACATTGTAGGTATGTACGAATTATTTATTGCAAAATCGGGTATGTAACGAACTGTTTTGTACGTCCCGGCAACATTTTTATCAGTAAAAAATAACTTGTAACAGTGATAATTTTGTTTAAACAAATATCAAACAACTGTTATCACAGTGAAGCAGAAGAAGAAGAACAAGTCATATAAGATCGAGAATAGCTCTTTAACGTATTACAAAACTCCAAGGAAGCTTACGGGAAAACTTTTTTTTTTTTTTTTTTTTTTACCACTTAGTGCTTGTTTTTTATGTAATGTACAATAAAAATGTTTTAAAATATGCTTTGTTACTTTCTCATTTAAGAGTTTTAAATAAAGAAAAAACTACAAACAACTTTTATTTTGTTTTAAACAGTAAAATACTTACCATTTCTTAAACTAATAATTGCTTTTCCAGTCATTTCAAGTATTTTCTTTATAACGAATGATGCCTGTAATGAATTAAGATGACAGTCCCTTGGAATTTGCTATGAATGAACTTTATATTATATATATATATATATATATATATATATATATATATATATATATATATATATATATATATATAAATATAAAAAAGAGAAACACTGGAATGCTATATAGGCCTTTATATACTGTATAGTCCTTTACTTAGCTAAGTAAAGGACAACAGTCAAAGCCCTCGAAAATTCCAATGTATCTCTTTTCCTTAGCTAAGTAAAGGATTTTGTCTTTATTTATATTTTCAAATGTTCCATATTTTCGTGATTCATTTATATATATTTTATATATATATATATATATATATATATATATATATATATATATATATATATATATATATATATATATATATATATATATATATATATATATATATATATTCATTATGTATATATATATGTGGGTCGGTCAGTTATTTACTTTAACACTCAGGTTAATTTGAACTATATTAGCTTGCTGTACCTAAAACCCATGTAACTCTGCCCATTAAGGCCAAAGAAGGCTCTAAAGGACAGATAGTGAAATGGATAAGGTCACCAGTTGAAAACTAGGATTACAAAATATAAGTTTATTATATAACCATATGGATTTATTAAGTAAACTTACTGAAAACTAGTTCCAACAAAAGTAAAAATGAAAAGGAAATGGATTATTACCAGAGTTAACAGCAGCTGAAAATACTAGTCCTAATTAGGACGGATACTTCAATGCCAAGTGAAATGATCGCAACAGATTTAATAAGCCTCTTGAACTGCTATTATAAGGCAGCTGAACTCAGTGAATGTTGAACTGTGGCTTCTTGGCACTGATGATGCAGATTCTTCTCCAAGCAAGCGGGAAATAACAATCTTGCGCTAAAGAAGCTCTCACTAGTAATTAATTAATCACAAGGGATGATTCTTATATTAGGAATAGTACTTTTAACTACATGGATGGTAAGTTATGTTATTTCACGGGACAACAATGATTGCAATTGATATTTGACATCATAAAGGGAATATGCTTTACCAGGGGTTCTTAGGGAATTTTTAAGAGATGAAAATTTGAACAAGAAACATGAGAGATTCAGTTGGAGAAAGAAAGCGGAGTAATTTTCACAATCTGACTTACCGATGGGCTAAATAATGCAATGATCATTTGCATTAGGCTTCCTTGGTCCAATAAGAATAACAATCGTCCCACATGATGGAGACAAGGGCGAGAAACAAAGAGTGCTTAGAGAAAGCACCGAGCATGTCCATTTGCTATGTTAGCTTAGCTGAGAGTCACCAATGTCGGGTTGGCTTGGGTCGCTTGAATCATTTGAGGCTCCTCCCCCAAGCATACTTTGGACAATGGTCATGGGTATCATCTGGGAAATGACAAAGACTCACCAGTGCATAGGTCAAAGAATAGTGGGTTTTAAGAACAGTATATTTAAGGTCTGGCCTAGCAAAACCATACCCCCCCTCTATGAAGCCTATGGGTTTAAAATTCCCAACCTTCAGTTGGTTGGCGAGCTTAGTTTGAAAACAACTCTGCTTCTTCCTGCTCTCCTTTTTCTTATGCGAGAAATCTAAATTGTGTTCCTAGCTTTAAGAGAAAATTAATTTACTATTCTACTAAGTGGCAAGGGAGAGAGGTCGAACAGCAATATTTATAAAAGCTCCCCCCCCCCTTAAAAAGGCATTCACTCCCTTTTGGGCATGTTGCCCTTGCAATGCGGCCAGCTAGAGATCTACCTACTACTAGAATGGGACATGAGCTTTAATAACTTATTTACTAAGAGACTCCTAACACTACTCAAAGGTGTCTACAGATATTTGCATGCTACCTCTGATGATAGTGAAATTTATTCATAGACAAATGGTACATTCAATTGTATCTTTTATGACATAACCTATTAGACCACTGCCCTAGCACCAACTTCAGTGACAATGAACTAGCTAAATTACAATATTCTTACAAGTATACAGTTTCTTACTCTAGAATGTACAGACACAGTAAACAAAAGAGTACCTTGAAGTTCTTCAATTGAGTTTTTATATTTGAAAGAGAGGTACCCAATCATCCTCGGTTTTGAGATATTTTCCTCAGTTGAGGTGGTATGCCATGAGTGTCATGAGCTCACTGGCTCTGTACAAAATAGTTACGATTACTGGATTAACAATTTATACTTACTCAGTTACTTCTACTCATTACAAGACTTCGTTACAAGGTTACTGCTGCTACTAACCCTTAAAACGCCTACTGGACGTATCATACGTCGACTAAAATTGTCTGTTGGGTGCCAAGTGGACGCGTACTCCCCACGTTTAACTACAAAAAATTTCAACCTTCGGTCAACTTTGACTTTGACGGAAATGGTCGAAAAACGCAATTGTAAGCTAAAACTCTTACATTCTAGTAATATTCAATCATTTACCTTCATTTTGCAACAAATTGGAAGTCTCTAGTACAATATTTCAATTTATGGTGAATTTTTGAAAAAAAAATTTCCTTACGTCCATGGCAGTAACTCTGCGAAAATTTCAGAAATTCTTTTCGTCATTGTGTCGTAATTTTTGCACTTTTTATATTAGCCGTTACAGTAAAGTTTTATATATGAAAATGTGCGCAATTTCATGTAAAATACAACAAAATACAACCCATGGTTGTAGCTTTTATCAGTTTGGAAATATTTTCATATAAATCTCGATAACTGCCAAAATTTCAACCTTCGGTCAACTTTGACTTGACCGAAATGGTAAAAAAATGCAATTGTAAGCTAAAACTCTTACATTCTAGTAATATTCAATCATTTACCTTCATTTTGCAACAAATTGGAAGTCTCTAGCACAATATTTCGATTTATGATGAGTTTTTGAAAAAACTTTTTCCTTACGTCCGCGCCAGAAATTCTTTCGTCACGTTGTTGTAATGTTTGCACCATTTTATATTAGTCGTTACATTAAGTTTTATATATGGAAATGTGCGCAATTTCATGTAGAATACAACAAAAAATAACTCATGGTTGTATCTTTTATCAGTTTTGAAATATTTTCATATAAATCACGATAACTGCCAAAATTTCAACCTTCAGTCAACTTTAACTCGACCAAAATGATAAAAAAAGCAATTGTAAGCTAAAACTCTTACATTCTAGTAATATTCAATCATTTACCTTCATTTTGCAACAAATTGGAAGTCTCTAGCACAATATTTCGATTTATGGTGAATTTCTGAAAAATAAAAAACTTTTTCCTTACGTCTGCGCCTGGTAACTCGGCCGAACATCTCAGAAATTCTTTCGTCACGTTGTTGTAATGTTTGCATCGTTTTACATTAGTCGTTACATATATAAACTTTATATATGAAAATGTGCGCAATTTCATGTAGAATACAACAGAAAATAATTCATGGTTGTAGCTTTTATCACTTTTGAAATATTTTCACATAAATCACGATAACTGCCAAAATTTCAACCTTCGTCAACTTTAACTCGACCGAAATGGTCGAAAAACGCAATTGTAAGCTAAAACTCTTACATTCTAGTAATATTCAATCATTTACCTTTATTTTGCAATAAATTGGAAGTCTCTAGCACAATATTTCGATTTATGGTGAATTTTTTAAAAACATTTTCCTTACGTCCACGCTGTAACTTCGGCCAACATCTCGGAAATTCGCTTGTCACGTTGTCGTAATGTTTGCACCGTTTTATATTAGTGGTTACATAAACTTTTATATATGAAAATGTGTGCAATTTCATGTAGAATACAACAAAAAATAACTCATGGTTGTAGCTTTTATCAGTTTTGAAATATTTTCATATAAATTACTATAAATAGAAAAAATTTGACCTTCGGTCAACTTTAACGCGACCGAAATGGTCGAAAACTGCAATTGTAAGCTAAAACACTTACAGTCTAGTAATATTCAATCAATTAGCTTCATTTTTCAACAAACGGAAAGTCTCTAGCACAATATTTTGATTTATGGTGAATTTTTGAAAAAAATTTTTTACGTCGGAGCGTTACGGATTCATGCATCATATTGTGATAATATTTTCTCTGTGTTGCTTTGATCATTTTACAATTTGTTATATACCAAAATCATCACAATTTAGTGTACAATACAAAGAAAAAAAATAATCCGTTAGCTTTAACCGTTTGCTCACAGCGCGATTTGTATAAAATCATATATGAAAATTTTTTTTGCGCTGTCATATATTTAAATATTTATATATGATAATGATTTTTTTTTCATTTCTGATGGTTGCATACTAAACTTCAGGCAATGACAAAAAAAGGAGCCAAAAATGAACTCTTAATCTTAAAAACTAAGCGTGCTGTGATTTTTTTAAAAAAACTTTTTCCGCTTCGGCGCTAACTCCCGAACGCCGCCAGCATACGGGAGACGTTTTTGTAAATAGAGGCTTGGCATTTAAGGGCTAACTGAATCTGGTCTAGGATGCAACTATGGTGTTACTAAAGCAGAGATCATGCTGGCTACCTCCTCTGGGTAGGAGCTAGGATCACTCTGAGATGGAAAGGCACTGTGCCAAGAGGCACAAGTGCCCTGGTGAGCTGTGGCTCTTGCAACTGCTTCTCTCTCTTCTGCCCCTTCTTCTTCTTCAAGTTCCTCCTAGACCTCTGTCAGGCACGAAGTCAGGGGTAACCTCAGAGGCTACTGGAGGGCTCCCCACCCCGGCTGCTGAAACAACTGAAGCAAGAGTGGCCTCCACTTCTGTGTCTAGGGGTTCCTGGTTTCTCAGAGAAGGTGTAGCAATCAGGTCCATCAGAGGTTCATCCTCAGAGGACGTTTGTGGAGAGGAAGAGGAATTGTCAGGAGTTGGAGGCCCACAAGTTGCTATGGTAAGTTTGGTGAAGGTCCCTGGATCTCCCGTGTCATGATCTGGATCTGGCACCATGGTAAGGCCAGGCACAGGGTTCAATTCTTGTGGTGGCTCAAAGTCTGAGACAGATGGAGCATGGTACTGCTCAGGGCTCACAAGTGTCACTGGCAGGGATTGGTGGTCAGGTATGCCTGACAAGGGGTCCAGAGGTGCAGCACCTCTCGGATGGCTTGAGTTTGGCTGAGACCGAGATTTCTGTCCCAGTTGGAGGTCAGAGCCTTTTGGAGATGCTTGGTTTGTGGCATCCACTGGGTGTTGCTTATTAGGGCAGCCCTCCCAATTAGTGGAGTGGCCTGTTACCTTGCATGCTCGACAGTGGTACTGCTTCTTTCTATCAGTGTCCTTCCATGCTGAGGGAGAACTTCATTGGTGGTTGTCCTTTCATGAAGGAGGAGGACTAGGCCTGGATTTGCATGGAGTGTGCCCTTTCCGTCAACCACTTCAGCGGGCAGAAGGTAATTCTTCTTTTGGTGGCACACCAGTCAAAGTTTGTGCTCTTGGTTGGTGATGTCCCAGTCGATGCCTCCAGTGTGGAGGTAGCAGGGCTACGGAGTGGTGTTGGGGAAGGGCTTCCCCAGAGGAGGTCCTGACCCAACCGGAATTCCACTTACTACGGGCAGTGTCGTGTGCCCCAAGGTGTCGTGACCTGGAGCTCAACTGTGGGGATGGATTTGGTGTGGCCCTCTACCCATTTCATCCCCCACCGAGTTTGCTCATCAGCGGTGGCACTGGTTGGCACTTGGGGCCTGTCAGTCAAGCTAATGTCTGCTGCAGTGTCTACCATAACCAGTACATCCACAGGCAGGCTAGAGCCATCAAGGGGTGCCACTGAGATGGACTGAGTAGCCAGCCCCTTAGGGTGAGGTGTCTTCTGTGGCTTGGCTGCCAGGGACTTGGTGCTTATCAAGTTGATGAACTTGGTTGATGGGACATGATTTGGGCAGGCCGGATATCCAGCGCTAAAGTGGCCAGAAGCGCCACAGGATCGACAAGTGCCCTTTGTGGGAGCTTGGTTACCTACGCACTAAACTTAACTATGTGCCTTAAGTATAGTAGACAGATTAGATTGGAATACAGTTGATAACTTGTAAACCACATTTCCTAATAATTTCCTTATTACAAAATTATCCTGCAAAACATGTCCCTCACTATAACATTTACAAAGCAGATTGAATATTTAAAAGACCATATGAAACATAAATTTCTTGGTGATTTCATTAAAAATGCTGCTGCTAAAGCAATACCAAAATCAAAACCTCATCCAACAAAACACAAAGTTCTATGGTGGTCTGATAAGCTCTCAGAATTAAAATGTATATAAAACACGCAGTAGGGAGATGACTAGATAATTTTAGTAAGAAATTCAACAAAATTAATAAAACATTATCGATATTAGAAGGAAATTTACAAAATGTGACTATATTAAAATCTCTATACAACAAAATATCTGCAAGATTTAAGAAATAAGTAATTCGAGGAAGAATTATGTCATGGAGGAAATATGTATCAAATCTATCAAATATACTCACATACAAAAAATATGGGAAAAATTCGGGAAAATAAATGGTACCCATGTTAAACTACCTAGACATGCCATATTGAAAGTTGGAAAAAGAATACTTCATCCGAAAGAAATAGGTAATATAATAGGAGAAAACTTTGAAAATATAAGTAGTGATAAAACTTTGGATGAACAGTTCCACACAAAGAAAAATATAGGACAAAGTGACGAAAGAATTTCTGAGATGTTCAGCCGAGGTACCGCGCAGACGTAAGGAAAAAGTTTTTTTCAAAAATTCACCATAAACCGAAATATTGTGCTAGAGACTTCCAGTTTGTTGCAAAATGAAGGTACATGATTGAATACTACTAGAATGTAAGAGTTTTAGCTTACAATTGCATTTTTCGATCATTTCAGTCGAGTTAAAGTTGACCAAAGGTTGAAATATTGGCACTTATCAGGATTTATATGAAAATATTTCAAAACTGATAAAAGATACAACAATGAGTTATTTTCTGTTGTATTCTACATGAAATTGCGCACGTTTTCATATATAAAACTTTATGTAACGACTAATATAAAATGGTGCAAACATTACGACAAAGTGACGAAAGAATTTCAGAGATGTTCGGCCGAGTTACCGTGCGCGGACGTAAGGATTTTTTTTTTTTTTTTTTTTTTTTTTTTTTTTTTTCCTCCAAAAATTCACCATAAATCGAAATCTTGTGCTAGAGACTTCCAGTTTGTTGCAAAATGAAGGTACATGATTGAATATTACTAGAATGTAAGAGTTTTAGCTTACAATTGCGTTTTTCGACCATTTCAGTAGAGTTAAAGTTGACCAAAGGTTGAAATTTTGACACTTATCATGATTTATATGGAAATATTTCAAAACTGATAAAAGCTACAACCATGAGTTATTTTCTTTTGTATTCTACATGAAATTGCGCACATTTCCATATATAAAACTTTATGTAACGACTAATACAAACCGGTGCAAACATTACGACAACGTGACGAAAGAATTTCTGAGATGTTCAGCCGAGTTACCGCGTGCGGACGTAAGGGAAAATTTTGTTCAAAAATTCACCATAAATCAAAATATTGTGCTAGAGACTTCCAATTTGTTGCAAAATGAAGGTACATGACTGAATATTACTGGAATGTAAGAGTTTTAGCTTACAATTGCATTTTTCGACCATTTCGGTCAAGTTAAAGTTGACCAAAGGTTGAAATTTTGGCAGTTATCGTGATTTATATGGAAATATTTCAAAACTGATAGAAGCTACAACCATGTGTTATTTTCTGTTGTATTCTACATGAAATTGCACACATTTCCATATATAAAACTTTTATGTAACGACTAATATAAACCGGTGCAAACATTACGACAAAATGACGAAAGAATTTCTGAAATTTTCAGCCTAGTTACCACGCGGACGCAAGGAAAAAGTTTTTTAAAAAATTCACCATAAATCGAAATATTGTGCTAGAGACTTCCAATTTGTTGCAAAGTGAAGGTAAATGATTGAATATTACTAGAATGTAAGAGTTTTAGCTTAAAATTGCGTTTTTCGACCATTTCAGTTGAGTCAAAGTTGACCGAAGGTTGAAATTTTTTGTAGTCGACTTACGGTACGTCCACTTGGCACCCAACAGACAATCTTAGTCGACGTACGATACGTCCAGTTGGCGTTTAAGGGTTAAGATACTACCAATGTTTTCACACACATTAAGGTCAGGGGAGCTACCTGGAAATTCACTTGACAAGAAGAAATCAATACCACTGTTTCAAAGCAGCTCCTGTGCCTGAAGAGCCTTGAAACATGGTGCCTTATCATGCAAAAATGTGACTTCAACAAATAACACACTTTCAGGATCTTTGAGGAAAAGAAATACTCCACCAGTAAGCACAGTTTCTCTGAAGTATTTGCCATTCCATGACTTTCCTGTTTCTTTGATGATCCACATTAACCGTTTGGCTGTGAAACAGAAAAATTCCCAAACATTCAGTCAGCTTCATCCCAATCTTTAAGAAGTCAGCTTCATCCCAATCTTTAAGAAATGAACGACAAACCCATGCACGGTCTTCTCTCTGTTGCTGAGTGATGTTGGGCTTGCTGATAACATGAAATGGCTTGATACCAGATTTTTTCAACTCACGATATACAGCACTATAACTTATCTTCTTTCCCCTTTTTGTTTCTAGTTCAAGCACCAATTTACAAAAAGACTTTCTTGGTCTACCCACTGCCCCAGCTATGTCTTTTGACTCCTGAGAAAGGACTTCAGGCCTTCCAAGATTCTCACTCTTTTCGCAATGACAGTCATGTGGACTTTTGTTCCATTTTCTTTTAAGAGAGGATTCATCTCTTTTAATGTATTTAGCTATCTAGGAACGTGAAATGAAGGATGCGCCAGCATCCCTGGCCTCTCTGAAGGTTATAGCCTGGATTTGGTCAATCCATCTGATTTCCTCCGAGTCGTTAGCCATGGCTGTATCCAACTCTGTCACTCAGTCTGAAAATACAAGAAACGTAAAATGAAAAATAGCTTAATAGAAACTTAATGTGCTTGGAGATAGGCTATAGCAGAAAACTTCATAACTTTCCATTTGTTCTGTGGAGGTGGACCTCTAATTTCAAAACACCCGGTATACAATACTATTGGATACAATGAATTAAGGCATAATATTTTAAAAGATGTATATTCATTATATTGATGTCTGTGTAATATGACATGTGAATATAGAGTACAGTGTAGTGTAGGCTATGCTACCGTATATGTATACAATGTACCGTAGTGTAGGCTAAGCTAATTCTTGTTATTCAATTTCTCTTTGCACTGAATCATCGTAAGTCACTTTGCATAAACCTCCAGAATTAGCTGATATTAATAATTACCATACCATGTAGGTATAGAGTATACTTTATAGTGTAGGCTAGGCTATGTTTGAGATACATTTTGGTCGTTTTTCCCAAGAAACGATTTTTTTTTTTTTTTTTTTTTTTTTTTTTACCTAACCCCATCGTAAGTAGGATACCACCTATATAAGCATTTTTAGTTTGTTTTGTGTGTTTGAACTATCAAAATAGGCAGTTCTAAGGGTTTTTAGAAGGGTTCTAAGTATTTGCGGGTTTTAGCCATTCGCAGGGGGGTTGTGGTACCATCCCCCGCAAGTACGGGGGGTTTACTGCATTCACGTATCGTATTATACAAACATCAACTTAACGAATATCAATCTTTTCCATGGATCTTTTAGAATGATATGCCCTAATTCACTGTATCCAATATTGTATATACAGGCAGTCCCGGTTTACGACGGTTCCGCTTCGACGTTCGAGGTTACGACGGCTTTTCAAATATATTCATCAGAAATTATTTCCCAACTTACTTGACGCATGTTCGGGGTTACGACGCGTCGTACGCCGATCCGGCGGAAGAAATATGGCCCAAAACGGCAGAATAATCATAATTTGAAGGTTATTTTGATGTAAAACTCAATAATAATGCAGTTTACATCGTTTTCAATGCACCCAAAGCATTAAAAGTAAGGTTTTCTTATGATTTTGACGATTTTCGACGATTTTCCGGCTTACGGCGATTTTCGGGTTACTGACAGCGGCTAAGAACGGAACCCCGTCAGTAAACCGGGACTGCTGTATTCATATATTGCTTTTTTACTATAAATTGCGATTTTAGAGTGTTTTTCTTGCTTCTAGTTAGCGTAAATGAATCTATAGTTTTATACATGAACTTACCTGTTGTTTACATATAGCTGTAATTCTCGATCTCGACAGAAAATTCAAAACTGGCGGTCCCGCTAATATATGGTCAGGTGATACGACTACCCCGCCCTCTACCGGTACCTGGATCCATTTCCATCAACAACTAATATTTTTCTCTGTCGGGCCGGGCGACTAGTCGCCTGCTCCTCTTCAGGAAATTCATCGGTGCTTTTTCGATTTTTCTTTGGTGAAGTACCCACTTTTGTTGACGGTTCTGGCTTGTTTTTTGGCTTTGGTTGAGATTTTTTCTAGTCTGATTCAGGATCTCAAATTAGATATTGCGGGGGTTGTAAAACTCGAATGTCTCGGTCTAACATAGACCCTCACTCTTCTTGCTCTAACTGTAGAGGGAAATTGTGCACGAATCTGGATAGATGTGATGAATGTTAAGTCTTTGTCTGTGCTTGATTGGCAAAAGTTGGCTAAATATCAGGCAAAAATTAAGTAAAGATAGGGCACGTAAGGCTTCGCCAGAAGTTCCTCCCAGAGTAGGAGTAGTATTGCCTCTTGTTCTGTTCCTGTTACCCCTCCTGTTCCTATTCCTGCCCCGAACCTGTTGTTTCAACCCACTTCACGTGTCAGACCTTCGGGCAGAATTTGATGGTAAGATTTCGGCTCTTTTTCTCTGCGATAGAGAAGATTGGCCAGGATGTGAGTGCGATGTCTAGACATCAAGTGTTGCAGTGATAGTGTTGTGGAGGAGGTGACTGTTCGTCCCCCTCGCTCTCCCAGGTCGAGGCCTCTGTCCGCTCCCAGGGCTCAGGGAGAAGACATGCCGAAAGCCGAAGGGAGGCGAGTGGGGTCTGCTCACGAGCAGTTGCTCCCTCTAATAGTCCTGTTGCGTCCCAGGCTGTTGCAGCTCGCTATAGTAAAAGCGATGCGGAAGTGTCTTCTTGTGCTTCTGTTTAGTCGAGGAGGAGTTGAAGCAGTCAGAGTCTAGTAGGCATTGAAGAGACGCAGAGCTTCCTCTCCAAGTCAAGTTCCTATCAAGAAACTTTCGCACGTTCTCTCTTCCGTCTTGTAGCTTTTTGGGATAGCCCAGAGATCTCTTCTTCTTCAGGCAGTCCGGATGTACGTTCTCTACGGATCGTGGCGGCGCGGATCCTCCTGTTAGCATGCAAGTAGCGGCTTCCTTCCCGTTGGATCCCAAGTCGGCTTTTATGCCTCCGGTTCCTGCCCCCTTTCGCAAGAGGACAAATTGGACAAGATTTTTGAGACTTTTCGAAGGTTTTAAAGCTCCAGCACTTCAGGTTCCTTCTGCATCTGAGGCTCCGGTCTCTCGCTCCCGCCACGCACCTGGCGCCGCTTCCGGCTCGCGCGCCTGGCTCCGCTTCGATCGGCTCCTGGCGCCACGCCGCCCGCACCGGCCGCACTCACGACGCTACTTTGGCGCTGGCGCCTCTCACAACACGTTCCAAGGCGCACAATGTTTGCGCTTCTAGCGCTACCGGGTTTTGGCGCCTCCTTGGCTCTGGGATATTCTAAGGCTCCTGACTCCTCTCAAGCTCATGTTTGGATACGCTTGACGCGGGTCGGGCACTTGGCGCCTCGGTGACGTTCGCGATCCTCAAGAGGATAACGCAAGTTTGGCTCCCGGAGACGTTTATCCGCGGTGCTCCAACTGCTTCAGAGATTCTCTCCCAGTTTCCGATGTTTGAAGTAGATGATGTTCCGTCTGCTCCTACGTCCAACTTTAAACATCTCTTACAACTTTTGAAGAACATTTTCAAGAAGACTTTGTTCCAGCTTCCCCTTCGTCTCCAACTCACGAGTTTGCCAAGGATTTTAAACCTCCTTCCTCTAGATTTCTGAAGCTGGTCCTGTCTGTTTCAAGAAAGAGCTCTCCGAAGGCAAGAAGGATGGTTGAGCAAGAAAAGATCTCAGGTAAAACATCTTTCTGTTTCCCCCTCTCAACTGTCTTTTAAGTCTCGTTTGTGGTATGAGACTGGGGAAGTCTTTTCCTTGGGAGACTCTGCCTCCTCTCAAGGGGATTTCTCCAGCCTTGTGGATTCTGCCCGTCACTCAGCTTTTTCTTCGTCCAAAGTCGGCTTCGCCTTGGAAATTGACCATCTGGTGAAGAGTTCCTATAGGATCTTGGAGATCTTTTCTTTTATTGACTGGTCTATAGGAGCCTTGAGCAGGATAGTGAAAGTCTGTGATCTTCCCCAAGACTGCTACAGATCTTGATGCTATTTTGGCCTGCCTGGACAAGGCCATCACGGACGGAACGTCAGAAATTGCCTCAGTGACTGCTACCGGCATTTTGAAGAAGAGAGCACATTGGATTTCGTTTGTCGCGAGAGGAGTCTCCAGGAACCAGAAATCTGCTCTTCTTTTGCTCCTTTGCTTAAGGAATCCCTTTTTCCCGCCACGTTAGTTAGGAAATTTGGGAGGCTCTCTCGAAGTCTACTCAAGACCTACTGGCTCATTCTTCAAAAGACCCAGGTTTTCGACTTCTCCAGTAGTACCCAAGCCTTCTTTCCTGTATCCTCTAGGCCTTCTCGGGGTACTCCTTCTCGGCCCTTTTCCCGTGCTAGGGGAAGAGGAAAATTCTCTTCTCATCCCCAGAAAGCTAGGGGTACCAACCGATGAGTTCAAGGTCCTTCATGCGACGGTCGGAGCCAGACTAAAGTCGTTCTGGCAAGTTTGGGAGGCCAAGGGAGCAGAACCCTGGGTGATCAACGTTCTGAGAGAAGGCTACACCATTCCCTTCTCAGAGAGTCCTCCTTTAAAGTCTTCGCCAGTAGACTTCAACGTATCATCCAGGGACTCAGAGAAACTTGTGGTGTTGGAGGAGGAAGTTACTTCCTCCTTCAAAAGGGAGCCATAGAAGCAGTCCTCGAACCTTCATCTCCGGGTTCTACAACCGTCTGTTTCTGGTTCCAAAATCGTCAGGAGGATGGAGACCAGTCCTCACGTAAGCGCCCTGAACAAATTTGTGCTTCAAACACCATTCAAGATGGAAACCACACAGTCGGTTATCAATTCCCTGAAGGAAGGAGACTGGATGGTGTCCTCGATCTCCAGGACGCATACTTTCATGTACCTATCCATCCGAGATCAAGGGAAATTCCTGCGGTTTGTGTTCAGAGGCAGGGCTTTTCAATTCAGGGCTCTTTGCTTCGGCCTATCAACAGCCCCACAAGTTTTCACAAGGATGATGGCTCCAATTGCGAAATGGCTTCACTTTAGAGGGAATTCACATTTCCCTTTACCTCGACGACTGGCTGATCCGGTCTCCGTCAAAAGGCCAATGCATGAAGGACCTACAAAGGACTCTTTCTCTTACCCGACAATTGGGACTCATAGTAAATCTTCCAAAGTCACAACTCTCCATCTCAAGACTTGACTTATTTGGGAGTTCGGATGAACTCAGTTCTTTTCAGGTTTTTCCGACGTCACAAAGGATCGAAATGCCTGCTGAAAGTGAGATACCTGATGGCAGCCAAGACTTGTTCTGCCAAGGAATGGATGAGCCTTTTAGGCACCCTCTCATCGCTAGAGATGTTCACAGTCTGGGAGGCTACACATGAGACCTCTTCAGTTCTTCCTACAGCAGATCTGGAACAGGAAGAAAGACACGGATTCGTTTGTTTTTCCTCTATCCACTCAAGTAAAGCAAGACCTGTCATGGTGGAACGACAGGAGCAAACTAGATCGAGGTTTGTCACTGAGACAGAGGAACCCAGACCTGATGTTGTTCTCCGACGCCTTCAGACGAGGGTTGGGGAGCAACATTGGGGATCTTCAAGTGTCAGGCAATTGGTCTTCATCCCAACGGGACTGGCACATAAATGCGAAAGAGTTGAAGGCAATACATCTAGCCTTGGAACATTTCGTGCTTCTGGTGGAAAAACAAAAGATAGTAGTGCACTCGGACAACTCCACAGCTCTGGCGTGCGTGAAGAAACAAGGAGGCACTCACTCCCTCTCTCTGTTCGAGATCGCAAAGACCTGCTTTTGTGGGCGGCAACCAAGAACATAGTCCTTGTAACTCGCTTCATCCCGGGAGCTCTCAACGTAGAGCGGATATCCTCAGCAGGTCACTCCAGGTCATTCCGACGGAATGGACCCCACCAGAAAGTCTGCCAAGGCCTGTGGAAGGTTTGGGGAACTCCCATGCTAGACCTGTTATGCACCTAGGAAAACCGCAGACTACCTCTCTTTTGCTCTCCTGTTCCAGACCCAGAAGCATTAGCGGTGGATGCCATGCTCCTGGACTGGTCGGGTCTCTTCCTTTATGCATTCCCTCCCTTCAGGATGCTGGGAGAAGTCCTGAAAGTTTCGAGCACACAAAGGTGTGTCAATGATCCTTATAGCTCCATGGTGGCCAGGAAGATCATGGTTTCCAGAGCTACTGGAGAAAGTAGTGGATTGGCCAAGGAGGTTGCCATTCAGACCAGACCTTCTGTGCCAGTTGCACAGCAGAAAGTTCCACAGGAACCGGTCAGATCAAAATCTGACAGGGTTCAGACTCTCGAGCGACTCTACAGGAGGAGAGGCTTCTCTAGAAGAGTGGCGCAGGCAATGGCTAGATCAACCAGGCCCTGCGTCTACAAAGGTCTATCAAGCGAAGTGGAAGCGCTTCAGGGAGTGGTGCTCCAGTCTGGAGTGTCTTCCACTTCTACGACTCTAAGCCAGGTGGCGGATTTTCTTTTGTTTCTGCACAAGGAGAAGAAATTGGCTGTCAGCACGATTAAGGGGGTATAGGAGTATGCTGGCGACAGTTTTCAGGAATAGAGGTATAGACCTTTCTCGGACAAAGATATTGCAGAACTCCTTAAATCCTTTGCTACCACTAAAGGCAAATCTCTTCTGTACCGTCGATTGGAATTTGGATGTGGTGCTAAAGTGGCTTACCTCCAAATCTTTTGAGCCTTTGAGTTCCTGCTCGTTAGGAATCTAACTAAGAAAACTCTCTTCTCTGGCACTGGCCTCGCAAAGAGAGTAAGTGAGATTCATGCTCTGGACAAAAGAGTTGGTTTTTGTGTGGATAAGGCTGTAGTTTCCTTCACCTTGGGTTTCTAGCTAAGAACGAAAACCCTAGTAATCCATGGCCAAGGGAATTTCCCATTCGCTAGCCTATCCTCCTTGGGTGGAAGAGAAACGGAGAGACTTCTCTGTCCGGTCAGAGCATTGAAATTCTATCTGGACAGGACCAGAAGTGTAAGAGGAACTCATGATTTTTATGGTGCTCAACTAAGAACCCCAAGAACCCTCTATCTAAAACTGGGATTGCTTTCCTTTGAAAGAACTGATTCAGGAGGCACACAAGGAATTAAGGGATGTGGATTTCCCCTTAGTTAAAGTGAGGCCTCATGAAATTAGGCTATTGCAACTTCTTTAGCCTTCAAGAACAACATGGCTTTAAAGGACATTCTAAGTTCAACTTATTGGAGATGTTAGTCTGTTTTTGCCTCGCATTATCTGAGACAGATCCAAACCACATATGAAGACTGCAGTACGTTGGGCCCCTTTATTGCGTCTGACATGGTGATGGGCAAGGAAACCAGAGGCTCTAGATACTCTCCTTAGTTTCCTTGGGTGCAGAAGTTTTCTTTTTGGTCGACTACTAGAGCCTAAGAGGTTAGATGGCCTAGTAGGTCTAATTTTAATAGGTTGGTGTGAGTTTTTTATGGTTGGGTGATATGATGGTGGATGCTTTGAGTACTGCGCCTGAGCAGGGGCATTATATGCTTTGGTTGATTGTGTCGAAGACGGCTGGGCCAACAGACCTTTCTCCATATAGCAACCTGCGACTGAGCTACTAGGCCCGCAGTTGCACTAAGGATAGCAGGTTACAGAGGCAGTAACCAGAAAACAGCTTCCTTAGCAGGTAAGGATCCAAAGTTAAGACGTTTTTTCTTAGCCTGATGATCTCAGGTTTTTCCATTTAACACTTACAGCTGTCCATGCCCACCGCCTCAATGTGGCAATCAGCTATATGTAAACAACAGGTAAGTTCATGTATAAAAATGACATTTTTATAATAAAATAAGATTTTATATCATACTTACCTGTTGTTTACATATAAACATTCCCACCCGCCTCCCCCAAGGGACAAGGGGACATAGAAAATATGATTAGTTGTTGATGGAAATGGATCCAGGTACCCCGGTAGAGGGCGGGGTAGTCGTATCACCTGACCATATATTAGCGGGACCGCCGGTTTTGAATTTTCTGTCGAGATCGAGAATTACAGCTATATGTAAACAACAGGTAAGTATGATATAAAATCTTATTTTATTATAAAAATGTCATATTATTTATATGGGGCAAGGTTATTTTTTGTTATACGAAGTGTTTTTAAGTCGAAGTATAACTTAAATACGTCTAATTGTGAAATTAATTTAGCTATTTTTTTCGTTAATAGAAGATGTTGGCCGTTTGGGGGCATTTGTTTTTTGTAAAAAAAAAAAATCTGTTCACTATTTTCACTTGATTTCACCATAATACAAGCTTTTCGTATTTTGGTTAAAATACTCTCTCCAATTTTAATTACGGTCGAGTTTCATCCATGTTTCCGATGCATGATAATTTATGCTCATTAGCAGCTTGAACATTGTTTTCTCAGCTTCAGCTACAACTTGCAGCTTAAATTTAACAGTATATTTCCTTGCAAATCTTTAATCCATACCGAATAAGGGTATACAGTAATGTAAAAATATATCAGTCCTATTCTACTTGACTTCATTTGTACTATAACTACAGGTTGACATCACTAATCCGGCATCATTGGGACTTGGAGGGTGCCGGATTAGCCATCTATTAAGCTAGAATACACGAAACCCAGTAGCTAAGCACCTCATCTTAGAATTAAAATATCCCGTAAATCAGTACCAGTTGGTTAATAAAGAAAAGACAATTATCAAATAAATTCAAGTGAAATTTTATTGAAACAGAGGTACAGGTACAGGTACAGTAAAATAATTGGTAGAGGTACTGTACACTACGAAGTAATTCTGTTACACAAGAAAGATCATCACTGCCACTTCCAGTGGCATTTACAAGTTAGTTAATAAACAAAAGAAAATATCTCTATCAAATAAATTCAAATGAAAGTTTATTGAATTACAGGTAAAATAATAATTGGTAAAGGTACACTACAAATTAATTCTGTTAACACAAGAAAGATCATCACTGCCACTTCCAAAGAGGCGTTTACATGTTTTGAGGTGGAGGGCTGTCCGGATTCTCATCATCATCCTGCAAGGTGAGGGAGCTCTAAGGAACTGATGGTGACAGTGGATTTACAAGTGATGAGGGGATGTCAGGATTGGCATCTGGGTGAGCAGATGTTGAAGGCACTGGAGTTTCATTTGATGATTCCTCTGTTGCACGCCTTGTAGCTATTTTTTTTAATATATCTTGCAAGCTGAGCTGTTTCATATATTTTGGCCTTTCTTTGATTAGTTTATCTTGCAGCATGTAAAGATTCATTATTTCTTGCTCAGTTATAAAACTGCGCTGCTCTAAACCTCTCAGCAGTTCACCTGTCAGCTGAATTAACTGATCAATACAAACTCTTTCTGCTACCAGTACATCATCCTCACTTTCATCATTACTTTCTCCTTCACTGGATTGTTGCTCTGGACTTAAAACCATATCCACAATTTCTGAGTCCGTATAATGATGAACAACTGGTGCATCGTCATCAACAGTCAACCATTCTTCAACGTTATCTTCATCCAGCCTTGATGCAAGATCCTTCGCATGAGGATTGGTCAGATCACGAGCAAAAGACAAAAGATCATTTATATGTTGTTTTTCCCGTGAAGGCCTCAATCCAGTAAAGTGTGGTTCATGATCTTCACCAGGACGTGTTTCGAACATTAACCCAGGCCACAATTTATGCCATCCATGTTTCAGTGTGGCTGGCTCTACAGATTTCCAAGCATTAGCGACACAGTAAACCACATCTCTCATGTTAAATTCACGAATAAACTCACATACAGGCTTCCCAGAGTTAACTACACTCAGTAGGCGCCCTCAAAAATTAGTGCGATACTTCACTTTAATGAACATAGTATGCCCGTTGTCCTTGCGGCTGAATCAATGAAGTGCAATTAGGTGGGAGATAGACAACGAAAACATTGTTCTTTACCAGGAGTTCTGCTTTTGGATGAGCGGAACAGTTATCTAAAATAAGCATTATCTTACAGTTACAGTCCAAGCCAACAGAGTCACAATGAGCTCTTGCTTCAGGGACAAAGTAATTGTGAAACCAATCCAATGACAGTTCAGTTGTTATCCAACCTTTTTTGTTGGCACGGTAAATTACAGGAAATTGTGTCATACCTTTAAAAGCTCGAGGACGTAAACTTTTACCTGACGTAGGTACTGATGGTGGAGCGCTTATACCTCTCAGGAGGGCCCTCTCACACTGCTCCTCCTGGAACGACACACAAGGAGAAATAGAATGTGTAGCCCAGACCCTCGTCGACAATGGACACCCAAACCGGAATATAGAAGTCTATCAAGGTGAACATCGATAGATGGTACTGTCAGGAACCTCACCCCGATGCCCCTGAACGCATAGAGCTCTTCTATAAACGACAATTTCACCATAAATATAAAGAAGACGAACACGCCCTCAAAAACATCATCGAAAATGTCAGCCCTGTTGACTCCAACAAGAATATACATCTGGTTATTTATTATAAGAGCAAAAAGACGAGCAGCCTGGTTATGTGTAACAACCCAGCCCCCCCTCAGCAGGACCCCTTGAAGAAAACCAACGTGGTATACCGGTATTCATGCCCTGTCCGAGGATGCCTCGGTTCTTACATCGGTATGACCACCATGCATTTCTCCAAGAGGATTTCCTGCCACGCCCAAGAGGGGGCTATCTTTAATCATGCCAGGACCGTCCATAACCAGAGAATAGCAAGAAAGAACAATCACGAACATCGAAATAATTGACCTAATTACCGACCACCGCCGCCTACACCTTTTGGAAGCATTGCACATTGGGAAGGAGAAACCAACCCTCAACATTATGCAGGAAACATTTCTCCCCACAGCAGCCTGGAGACATGCACCGAGCGATCCCCATAGCGAATGAGCGAATCAAAATTCGGCATCAGAGGATCGAAATTTTTCCATTCATCCCCAGCACTACAACGCCACTCGCACATCGACCTGGGAAAATAGGCTCTGCCTGAGGGTACATGCCCCGGGCAGCCAATCATAATTCAGCACCGATCAAGACCCCCCTATAAATACCAACCCGAGCACCTCGTTTCTTCAGACCTCCTGCAACCACGTCCAGAGGATGACCAACGAGCTGGTTGAAACATGTCGACGGCACCTAAAATAGAACCTGAATCCAGACGAATGATTTCTGATTGGATATTTTAATAAAAGACTTCCCATATTCCGCACACTATCCTTTTCCAACATGAATATTGGCCAGTTGCTGACTAACATTGCTGAGCCTGAAAAGCGAATCATAAAGAAGATAGAAAAGACACTATATAAGATATTCGCTTAATACAACCATCCTTTTTAATATTATTATTATTATTATTATTACATCCATTGTTGTTATACCATGAATATAACAACACTTTATTATCATTTTACACATTTAATTGTGGTTTAAGTGCTGATTATGACCAGAATATACACAAATGTGAGGGGTTAGGCGGACATTTTGAATGCTAGCACGCAAGCACACCCTACAATTTTTTTCAAATTTTCATAAAAAAGTTCTAAAGAGTTTAAATCAATATCTTTCTTAGAAGCAGAGTAATGAATGCTAGACTTTGAGGGCAATTTATTCATTTTTTAAAAAGTGGCATTTACAACCTTCTGGTTGTGAGGCCCTCAATTGTGTATTACCATGCGATGGTTGAAATACAAGCATAACGGCTGTTGTTATCCAATTTGGTGATAAGCAAAACGACAGTTTCTTGGTCGGTTGTTTATGGCTGTACTCATTTACGCAGGAGTATAATGTTACCAACAATACTTTCATCATTCTTTTACTTTTTTAACTAGAAGATGGGATAAAGAGATGGAGGAAAAGAAGTTGGTCTATTGTAATTTGGCGTCTCTCGCTGCCTCATTGTATGCTGCTGCCTGCGCCCGCACAAAATTTAAAAATATTTCATAAAAATTGTCATATCTGTATTAACCCTTAAACGCCTACTGGGCGTATCATAACTCGACTAAAATTGTCTGTTGGGTGCCAAGTGGGCGTGCACGTCACGTCGACTACAAAAATTTTCAACCTTCGGTCAACTTTGACTTCGACCGAAATGGTCGAAAAACGCAATTGTAAGCTAAAACTCTTACATTCTAGTAATATTCAATCATGTACCTTCATTTTGCAACAAATTGGAAGTCTCTAGCACAATATTTCGATTTATGGTGAATTTTTGAAAAAACATTTTCCTTACGCCATGCTGCTAACTCGGTCGAAAATTTCAGAAATTCTTTCGTCATTTTGTCGTAATTTTGCACTGTTTTATATTAGCCGTTACATAAAGTTTTATATATGAAAATGTGCACAATTTCATGTGAAATACAGCAAAATACAACCCATGGTTGTAGCTTTTATCAGTTTGGAAATATTTTCATATAAACCACAATAACTGCCAAAATTTCAACCTTCGGTCAACTTTGACTCGACCGAAATGGTAAAAAAACGTAATTGTAAGCTAAAACTCTTACATTCTAGTAATATTCAATCATTTACCTTCATTTTGCAACAAATTGGAAGTCTCTAGCACAATATTACAATTTATGATAAATTTTTGAAAAAACTTTTTCCTTACGTCCGCTCCAGAAATTCTTTTGTCACGTTGTCGTAATGTTTGCACCGTTTTATATTAGTCGTTACATAAAGTTTTATATGTGGAAATGTGTGCAATTTCATGTAGAATACAACAGAAAATAACTCATGGTTGTAGCTTTTATCAGTTTTGAAATATTTTCATATAAATCACGATAACTGCCAAAATTTCAACCTTCAGTCAACTTTAACTCGATCGAAATGGTAAAAACGCAATTATAAGCTAAAACTCTTACATTCTAGTAATATTCAATCATGTACCTTCATTTTGCAACAAACTGGAAGTCTCTAGCACAATATTTCGATTTATGGTGAATTTCTGAAAAAAACTTTTTCCTTACGTCTGCGCACGGTAACTCTGGCCAACATCTCAGAAATTCTTTAGATCACGTTGTCGTAATGTTTGCATCGTTTTACATTAGTCGTTACATAAACTTTTATATGAAAATGTGCGCAATTTCATGTAGAATACAACAGAAAATAGCTCATGGTTGTAGCTTTTATCAGTTTTGAAATATTTTCACATAATTCACGATAACTGCCAAAATTTCAACCTTCTGTCAACTTTAACTCGACCTATTTATGGTCGAAAAAACGCAATTGTAAGCTAAAACTCTTACATTCTAGTAATATTCAATCAATTACCTTCATTTTTCAACAAATCTGGAAGTCTCTAGCACAATATTTCAATTTATGGTGAATTTTTGAAAAAACATTTTTACGTCCGCATCGCTTTCATGCATCATTTTGTGATAATATTTTCTCTGTGTTGCTTTGATCGTTTTACAATTTGTTATATACCAAAATCATTGCAATTTAGTGTACAATACAAAAAAACTCATTAGCTTTAACTGTTTTGCTCACAGCGGATTTGTATAAAATTATATATGAAAAATTTTTTTGCTGTCATATATTTCAATATTCATATATGATAATGATATTTTTCCATTTCTGATGGTTGCATACTAAACTTCAGGCAATGACAAAAAAGGAGCCAAAAATGAACTCTTAATCTTAAAAACTAAGTGTGCTGTGATTTTTTGAAAAAACTTTTTCTGCTTGCGCTAACTCCCGAACGCCACCAGCATACGGGAGACGTTTTTGTAAATAGAGGCTCGGCATTTAAGGGTTAATTGCTTACCCCATTGCAAAATCGAATTATCGTATCTCGAGCACTACCTGAGTATTTTAATAGTTTTATCACAAAAAGTGCTTAGTCATGAACTTCTTCTTCTTCTTCTTTTAACGTGCTTTTATTCCCATTTTTGTATGGGGTAAGCACGATGCCTTCTTTGAAGGACTTTTTGATTTGGCTTTGGGGTAGACCTGTGGTCTCGATCGCTGCCCTGCCTGACATCGCTTAGACCCCGGTGCGATGTTTCATGTATCATACCCGACCCAACGCCCTTTCTTCCCAGCAGCGAAGTTATTGTGCGCTTGGTATGGCGAGTTCTAGACGTGTGAGATGTTTATGTTTTTAGAAGGTGTTGTAGTGGCTTTGTTTTGTGTGTGTATTTAGTCTGTAACATCCATTTGCTTTTAAGCAAACCTATCCGTTGATTACATATATAATCCCGAATGTCTACACGGATAGCAAAGTGTCTGCCTCTCTGATCAGTCAGCAGCGGGTTTGAACCGCCAACCACAGACCTCTGACTAGTCCGGCTGCTGCTGTAACCGACTGAGCCATCGAGGCTCTAGTGCTTAGTCATGAACATGAGATGAAAATACAGTAATTAGTGAATATTTCTGTGAATGGGGAAATTTTCAGCGAATAATGTGTATATATGTTCCATATAGAAATCAGCAAACAGGTGAGTCCGTGAATCATGAGACTGCAAATACAGGGGGGGTTTACTGTACATAAGTTTGTAGTAACTTATGAAGCATCATTTTATAACCAGCAGTTATTCATAACACACAAAAAATGCATTATAGTCACCACCCTACTTACGAACATTCAGAGAAGTGAACAGATGGTCACAAGTTAATATTGTGTTTGGAGCGCTCCTGTTTACCACCTGTAAGTTCAGGTTTTGCTCAGTGTACCTGTTCTGCTAGTAAGAAGTTTTGCAAAGAACAGAACACAAGGAAGAAGAACCTATTCCTTTAACCCTTTCCCTGATTATCCCGAGTAGTCTTTTGGTTAACTGCCATGTACTCTTACAATCAGGAGAATACTTGTTCACACTCATAAAATATTCCTACTTATTTCTGTCTTCCCGATTTAACTCATTCTTTGATGAATTCCCTTTTTTTTATATTTCCTCTCCCCATAGGAAACATTGAGTATGCATATTTGTCAATACATAGTGGTGTGCATTGTTTACTTTGTGAACCTCCAATGTCAGACACTGCTCCTGTGAAATTCTCTCAAAGTTTATAGCTATCAAAGCATGGAAAAAATACTAAATTTTGAATGTTGCTTGAATCTAAATTATATTTTTTCTTTTTACCTTTCTAGCATCCAAAGTAATTCTTTGTAATGCTGTATGATTTAAAAATGCAGTGAAAATACTAGTGTCTCTGACTCCCGAGTTAACGGGGGAATGTAAACATAAAAAAAAATTATGCAATTCATATTAAAAACCTACCAAACAGTTCAAGATATGAACGACCATCCAGAACACAACTTGTTTGTAAGTCGGGTAGTGACTATAGCATGCAAAACATACCAATTGATAGAGAATAATTAAACAAAATACAAGTCATCTGGCTAGCTGTGTGAGATCACTTGAGGTATTTTTGTTATGTTTCTTGACACCATCAATGGATGGTGCTAGATATTGCCTTCAAATTTTTTCTGAAGGTAAATAAAAAAAATGGACCAGTAATTGTAAGGGTAAACATTTTTCTATGGTGGTAAACCCGAGTTGATGCTCACACTTAAACTATAATTGTCTCTCATCTCTCATGGTCAACAGACGCAGCCAAAAGGTTAATAGACACCCTTGGTCCCCCCAGGGCTCCATATGACAGACCACCCATCAAAGAATTCTCTTATAGTTGGCCTCAGCCAGAATAGTGCTTGTTGGCTCAGTGATAGGATATAAAGGACTCAGAACAAAAGGGCTCTATGGCTTATCCTGTCTAAGAGAGCTCAATTTGCTAATCCAAGCTTGATGCCAAAGCGGTCACAAAGACTGCCTTTTGGAGTATATGAGTTGTTGTTTTGGGCCCTCTGAATTTAGGGGATGATAGGAGTCTTAATTAAGAACCTTGATCAGGGACCAGGTAATGGGAAGCCTTGCAGGGGCTGGCCTTTGCAGCACAAAAGACTGGAGGAGGGAACTAACAATTTCTACATTAGAATCCATTCCAAAACCACAAAGCAAGGCTTCTGACAATGCTGCCTTGTATGCCATGGTTGTTGCAATAGCAAGGTCTTTACCTACAAATCCACACATGAAGGTCACAGCTCAGAAATGAGGATGCGTAGGGTACTTTCCCTCCTTTGGGGCCACTAGGTAGCAGTTCCATTGAAAACTAGTAGATTGTTCAAAGCCTTCGAATTCTAGTCTTGTAGGAATGTCATTTCATTGCCTGAATATCTAGGTTCAGAGAGAGACACCCTGGACTGGAATTTGATGGTTGTTTCATGTGGTAAGCAGGTCCAGTTCCAAATGTGGAAGCCTGCTGGCAATTACTGACTGGAGAGGGGCTGAGCATGAGCCCAGCCTCTTGATACAAGACATTACATATTGTCTAGGACTGACAAATTGTGTCCCTCTTTTGGAGGTTTTAATTTTCTGAGATGGAAAGACAACCAACAGCTCCAGGATGCTGATCCCCCTTGACTTGGGACCACCTTGACGTGGTGAGGGAGCTCTTGAACCTCAGAAATTTGTTCCTGGGTTTGAGTCCAAGTCCCATATATATCATTATATATTTCATTGGATTAATTTTGTGGAATTTTACACTTTTGTTAAAATTTATAGGACCAGATAGGCTAAATAGGAAAAGATATCATAGCTGGGTTTGGATTTACAGTGGACCCCCACTCATTCCTGGTTCCGCAATGGTGGATCCAGTCATTTGCAGTTTTTTGGTGGAAACCTATCTCCAAACATATCACGGAAAATCCACAACTTTGTGGATTTTTCTATGGAACATGTCTCCAGAATTATTGCAGAAAATTCACAATTCACAGATTTTTTTCATAGAGCAATACTGTGTATTCACTAATTACTGTATGTTCATATAGTTTGCGTGACTAAATACTGTATACACAAATTACACCCTGTGCCTTCAGTGGTGGAGTGTAGGTATTACTTAATTAAGGTTCTTTGTAGCATCCCTTTGGCCCCTAGCTGCAACCCCTTACATTCCCTTTGCTATACAGTACCTCCATTCATAAGTTTTTTCTTCCATCTTACTTTTCCACGCTCTCTTCACAATTGTTTCAACATAATTTTCAGCTCTGAATGACCTCATAGGTCCCCTTGCTTGGCTAGTGGCCTAAATTTTATATTCAGTTAAGCTTCTTCTACAAAGCTCTACCAATCAAAATGGACAGTCTTCAGAAAGTGGTGCAGCCACCACAACGCCTCTTCTGAAACATCTATAAGCCAAATAGCTTATTTTTTTATTTTCCTAAAGTCCATCAAGAAACTATCGACCTCTACCATCAAAGGGTATAGGTCGATGCTCAGCTCAGTTTTTAAGCACAGAGGAATGGACCTATCTTCTAATCAAGATATCACCGACCTGATCAAATCCTTCAATACGTCCAAAAAAGATAGTTCTACCAACGTCTCTTGGAACTTAGACGTTGTACTAAAGTGGCTCTCAGGTCCTCAATTCGAACCTCTTCGTTCTGTTTCCCTCAGGAACCTCACGAAAAAGACTCTCGCTACTGCCAAACGTGTTACCGAATTACTGTACAAGCAATAGACAAAAGAATAGGCTTTGCACTAGGAGACGCAGTCTGCTCCTTTTCTCTTGGTCTCCTAGCAAAGAATGAGGACCCTTCTAAACCCTGGCCTAGGTCCTTCATCATCAAGAACCTTATGGATATATTAGGAACTGAGGAAGAAGAAATACTCCTTTGCCCAGTGAGGTCCCTCAGGTACTATCTTCAGAGGACGGAGAAGATTAGAGGACCTTCGAGCAACCTCTGGTGCTCCGTTAAAAACCCAGTTCGCCTGCTCTCCAAAAATGCCATATCCTTTTTTCTGAGAGAATTAATATTAGAAGCCCACTCTCAGATCCAGGAAGAAGCTTTTCCTCTACTTAAGGTTAAAGCTCACGAAATTAGGGTAGTAACAACTTCCCTCGCCTTTAAACATAACTTGTCTTTTTCTTCAATCCTACAGTCGATGTTCTGGAGATGCAAGTCCATATTCGCCTCTCACTGCCTCGAGGACATAGAAACTGTTTTTGAAAATTGTAGCATTTTAGGACCATTATCTGTGGCTGGCATGGTTTTGAGTCGTTGGGAAGCCTGGGGGTACATTGTACCTGGAGTACCCACCAGTCCGTACTTTATCTTTGATAACGGTTGGGTGTTATGGTTTTATTCTGTGGTGTAGGTGACAGTGTTTTCATTTTGTATTCTGGTCTTTGCCCTGGGCAAGGGCATCTTTTAAAACTTTGTCAGCATACGGTGTACTTCCTCCGCTGCAAAGTTTCCCACTAATGTAGTGGCGACCCTTAGCTATACTGCCACTTCCACTACAAGTTGAGAGAAGCGCCGACCAGAGGCAGTACCTTCCTGCAGCAGCTCTCTCAACAGGTAAGGAAACAACAAACATTTATTCAATGTTAGTGACCTTTCTGGTCCAAATTCCTTACTTTTTTAATGTTTTGGAGTAGAATATGTCCATGCTCTTTCCCACCTCCTTTCAATGTGGAATCAGCTATGTAATTACTTGGTAAGTTACTTATATAAAAATGACATTTTTATGGTAAAGTTTTATATATACTTACCAAGTAATTACATGATCGGAGCCTGCCCTCCTCCCCTTGCATGGACATAAGAGCATAAAATGAATTGAGCTTTCCGCTGGTTTGTTTCCTCGAGTCCCGGATGGTGGCGGGATGTTATCACCTACACACTTACGATAACAGCCCCACCGCACAAATTTTGAATTTCTAAGCTGCCGTAGGTTAGGGAACCATAGCTATGTAATTACTTGGTAAGTATATATAAAACTTTATTTTATCATAAAAATGTCATTTTCCTCTGCAGAGAAGCCCTTGTAATCACAAACACACTCAAGCCACAACTTCTTCCATCAGGTGTTATGGGTCTCCGTCTTCTTGTTGTACAAGGATTGGCTGATGATGGACAGACGTGGCAATTTTGAATTTACGCCAATACAGGCAGTCCCTGGTTATCGGCGATCCAGTTTTGTGGCGCTTGTCTAGCGACGAAAATTGCTGATTTCCGCTTATCGGCCCTGATATATACATAACAGAGGTGCCGATCTCTGGTTATCAGCGCTGATAAGTGCCGAAAATCAGCGATTTTCACTTGTCACGCTGTCAGAACGGAACTACCTCCGATAACCGGGGACTGCCTGTAGTCCTTTAGTGTAAATTCACCGTCAGTGTCCATTGCCTTCATAAAGTGCTCAATAGAGTTCTGAGTGTAGAGTGCCTTGAAGGCATGGATCATGCCCTGGTCCATAGGCTGGAGGAGAGAGTGGTGTTGGCAGAGAGGAACTCAACCCTGACTCCGTCGTAATAAAGAAACACGGTGGCCACCAGCATTGTCCATAACCAGGTCATTGAGGTAATCCTTTACTTGAGGGATGAAGCTCTGATGGAACCAATTAGATGTAAGGACTTGGGTGATCCAGGCCTTGGTGTTATACATCCAAAACACTTATTCTTGAGGGCCCTGGGATTGGCAGCCTTGTATATAAGGCTTGGTTTCAGCATGAATCTGGATGCATTTCTGCACATACGGGTAACCCTGTCCTTCTGGCCCTTGAACCCGTGAGCTTTGGCTTCATCCTGCATGAGATATGTTCACGAAGGCATTTTCTTCCAGAACAATCCAGTCTCATCCATAATGAACACCTGGAATAAAGGATTAAAATTATTAAATAAAGTATTAAGCTAAAGATGTGTAAAATTGTAAAAAACAAGGGAATTCTGTTAAAAAATTTAATTACATAATATATAAAAAGAGAGGCTATAAATTAAAATTTAATCAAATTCAAACCAACCTGTTCTGGAAGGTAGCCATTATTACTGATGATCTTCTTGAAAGACCGTGGATAAATCACGGCTGCATACGTGTTGGCCGATGTAGCTTCCCCATGCAGCAAAACACCCCTCGGTACCACTTCAGGAAATGGTGGAACCACCTCGCTGGCCTGATTATTACAGTATTATTATTAATAAAATAGTTAAACCAGATCACTGAGCTGATTAACAGCTCTCATAGTTATTTTAAAAATAAATACAGGTATGCAAAAAGGCATATGCTTCCACACTGAACACACAAACGCATTACATTAATACATTTACTCACCTGAAAACCTTGAGCTGACGATGGTCCTGCTTGTGGCTCTTCCTGCTGCTCCTCCTCAGCATCGAAGCCTACAAAATCTGCTTCTTGTCTGTTGCTGCCTTCTGTGTGTTGCCTAGGAAGTCTGCTTCCTGTACATCGCTGCCTTCCATGATTTGGCGAGTCTTAAAGTGCTGGTACAGCTGTCTTGCCTTCTCACGGATAATGTTGCCATCGAGGGGGACATTCTTCTTCTTACTGTCATTAATCTACACTGCCAATGACGACTCCATCCTGATGATGTTTTTGTCACGCACAGTCGACGCTTTCTTAGCATTACTCAAGCAGCTCATCTTGACAGACTTTCTTATTTCTGTCTCTTTCTTCGTTATCCACCTGAAAATATTTAGAACTTGTCAAAGTATTTATCTTTATTTATAAAGAAAATTACTGTAATGAAATTAATTTAAGTAGTAATTACTATGTAGAATTTATATGTTACAGTATATTTGTACATTACTGTAAACACTTTCGTCAATAAATGATTAATTACATGCATCACAGTACTCTCATTCACGCCATAGTGGTGGGCTATTTGAGCTTAACTTCTTCCCTGCTTCAACATATCCAGGTGGTGTTCCTATTGTTGTAGAGTCATTATGTTCCTCTGGCACTTACGCACTTTGCTGGTTGCCGTAGAAGAATTAGGAAAATTTGGAGGCATATCGTGTGATTAACACATACTATGCACAGAGATGAAAACATTGCAGCGATCAGACGTTTCAAGTGGATGATGCGGAGTGCAGTGAACTGGTAGATAAAGCTGACGCCTGGTGGAGATGCATCTCCACAAGAAAACCAAGGAAAATGAATGGGACTCCTAGATTGGCTGCTTTAAAACGCCAGCCAATAGCATATCAAGTAGCATTGCACCTAGGTACTATATTACCCAACAAGCATTTTCTTTTTGGCGAGATGTTTTTGGTTTGGGGTGAACATCTTACATATAAGGAAAAAAAATTTTTAGGGTACTGATATTTTCCTGTGTTTACATTAATATATTACAGTATATGTGCAATGTTTGAAAGTTAGTAGTGTAAATCATTTTTTTTGTCATAAAAAATGTGTTCAGTCACGAAAACAGAACGGCCTTACAGGTTCAGCAAGCGTAAACAAACCTAACATTTCGTTTGGAGGTAATAAGTACATAGTCCCGTCAATCTACAAAGTACCCACATATTTTAGATATGCTCTACTTTCAAAATCATCTTACAACACTTAGAATATCAATAAGATGTACATTATGCGCAGTAACAATGCACAAAGTATATGTTGTGCAAATGACCCAGCTTTGCAGTATGTAGCCGGTCTGCTCTTGTTGCTTTGTTTCACTGGTTGTAGCCAGTGTGTACGTATCTTTCTGGATTGTTCCGCGTCATGCCTCCTAAACGCCCTTCTTCCTCTATGCCTACGGTACCTGGACAAGTGCCTAAGTGCCATAGGAAGATCATGACCTTCAAGGAGAAATCAGACATTATTTTAATGTTGCGAAAGGGAAAAAGTCATGCAGAGGTAGCAGCCTGTTATGGCATGACAGTAAGTGCCGTCTCCTTCATCAAGAAGGTGTATGAAGATGGCAGAATCCCTGAGAAGGCCTTTGGTGGAGAAGATCTCGCTGCCCTCATTCATTTCTCTCTAACTCCCTGATGGGGCAGGATTTAGCATAGTTTAAAGGTCTGCACCAAATTCTGTGTAAAGCTAAGGAGTTGCAGACGATGATGGTGCCTCCTGAAACCCCTGACGAAGCACCTCCTGAAGGGGGAAGAGGCACTCCTTGAGGACGTGTAACTTCGTTGCTTTATTGTGCAGTCATTTATTTATCGGACTGCACAGCTAATTCATCATCGTCATCCTTATCATTGATCACTGGTGAGTACCCATATGCTTTATGTAATATTAATATTAAATATTTTTAATGTGCATATGTATTTTTGTTTCTCTCTCTCTCTCTCTCTCTCTCTCTCTCTCTCTCTCTCTCTCTCTCTCTCTCTCTCTCTCTCTCTCTCTCTCTCAATGTTTCCTCTGTTGAAGAAAACAGAATGGCATCAATACTGTATGAAAGCAAATGTGCTTGCCTGAATACAGTTTAGTGGTAACTTTATTACTTTTCCCCTTAGTAATGTTGTAAGGTGACGGTGAAATGATAATAGTGTTTTAGGTTGGTAGTTCAAGGTATATTGTTTGATATATTAAAATTGGCAGTTGTAATAGTTTTTAGAGGGGGGGCAGTTCTTTAGTGTCTGAACTAATAAAACAGCCAGTTATAGGCATTTTTAGATGGGGGCTCCAATATATCATGGAATTTCGGTAATCGTGGCTGGTTGTGGTACCTGACCCCCACAAATACAGGGGGTCAACTGTATATCCAAAGCTAAATAGTGGCAGCTGTGGTAGGACCATTGACTACCCAGTAATGTTTGGACCTGAGAGATAACAGATTGATAGCTCAAGAGCAGAACTATTCTTTAGGGCTGGGCCACGGATTCCAGGGGCGTCTGGTTCTGGGGATAGGACTCTCAGTATTCTATCCAGTTTGCCCTTAATATGATTAGGGTGGAGATGATTGTATTCTTGTAGTACTCTCAGTCCTAGCAAGCAGGTTTGGCTTACACTTGGGCCATGCTAATCATGTTTTGCCCTCCCCTGTTGGGTAGGGTAGAGGGATTCGGACATGTGGGAGTCGGTTCTCACTTGTGCCATTGGTGGAAGAATAAACTCCATGAAAGGCTGATGATATCTTTTTAAGGTTTTCAGGCTTAAATTTTTTTTTTCTCCCTCCAGTTTTTATGACTAGTGGCCATAAGGATTCGAGTACCTCTGGGCTCTTATGATGATGTTTTGGCACAGATGACGACCTCTGACAAGGCCTCGACACGAATGACAACTCTCAACATGAACCTGACCATGGATGTGGAATGCTCCACTGGTGGTACTACCTCTCAGGGTGGTCATCACAAGTTGAAAACTTTCCAGTATGGGGAACAGTGGATAATTTGAAAGTATTACATGTAAAGCACATTCCCTTGGAATGTGACTACGAAACACACACTCTTTCATTTGCTAGTTACGGTAAAATAATAAGAGTTAAGAATGAACTTGGATGAAAATGGGAAGCGTGGGTAACTTTTGAAAAATATAAAGCTGCACTTCAAGCCAGCAGCAATATTAATAATATAAAAATTTGTAAATCGACTGTTAAAGGAGCACTGTCTGACAAGACCCCTAAAAACATGGATGTTTATAAACCATCTCAATGGGTACAAGTGGCTCAGCCAAATTTAGAGGACAATGCCACTCTTGAAAGAACTCCCAAACCTCCAGTGTGGTTGGTAGTAACTGCTAGGGAGGAAAATTACAATTACTACAAATGTAGCAGGTACATCCAAAAAAAGGTTGGGGTACTGATATGGGTAACATGTCAGGGTTTGGTAAAGGCAGTGTCCTTATTCACGCCAAATCAAAGACCCAATCATATATGTTGACACTGATGAAGTTCGAGAAAGATGACATGATGTAAGAAATAAGACAACACATGAATTTCATTTATGGAAGAGGAGTAGTATTTGATAGAGACCTTTGTGAATTGATGGAAAGTGAAATACAGTGCAGTATTAGAAATTGGTCAACCTCTGTATGCAAGATAAGAAAAATTCCAAAGGCAAATAATATGGTCATTTTAACTTTAGAGAACTCCGTCCCATCTTATGTCAATTTGGAAATGAAAGAGTCAAAGTTAAACCATTTTTATCAAAACCTCTGCAATGCTATAACTGTTTTCAATTGGGTCACACATCCAGATTTTGCAAAACAATAAAATTTGTAATAATTGCTCAGCCCCTGAACATGGCCCTTGTTTGAAACAACCAAGATGTATTAATTGTGAACTGGATCATACCCAGTCCAGTCAAAATTGCAGACACTATAAATATGAAGAGGCAGCTGTATGTAAAGCTAATGCTGAACATATAAGCATTAATTATGCTAAAAAATTAATTGGTCAAACAAAGACCTATGCTATGGCTCAGAATTCCGTAGCTCCAATAAAATCTCAAGCCAACAATGTAGCACCTGTACCTGGTTTAAGAGTAAGAACTCTTGAGACTAAGACCCAGTCATCTGGTCTAGGTGCTCAGCCAGCTAGGGTTGAAGCACCCCTCTTTAAGGAAGATGTCCCTACTTAAACAGTAGAATCATTTCCAATTGCTGAGACCTTCCCTCTCTCCCATCTGTCATTCAACAAGAAACCCTTCTCAAAGAAATGGAACAAGAACAAGCTAAAGTTCCAAAGAGTAAGAGCTCCTTCATCCTCTCCTCCACCTGCACAAAGTATGGAGATTTCCAAACCCCATAAAAAGTGTAACAAGTGAGGCCGACAATGAGGGTGCTTCTGCCTCAGCAACAGCCAAGGAATCAAGTTCCTTGGATAACAAGAAAATAGTAGTTGAAGTCCACTCTGCTCCGTATCAAAAAGCTAATAAAAACATAATGGAGCTAATCATAAGTCACATATCTCAAGATAATCTAAAACTCCTGTAAGGTCATGAGGAAAATAAATCAAAGAAATAGTATAGATTACAGTGAATTGCCCTTGGCAGATCCTAGTACTAAAAATCCAGAAAATTCAATTTGGACATTTTACAGTGGAACTGCAAGGGACTAAGGACTCATTCAGAAAATCTAAAAGTATTACTGTACTGCATGAGCATAATTCAGGGGTTGTATGTCTCCAAGAAACTAAATTAGGGAATGCAATATACAATCCGGGTCTAAACTATGAGATCTGTAAGGTGAACCCCACTGATGGGGACTGTGCCCTTGGAGGTGTTGCAATAATTATTGCTAAAACATTGCAACATTATGTAGTTCCCCTGAACACACAGCTTCAAGCTATTGCTATCCGAGCTACTTTTGACCTTGAAATCACAATCTGCTCTCTTCACCTTCCCCTGAAATGTAGGTTCACTCATAGTAACATTCAAGGTTAGTTAATCAATTTGCTCCTCCTTTTTTACCATTTGGTGGTTTTAACTCACACAATCCACTTTGAGGTGGTAATTTATTAGACACAGAGGGTAGGATCATTGATGACATTGTTTAATAATAGTGATCTTACACTTTTTAATGATGGTACAATGACATATCATAATATCTATACAGGTGATTCATCTACTATAGACTTAAATACTTGCTGTGACAATCATGGGGATCTTTGTTCATACTCTTAACCCTTTCCTGCCCAATTGACGTCATATTACGCAATAACCCCTACCCCCTTCTTGTCTGACTGAAATTGTAAAAATTTAATGACATTTTTTGTGTTGTGTGTATCTAAATTTTTTTATTTTCGGACAGTTAACATAGGCTAAAGCATACCTTGGACCGTGTAACTCAGGCATCGATACGCCAGGCAAGAGTTTTATAATGCGCATGTGCAATTCCCTGGCATAGTAAATTTCCCACAATGAAATCAGCTGATCCTACCCACGTTTCTCTCTCGTATCTTACATTTTTTTATAAAATGTAGGATTACATTATTGGAAACACTCTGTTTGGTATCCTCTATTTTCTATAAATTTTTTTAGTTCCTCTACTGCGAATGAATAAATCCATGGCGTAGTAAAAATCTCACAATGGCATCAGCTGATCGCAATTGGTTAAAGGCCGACAGGCCACACTTCTGTCAGAGACCATGCGTCTGTTCTGGGTAAAAACGTGTGGCTGTTTACATACAGCAGAATCGAGAACTGTTTCCAACATGTTTCGCAAAATTTTTACGGTAAAACTAGCGGAAATTTGTTAGTGCATCACATAAGAGATGTCTGGATTTTAGGCAGGGCTCTGAATCTCATTTTCATTATCATATATATCGATATTTAGTTTTGTTGGCTTTCTCAGGGTAATTCATTCTGTTATTTTTGAGCTACGAACGATAATATTGACAACGGTAACATTTTTTTTTTTGTTTTTAACAGCTTATAACGTCAAAATGAAACTGTTGCTTTACCAGCTTTTTCTTGACTCTCACTTTATTCCTCAATCTTTCCTCAACATTTTTGTATATTTAAAAGTAATTTCTATGAAAAAATCGATAGTCTTCAAAAAAATGTCTAGCGATAATTCTCACCTTATGCCTCTGGCTCTCTGTTTCTTACCCACTTTTCTATCAATTTTTCACCAACTGGACTTATTCGTTTTTCATTTTTTATATGTCGATATTTAGAGAATTTTCTTGGCTTTCTCATAAAAAATAATTCATTCGCCTAACTGTTATAGTTTTTAGCTCGTCAACAATAATGTTGAAACTGTAACTTTTTTTCTTTGATCAATTATAACGTCAAAATTGTTGCCGTTACCAAAGCCATTTTTCTTGACTTTCCCTTTATTCTTCAACTTTTCCTCTACTTTTTCGTATATTTACAAAGTAATTTCTATGAAAAATAACCGAGATAGGCTCTTCAAAAAAAAAAGTTCTTGCGATAATTCTCACCATAGGCCTGGCAGAGCGCTCTGTTTCTCAATCTCTTTTCTATCAATTTTTTCACCAACTGGACTTATTCGTTTTCCATTTTTATATGTCAATATTTAGGAATTTTATTGGCTTTCTCAAAAAATTATTCATTCACAACTGTTATAGCTTTTGAGCTACTTAACGATAATGTTGACAACGGTAACATTTTTTTTCGTTTCAATCAAATTATAACGTCAAAATGAAACTGTTGCCGTTACCAAAGCCATTTTTCTTGACTCTCACTTTATTCTACAACTTTTCCTCTACATTTTCGTATATTTACAAAGTAATTTCTATGAAAAATAACCGAGATAGGGCTCTTCAAAAAAAACTTTTTTCTAGCGATAATTCTCACCATACGGGGCAAATCTCTCTGTTTCTTACCCTCTTTTCTATAAATTTTTCACCAACTGAACTTATTCGTTTTTCATTGTTTTATATATCAATATTTAGAGAATTTTGTTGGCTTTCTCATAAAAAATAATCCATTCGCCTAACTGTTATAGCTTTTGAGCTACTGAACGATAATGTTGACAACGGTAACATTTTTTTCGTTTCAATCAATTTATAACGTCAAAATAAAACTGTTGCCGTTACCAAAGCCATTTTTCTTGACTCTCACTTTATTCTACAACTTTTCCTCTACATTTTCGTATATTTACAAAGTAATTTCTATGAAAAATAACCGAGATAGGGCTCTTCAAAAAAACTTTTTCTAGCGATAATTCTCACCATACGCCGGGCAAATCGCTCTGTTTCTTACCCTCTTTTCTATAAATTTTTTCACCAACTGGACTTATTCGTTTTTTCATTGTTTTATATATCAATATTTAGAGAATTTTGTTGGCTTTCTCAAAAAAATAATCCATTCGCCTAACTGTTATAGCTTTTGAGCTACTGAACGATAATGTTGACAACGGTAACATTTTTTTCGTTTCAATCAATTTATAACGTCAAAAATAAAACTGTTGCCGTTACCAAAACCATTTTTCTTGACTCTCACTTTATTCTACATCTTTTCCTCTACATTTTCGTATATTTACAAAGTAATTTCTATGAAAAATAACCGAGATAGGGCTCTTCAAAAAAAACTTTTTTCTAGCGATAATTCTCACCATACGCCGGGCAAATCGCTCTGTTTCTTACCCTCTTTTCTATAAATTTTTTCACCAACTGGACTTATTCGTTTTTCATTGTTTTATATATCAATATTTAGAAATTTTGTTGGCTTTCTCATAAAAAATAATCCATTAAGCCTAACTGTTATAGCCTTTGAGCTACTAACGATAATGTTGACAACGGTAACATTTTTTTTCGTTTCAATCAATTTATAACGTCAAAATGAAACTGTTGCCGTTATTTTTCTTGACTCTCACTTTATTCTACAACTTTTCCTCTACATTTTCGTATATTTACAAAGTAATTTCTATGAAAAATAACATTGTATAGGCTCTTCAAAAAACTTTTTCTAATAATTCTTTTCAAATCGCTCTG
This sequence comes from Macrobrachium rosenbergii, assembly GCF_040412425.1. Taxonomy (NCBI): domain Eukaryota; kingdom Metazoa; phylum Arthropoda; class Malacostraca; order Decapoda; family Palaemonidae; genus Macrobrachium; species Macrobrachium rosenbergii. The sequence goes on from NC_089742.1 coordinate 95,390,094, forward strand.
TTTCTTACCCTCTTTTCTATAAATTTTTCACCAACTGGACTTATTTGTTTTTCATTGTTTTATATATCAATATTTAGAGAATTTTGTTGGCTTTCTCATAAAAAATAATCCATTCAGCAATAACTGTTATAGATTTTTGAGCTCTGAATGAATAATGTTGACAACGAGTAACATTTTTTCGTTTCAATCAATTTATAACGTCAAAAAAAAACTGTTGTCGTTACCAAAGCCATTTTTCTTGACTCTCACATTATTCTTCAACTTTTCCTCTACATTTTCGTATATTTACAAAGTAATTTCTATGAAAAATAACCGAGATAGGGCTCTTCAAAAAAATCTTTTTCTAGCGATAATTCTCACCATAAACCGGGCAGAGCGCTCTGTTTCTTCCTTTTTTCTATCAATTTTTCACAAGCTGGACTTATTCGTTTTCCATTCTTTTATATGTCGATATTTAGAAAATTTTGTTGGCTTTCTCAAAAAAATAATTCATTCCCTGACATTCAATTTTTGTTCACTATGAAAATAAATAAAGATTTTTTTTTTTTTCGTGCAATAACTCACATTTTTGTATTTAGAGGGCTGGGACTCTTATTCTGACTATTCCACCATAAAATATAAACATTTAGAAAAAAAGGACAGCAAAATGAACGTTGTTGGCATAAAATTTATATTTTTGCTGAATTTTCGAAATAATTATTTTTTCGTGTCGAAGCTCCCAGACACATCGGGGCTCATGTTCCCTCAGTGATGTGATAACTATACAGATATGAAAGGGTTAAAATATTCCTACTTATTTCTATCTTGCTAGAAAGATAAAAATAATGCTAAATTTTGGAATGTTGCTTGTATCTAAATTTTATTTTCTTTTTACTTTTCTAACATCCAAAGTAATAACTTATAATACTGCAAGATTTTAAAAATATATAAATATAGAAAATGGATGTTCATCACAGACTGAATATTTTAGGAATATTTTAATGGTATGAACAAATATTCCAGTGATTATAAGAAGAATACATAGTAGTTAATCACGAAAATACCAGGGATAATCAAGGAATTGGTTAAAGGACCAGTTCTTCCTCATGTTCTGTTCTTTGCAAAAATTCTTACTAGCAGAACAGGCACCCAAAGTAAAATTTAAGTTTATGGGTGGCAAAGGGGAGTGCTCTGGCCTTGTCTGTTTGTATCTCTGAAGTTCTTAAGTAGGGTAGTGTCTGTAATTAAGTATATCTTAGTTTAACCAGACCACTGAGCTGATTGACAGCTGTAATGGTAATAGAAGTATTGAAAAAGCAAAATGTCATAGTATAGTATGTTAAAAAAATTCTCTCTCTCTCTCTCTCTCTCTCTCTCTCTCTCTCTCTCATCCTCTCTCTACCATCACTTCTTTGGCTGAGTCGTTTGAAACAGTCAGACTGTCATTTTGGGCGGGTTCAATTCCTCCATGATGAAGAGTTAGAGGAATTTATTTCTGGTGATAGAAATTCATTTCTCGCTATACTGTGGTTTTCTTCCACAATAAGCTGTAGGTCCCGTTGCTAAGTAACCAATGTGGTTCTTAGCCACGTTAAATAAGTCTAATCCTTCGGGCCAGCCCTAGGAGGCTGTTAATCAGCTCAGTGGTCTGGTCCTAAGGCAGTCCACTCTCTCTCTCTCTTTCTCTCTCTCTCTCTCTCTCTCTCTCTCTCTCTCTCTCTCTCTCTCTCAGGCCTTGGTGTCTAGATTAGAAATATATTGCTGAAATATTTTCTTCTTTTATTAATAGGAAGAGCTCATAAAGTTGAAGGATGCTCCACTGTCTGTGACATGGCCAGCTTGCTTGGATCCTTCTTTTAATAAGGCACCTGGAAGATGGGACCCTGAGAGATGGATACGAGCTGTACATGATGAGCGGCGTCCGTCCAGTACTGCTTCAACAGGCTCAACAGCTGGCAATAGTAATAGACCTGATCGTCCTCCAGACTTGAATTGATGTTCCATAACAATCCTTTTTAAAAGGTAATTAATTCTATAGTTTCTTGTTTATTTAAAGGATTAAAGGATAGTGCTGTACTTCACTCTGATATTCAGATGGTTAGTGGAAGAAAGCAAAAAAAGGGCATTCTTAGCTAGTTTATTCTTAATGTCACTAATTATAGAATGGCTTTACACCTTTATTGTAGTAGGTATCCAAAATACTCATGATCTGGAATTCAGGACTGACAACATATAATGTTAACTTGATCGTTGATGAGAATACAGATTATTATACAAAAAATATGATGGCATGAAAAATAATATGCATAAATTATTTATTCCTATCCTGTCTGCTAAATCAATCATGTAAGGTTTATGTCTAGTAACGGTGTCTGAGGAAAAAGGTAAGCAACAATTTTTTTTTATTTTTAACTTGAATCTGATAGACAGGACATGTTCAATCAGTTTTTCTAAGAGTTTATTTAATCTCTATGGCTTCATGAAGTAATTTAGGCATAATGTCCAAAAAAACATGTATACACCACAATCATTGTACAGGTATCAGAATGTAATAATTTTTTCAAATCTTGACATAAATTTCAGGAGCCTGTGATTTGGGTTACTATTGCCATACCAAACATTTATGTACAGAATTTTCCATTTACAGTGAACTTGCAATCAAATACAAAGTTTGAGAGAATGAATCTTAACTACTGAGTAGTCAGCACTGAAAGATGCTTTGACTTAAAAAAACATAATATATATATATTATATATATATATATATATATATATATATATATATATTATATATATATATATATATAATATATATATTATTGTATATATATATATATATATATATATATGTATATATGTATATATATATATATATATATATATATATATATATATATATATATATATATATATATATATACAGACTGGTCCCTGGTCATCGGGCGGGCTTGGTTTTACTGATTTTGTCTAGCGACAAAAGTCAGCAATTTTCGGCACTGATATGCGCCGATTTCAGCGCAACACATACCTAACAGAGGCACCGATTTTTGGTTATCAGCAGTTTTCATTTATTGTCATGCCTTCAGAATATATATATATATATATATATATATATATATATATATATATATATATATATTTATATTTATATATTGTCACAAAGTGATCAAGTACCTGGTTATTGCACAATTAATAAGACCAAAAGTTACCTCACTTCAGCCAGACACTTGGAACCTCATAACAAAAATATTAAGACTGAATACTCTAAAGGTACAGTGATCCCTTTAAACTTGCTTATCACTTGGAAAAATCAATCTAACTTTTATCAAGTTAAGGGTGAGGTAACAACCAATAAGCTAAAAACAGACTAGTGGAAAATGGGCATCACTTCAACAAACACTGTAACGGTTTCCTTGGTTCTATTTCACTTTGATAAGGGAGAACTTGACAGATATATCACTTACTTTGTACACATTCATTAATTTCTCTAATCACTGGTGGTCAAAATGAAACACTGCTTTTAAAACTTTAAACAAATTTATTTCTAAGTTCAAAAGTTATAGCAGAGTTCACAATCTCAAAAAGATTTACTATTACTTGACAGCATTGTAAGATTTAAGTATTTCTTAATCAAGATTAATTCACAAAAACTTTCATTTATCAAGAAAGCAATTTGGTTAAGTAAAATTCAAACCACTAACTTTCACTCATGTTTTAAACATAAACCTGAACATCTGCAATTATCCCAAGTGTTCACTGAAACCTTAATAAATGGGAGTCAATACAGGTATTCACTGAAACCTCAGTAATAATTATGCACTAACAAAATGCTAAGTAATCACCAACACAAACTTTGGAAAACACTGTTTAATTATAAAATTGGAGCAATATGATAACACAGACATATAAGAATGAAATATGCAAAAAATGGGAATATACCAACAGCAATTTCAGTAAGACAAAATATGATTAAAGATTATATCAATCTTTCAAAAGATTACCTTCACTTTAAAAAGAAAAAAGGCAAAACTCACGTCTTTCTAAGACTTTCTCAAAGACAACACTGCCAAGTCACAATTATATGCACTTAGTAAGATACAGTTAGCAGCAAGACACATCAGAACTCGCTATGAGAGATATTATCCACCTCATATCAAAATAATAATTCTCTTTTACGTAGAACATCACTTTAACTCTTAACATAATATAAAACCAGTAAACATCACATTACCTTTTACAAGTGGTACACCATCATACACCTTTCACAATGCTTGTAAAATACCAACATAAACACCTTAGATCATTCTTACAAAATGTACACACTTCGTGGGTGAATTTGACAAAACTTATGGTTTTGAGTAGGGAAGATAACTAACTTTATATATATACCCTATTATGAGCAGAGAGAGATAGAGAGAGAGAGAAGAACCTTATGCCAACAACCCCTTTTGCCTAACTATTTTTCATTCAGTACTCCTCTTTTATCTTCAAGCCCTCCTAGAATACATGATACATAAAGTATACATACATTACACATACAGGTATACATGTACGGTATACATATAGGACTGGAGCTTCAAGCTCATCTCAAAACTGACATTTCCTGTTGTGGGTTAACCACATGAGCAAATAGGAAAAAGTATTTTGCAACCAAACTGGCTCGGCTGTCAACATGTCAACTTCATCTCTCTCACTTCCTCATCCTTTCTACTCAGATTATGGAAAATATAACAGACAGATAAAGATAATAACTATGGAACAGACACACATGATAAACATATAATAAAGCATTCTGGCCGAGGCCTGTCAACTCGTGTCAAGATGAGCAAAGTGGCCCTCCGAACACGACTTCCTCCAAACTCTTATGTCAATACAGGATGTGGCAAAGTGATAAGAATCCTAACCTTTCTCTCTACTCAGCACGTTACAAATTCAAGTTCATAACACTCAGCAGTCATTTTAATATACTGCACGATATATTAAAAAAAAAAAAAAAAAATTTCAGAATCACATGATACACAGTTTAAGATCATATCATATCTCACAACAAATGACAAATCTACAAGCAAAACAAAATTTCCACAAAGACATATATTTGTAGAATGGTTTTATATATTATAACACATTATAATATATATATATATATATATATATATATATATATATATATATATATATATATATATATATATATATATATATATATATATATATATATATATATATATATTAGCAAGAACTTATATATATATAAATTGCTTCCCCTTTTTATATATATTATATATATATATTTTTATATATTTTTATTATTTTTTATTATTTATCATAATTAGCAAGAACTTGCTAGCAAATTGCTTCCCCCTTTTTTCCTTTTTTCTTTTTTTTTTTTTTGTTGTTTTTTACTGTCGACGATCGATATTTACGATCTTCTATTTCGGTCAGAATACAAGAGATAAAAACGGATTAAAGGCCACTCCCTTTAAGTAGATAATTTCTGAAGCAAAAGTGAATTGTCTGGTTGTCCTTTTCAGGCAAAAAACCCCTGCAGGCATCAGCTGAACATGACTCAACCCCCCCTATGTGTTGGACGTGCCCCCTGCCCCATAGGAGGAGATAAAAGCAGAAACCAAACCGAGGTTCGCTCTCATACGCGCGCTGGGTGGGATGGAGTAGAGTAATCCCAAATCACTGCCATGCCCTGGCCCTCTGTTAGCTACTAACCACATGGCCTTTCAAAGTATACTTTCCCTCTGTGAACTCCGGCCACCACCCACGTGTTCCTTTGGATGCTAGCTGGACTGATGACCGACTCCATTTGCTTGGAGTTTCAAGAAGTCCCCATCGCCTTGCCCTTTTACAGAAGCCCTTGCATCCTAACACGTGGAAGAACTCGCCCTCAGAAATCGCAAGTCATCCACGGACCGCTTTCTGCGCTGGAACCAAATCTGCCTTACGGTAAAGTGCTCTGGAAGACCTCCATTCAGTCACGCTTTTGTCTCGTAACATTTACTTAATTTGAGAGCCAGTAATCACCGAATCTCTTGTCAAATGTCCGTGCTCCTCGAGTGTCGGCAGTGCTAAGCTATCATTAATTCATCGAAGCCCCTTGGCACCCTCAGTGCAGCTTCAATTCATTATTCTTTTGTCTATTTTCATTACTGGCGATAATGTGCATATCTCTCATTTCAGAGGGACCCTATATCGTGGAAGCTTCTTGGACTGTGTCTGAATCCCCAGTTTCATTCAGCCCGTAGGGAATCCCCTTCAGGATCAATAATCTACTTGCATTCCTCTTTCCCATTACTAATGTCATTTATGTAAATACACTCCTTTAAGTTTGCCCACGTGTTTACATAATATCTCCCTTCAGTAGAAGAGCCTTATGCTCATATGAAATTCTCCTTTTGTTTTCCTCTTTTTTTTATGTTTTCCTGGACCCACGAAGTCAGAATCACAAGGCAAAATTACCCTAAATTGTAGCTACCTGTCTCACAGAGAATATTCCAAACTAAATCGCCAGGAAAAACATAAAAATGGCTACCTGGCCATAGATCTCGTTTTGCAGTTGCAGTTCCCCTAGTTTTGCTTTATTGCATTTGCAACTTTCCAGATCAGCTATTAGCAAAGCTAAGCTGGGTACAAGACAATTACGAACTTTTTGTGTAAAACCAGCACACAGATCCAGACTTTGCAAAACCTTTTCACAATCGTGACTGTTCCTAGGAATTAGAAATAGGGACGCATGTTTTCACTGAGAGAAAAGAACCGCCGTATTAGATTCATTAATGCATGCCTTTCAGGATAGGTAGTTAGGAAATAACCAGTGCTAACCATCCTTTGCTTCGAGGAATAGTGCGAAATTCTTCTGTGTTAAAATCCTTGCCATATTCTTTGCTCTGAGGAATAGTGCGAAAGAAATTCCTCTGTGATAAATTTTACTAAGCATTTCGGTTTAGTGAATTATTTAGGCGTGAATAAATTCCCACGTGGGACAAGACGAAGTCAGCTTGCATTGCTGAAATTCTCTCAGTGCAGTTAGAATTCGAGTTAGGTGTCAGGAAAGCGAAATTTAAACTCCGCTTATAGGGAAAATTACTAGGTCGTTTTACTGTTATCCTCTCATCCCGGGAAATTCCCCGGAATCCCAGACGGTTTATAAATAGACGGGTTCATTCACACAGAATCTAAAAATAACTCCGGTGATGGACAGACCCCCCCCCCCAGCCCATGCCCGCGTGTGTAGCCTTTTTTTTTTTTCATTCATTCCTCAGCAAACATTTTTCTTTGTGTTTTTCCCGTTAGTAATTTCTAAGTCCTAAGGGACGAATTGTATTTCCAAGTCCTAAGAGACTCCTAATAAAATTCTACGTCACACAAGGCAAGAATTTCTCAACCAAATTCCAAGTCCTAAGAGACTCCTAACCAAATTCCAAGTCCTAAGAGACTCCTGCTAAAAATTCTACATCGCACGTGGCGAGAATTTCTCCAAATTCCACAATTCCAAGTCCTAAAAGACTCGCAACCAAATTCCAAGTCCTATGAGACTCCTAATAAAATTCTACGTCGCACAAGGCGAGAATTTCTCAACCAAATTCCAAGTCCTAAGAGACTAATACAAAAAATCTACGTCGCACGTGGCGAGAATTCCTAATTCCTGCGGGAAACCCAAGATTAAGTCCTTTTGAGACATTAATAGTGTATTTCACACACATCTAAGCCCTTATGGGACTGATCATTCTAGTTCATTAGAACAACTCCTTAACTTCACGCTACAGCCGGCCAAGTCCGAGCGTGACAAAATCCAACTACATCTATCGAGACACATATTAAAATTCGTTCGCCAAGAACAACCACGTCTTTCCGAGACATACTAAATTTTAACAAAGTCTCCTCAGACTTATTGATCCCCTGTCTTATTCAGACAGATCCATTCTCCTGCCGTCTGAACGATTGAGTGTTTCAGATTCCTGCAATTGAGTTTTCAGACATATCATATAACCATTATTTCAAGATGGCTAATACCAGAGCCCAACAAAACGAGGACTTCAAATTCTACATGTCCACTGGAAAGGACATGGGACTAACAGGGCAGGATCTGAGAGAATGGGTTCAAGAGCGAGTGGACGATGCCAAGGAGGAGAGAGCAAAAGAATGTGAGGAGAGAGAGAGAGAAAGAATTGCCCAAGAGAAACGAGAGGAGAAAGAACGTGAAGAGAGAGAGAGAGAACAGGAGGAGAAGGAGAAAGAACGCCAGGAGAGAGAGAGAGAAAGAATTGCCCAAGAGAGAAGAGAGGAACGAGAATGGGAAGATCGAGAGCGACAGCGCACCCATGAGCTCCAGATGTTAGAACGACAGCACGCCACCCCCCTCCTGCAGCGGGAATGAGTGCCCTCAGCCAAGCTCACTCGTTCATGCCAAAATGGACAGAGTCCGAACCCGAAGTATAGCTTGAAAGGGCCAAACGAGTCCTGGAGTGCTGCAACCTCTCCCCCGCGGAACTCTCCCTTGTTCTCACTAAATTCCTGGGCGGAAAGGCCCTCGTTGCGTACCACGCCCTTTCAGCAGAAGATAGGGGAAACTGGGAAGCCGTACGCCAAGCAGTTACGAAGGTGTATGAGATTAACCCCGAGCAGTGGAGGAGACGGAGAAAGCAGCCCAGAGAAGCAGGCCAGACTTGGTCCAATTGGGCGTATCATTCGGAGCGGGCATTAACAAAATGGCTCGATTCCGAAGGAGCCACAAGCACCGCCGAGGTACTCGAGCGGTTTAAATTCTAGCATTTCCAGTGCTACGTCCCTCCTGCCCTCGCCACTCATATAGTGGAAAAGGCCCCAGCAACACTCACCGAGTGTTGCCGAATAGCAGACGTGGGAAACTCACCACCCTCAAGAAGGATCCATGGGGCGGAAGATAAATCCCCCGTCCCTCCTCGGAGGATCAAATTCCCACAATAATGGGAACTCGGGCAAGCCCCTAACTTGCCATTATTGCAAGAAAATGGGGCATTCCTCCAAACAGTGCCGGAGCAAGAAACCGGCACCTCTCTCTCCTGGAAAACCGCCCAATAACTCGCCTGCGCCCTCCACAGGGGCAGCGTGGAAAGATTTCAGCCGTGCAAGGTTTATGGCCATTCTCCCGCATGGGCGAAATGCCCAAGCAATAATAAATCAAATACTCCCACCGTTGCCTTGGCCGTCACAAATCCCAAGTCATTAGGCTCTCCTGCCGAAGGGCCCGTATATGTGACTCCTCCACGAGGTAGCCACCCCGCACTCCGAGTCACGGCATTCGAGGACTCAGGTGCGCAAATCTCCCTCATCCGAAGGGACAGAGTTCCCTATGGAGCTATCGTCAATAGACGAAAACTCATCACGATCGAGGGAATAAATCAATTTAAAATGATACTCCCTACGGTCCAATTGAGAGTCACAAGACCTCACCAATCCAAAATTTGCAATCTTGCAATAGCAAGCCATCTCCCCAGAGGCTATGACGTCATCCTGGGACAGGACTTTCAGTCCCCACAGAAATCACGACAATCTAGGGGTCCACATTTTCTGAATTATTCCACGGGCGCGAGTAATCCTTCCCTGCTTCTCCCTCAGTCAAGACTGGCGCCCCCTGGGTACCAGGAGGACATGCGGTCCCCACCAGTGCCACCTGAGTACGATGTACAGTGGCCCCCTCGATCGGTTCCCGATCCAATTCCAGTGCCCGGCCCTGCCTCAGTGCCAGTGCCAGGGTCCCAATCAGAACCCCCTCCCGGAGATGCCAAATTCCTGCCGGTGCCATTTGCATGCACCAAGCAGTGCCAAGCTTCGTCCGTCCTGACCGATGAGCCCAAGAAACCTCTGATAGTGCCTGACTCTGCCCTAGTGCCAGCGCCAAAGCACTATCCCGATCTCTATTCAAGGGATCCAACTCAGGACCCCCTCTCTTCCCCCGGCCTGGCACCGCTACCAGCGTCGGTAAGAGAGACGGTTCCTCTCGACCACAGCGGAAGCTCACCTGCAGGTGCGGCCTCGCAACCCGTGCCTGAGCTGGTCATTGATACCTGCGAGCCGCTCATGCCGCCCCCGACCGCCTCCTCTCTGCCTCAGCCTGTCGCCGACGCAATTGCAAGTCAGGGTTCCGCCATATCTCCCTTGGCCGATGAACTACAAGAGCTGCGACGGATCATGGTAGAACCAGCACGTAAAACTCCTGCGTCAGCTGTCGCAGCAGCAGGCCCAGGTGGCACTCTGTGCCACCCTCCACTTCCTCGGCCAAGGACGACTGTCCCCTTAAGAAAGGTTCAAGGCGAAATTACCACGGGCATGGGAATTTCCAGGTAGTTTACAAAGAGCTCCAGAGCTCCCCTGGCACCCGTGCCACCACTTCATTTTTCGAAGGTCTTGGCACCTCTGATCCAGAAGGGGTTGTCAGGCCCTCTGTTATCATCTTCTGTTCCTCAGGAACTTCTATCTCTTATCATCCTCTATTAATCTTTCCTTAAATTATCACCACAAGAGGCAATTAAGTATGGGATACCATTCCCCACACAATGTATAAATCATTGAGAATAACAGAGTGAGAAGTGGCACGCCCTTGCGCCCATACCTTGGCACCAGGCGTGCGTGTCAGCTCTTCCTGAAGGAGTTGCGCCCTTCGGGTGCACTTTTCTCACGCTGGGACTGAAGTGATAGTCCGGGGAGTAATTTATAGGCGAAGGAGGATAAATTCCCCCTAACACAATAAAACCCTCACTCTTTTTCCCTTAGCTCTACTGCCAACATCATTTACTCCCTTTTAGTTATTTATTTATCTTTCCTTTTAATGAATCGCGAGTCATAGACTCTTGCCCTTGTGATTTAAGTGCCCCTTTCGTAAGCTCTGAGAAACGTGCTTTGCCTTTCATATGCGGTCACGTTTTCATTCATAACATCTTGTTAGTTTTCCTTTTGTTATTATTATTCCCTTTTCCCCTTCCCTTCCTTCTAAGAACTCTGTTTGTCCTATACCCCACGTCTTTTGTCTGCTCACCCCGTCATAACATTGAGTACCCGAGTGTGGGCAGTGGACGCATAACATTAGCGAAGTTTAAGGTTAGCGAATTAAAACTCGCGAATACCCTCGCTCGCATACAACTGTCAAAATACCTCAGTGTGAGGATCGGACATATACTATCGAAGTTGGGGATGCGTTGAACTATTAGCTAAGCAATTACCAATGCGAATATGTATAGTCATTACAGTATCGCGTGAAGGGGATGTCATTTACAAAAAATAAACGCTGTTTTTTCATTTATACAGCCTTTTCAAGGCAGACTGTACTAACCAAATGAATTTTATCTAAAATTAAGTAACCATGTATTTTAATTCTTGAACAATAACCTTCCTTTCCATTTGTTTGCCATAGCCTCATATACTTGGTCTTATAATCCTAATTAATAATGTCGCAGTTTCATAAATCCCTTAGTAGTGAAGTTCATTGCAAGGCAGAATGTAGAGTAACGTAAAGCATTTGCCGCTTGTTCTTGTATATCGATGTTCACACCCGAAGAAGGTGTGAACATCATCTTGTATGGGGATGTATCATAATTAGCAAGAACTCGCTAGCAAATTGCTTCCCCCTTTTTCCTTTTTTTTTTTTTTTTTTTTTTTTTTTTTTTTTCCATTTACTGTCGGCCGATCGATATTTCGATATTTCGCACGGTCAGAATACAAGAGATTAAAACGGATTGAAGGCCACTCCCTTTAAGTAGATAATTTCTGAACATGACTCAACCCCCCCTATGTGTTGGACATGCCCCCTGCCCCATAGGAGGAGATAAAAGCAGAAACCAAACCAAGGTTCGCTCTCACACGTGCGCTGGATGGGATGGAGTAGAGTAATCCCAAATCACTGCCATGCCCTGGCCCTCTGTTAGCTACTAACCACGTGGCCTTTCAAAGTATACTTTCCCTCTGTGAACTCCGGCCACCACCCACGTGTTCCCTTGGATGCTAGCTGGACTGATGACTGACTCCATTTGCTTGGAGTTTCAAGAAGTCCCCATCGCCTTGCCCTTTTACAGAAGCCCTTGCATCCTAACACGTGGGAGAACTCGCCCTCGGAAATCGCAAGTCATCCACAGACCGCTTTCTGCGCTGGAACCAAATCTGCCTTACGGCAAAGTGCTCTGGAAGACCTCCATTCAGTCACGCTTTTGTCTCGTAACATTTACTTAATTTGAGAGCCAGTAATCACCGAATCTCTTGTCAAATGTCCGTGCTCCTCGAGTGTCGGCAGTGCTAAGCTATCATTAATTCATCGAAGCCCCTTGGCACCCTCAGTGCAGCTTCAATTCATTATTCTTTGTCTATTTTCATTACTGGCGTATAATGTGCATATCTCTCATTTCAGAGGGACCCTATATCGTGGAAGCTTCTTGGACTGTGTCTGGAATCCCCAGTTTCATTCAACCCGTAGGGAATCCCTTCAAGATCAATAATCTACTTGCATTCCTCTTTCCCGTACTAATGTCATTTATGTAAATACACTCCTTTAAGTTTGCCCATGTGTTTACATAATATCTCCCTTCAGTAGAAGAGCCTTATGCTCATATGAAATTCCCCTTTTGTTTTCCTCTTTTTTATGTTTTCCTGGACCCACGAAGTCAGAATCACAAGGCTAAATTACCCTAAATTGTTGCTACCTGTCTCACAGAGAATATTCCAAACTAAATCATATAGAAAAACATATATATATATATATATATATATATATATATATATATATATATATATATATATATATATATATATATATATATATATATATATATATATATATATATATGTATATATATATATACACATATACAAACACACACAGTAAACCCCCCCCCATTCCACGGGGATGCGTATGACACCCCCCGCGAATAGCTGAAATCCGTGAATACTTAAAAACCCCTCTAAAAACACTTAGAACTGCCCATTTTGATAGTTTAAACACAAGAAAAACCCTGTAAAAATGCATATACCTGAGTATTTTAATAGTTTTATCACAAAAAGTGCATTTGTTCATGAAAATTATATGAAAATACAGTAATTAGTGAATATTTCTCAGTGAAAAATACCGCAAATGGGCGAATTTTCCGTAAAAAATGGCTAGATATGTTCAATAGAGAAACCCGCGAATCACGAGAACGCAAATACGGGGGTTTACTGTATATATATATATTTATATGTGTGTATGTATACTATATATATATAATATATATATATATGTGTGTATGTGTACTGTATATAATATATACAGTATATTATTGAAAGAAATAAAATTAATTTCAATAGCTTTAATTACAAGAACTGTGGGTTTTCATTTGCCCCTTCATAAACTCTCTCCCTCATTCCCAAAATGGTTAAGTTTTAATCCCCTTCTCTGTTCAAAATGACTGCCTAAGGCTTTGTTTCCAGGTGACCTGTGAAGAGGCCTTCCTCGATGGTGTCAGATAACAGGCAAGGGAATAGCCCAAAAAAGAGAAAGATGGCGCCGCACCGACCGGGCCATGGTAGTCTCCAAGAGGTCGGATTGGATGCCATGTGCGTGCTATAGAAACGAGGCGAAGATTGACGTTTTGCACCATCTATCTGGATGTCCAGGCGTAATCCCCGAGGTTGGATATAGATGATGCAACAGCAGTCAAGAGAGAGCAGCTCTCAGAACTCCACCAAGGACAGATTTCCTTACCTTTGCCTATCCCTTGTACCCTCCATGTGTTCAACCCTGAGGTTCAAACCATTATACTTTTGTTGTGGCATCCCCTTAATTCCTTCCTCCAGCGTTGGCGCCCTATTGAACGAGGACATCGTCATCTTGACGAAGATAGGCCTCAGCTGTGGAGCCATTCGGCTCTATCCTCGTGCTGTGGCCTTATGCCATCCCTTCTACCTTTCTGCGATGTTTCCTGTTATGAAGACATCGTCAGTGTAGAATATTTCTCCTGTGTAGGATTCATTCATTTAGCAAGCCCTTATTATTACCTGCCCAGTAATTCGTCATTCTTTTGATCTGTGTTTATTATGTAAATTTGTAATTAAGAGAACCCTTGAATTTATGTAATCTTCCCTCACGTGAAGAAGGCCCTAAGCCACAGTATTTCCCCATTGATTTATTTGTCTAAGAACTTCCCTGAATCAGTCTATTTAGTCAGATGTTTTAATGAAATACAGTAGTTTTCTTGATAATGTAAAGAAGTCCCAGCATTTAACTGTTGCCGCCCAGAATCCCGCTCCCGCAAGTATCAAAGGCATATTCGAAGCACATTGTCGACATTGCCAAGTATGCAATTGTTTTGCAATTATCAGCAGAATAGCAACTGCTAGCTGGTCTGCATAAATAAGAGATGACCCTGGTATCATACACCCTCCATTTTAAGCATATGATTAGAGCCAGTTCCACAGCTTAATTACGTGTTGAAATATTTTGTTTAGGTTTATACTAGATTCTAAAAGTGACTGCAATCAGTGTTAGGTAATTGATAGACCATGTGCATGCCAATTTAGTTCGAGAAGATAGTGTGTACTAACTATTCCACAAGATTTTTGTGCTATCGCTTATTAGCTACGTTTTAAGAATAGGAAGCTAAGGGACAATTCAGTCGAAGAGTTAATAAAAAGGAATAGAGCCCTTATTCCTTCGTCCACGTGAAGGACAATTTGAAGGTCTCTCTCTCTGTATTTATGAATCTAAATTTCTGCTCTCAAGAGGAGAGAATAGTAATTCCGACCCGGAATCTTCAATTCCAGACCACGTGGCCCCATCCCTAACCGTCTGCCATCTTTAATTTTGAGTTCCATTGGGAATCCTATTGTTATAAATGATGCATGCACAGCTCTCATATATAATCATTACTGCGGGAGCCTCCAGGCAATGGGGAAAAAATGGTGGGGGGGTTGCCCAGACAAGCGGTCAAGAGTCCCTCCCCTTGTCCCCCCACCCCCCTTACTCATTCATTGATGGCAGATGTCATGAGACCAGAAGTAAACATCAGAGTACTCTTATTAGTCACGTGCGAGCTAGAATTTGTTTTGATAATGGAGAATAAAAATTTCTTTCTTCCTAGCGCATAACCTCTTGGCAGTCTGGACTGCCCCGTGCATGTTAAGATTAAGCATTTTTTGTTTTACCCTAGTGCATTCGAGATTTTAATATTTCAATAGGATCGATGTACTGTTTCCATTACGCCACATTTAAACTATTTTGACAGCACAAGGGAAATTTCCTTTACACACCATAAGTGTATAACCTCCGTAAGCCTTTTATTAGTTCTGCAGCGTCTCTCCGCAAGTAAAATATATATTATGCCATTAAAACGTCAGATAGGATAACCTCCTACAGTAAACCCCACGTATTCATGGGGGATGCGTACCACACCCCCAAGCAAGTAGCTAAAATCCGCGAATACTTAGAACCCTTCTAAAAACACTTAGAACTGCCTATTTTGATAGTTCAAACACACACAAAGGAAAAAAAATGCTTATACAGGTACTAACCTACTTACGATAGGGTTAGGTTCCAAAAAACCCATTGTTTGTTGGAAAAACAGTATCTCGAATATAGCCTAGCCTACACTAGGGTATTCGGTACCATGTATACAAATATGGTAGCCTAGCCTATTCTAAAGTATGCTCTATACATACACGGTGTAGTAATTATTAATATCAGCTAATTCTGGAGGTTTATGGAGAGTGACTTATGGTAATTCAATACAAAGAGAAATTGAATAACAAACAAGAATTAGCTTAGCCTACGCTATAGTATATCGTATACATATACGGTAGCCTACCTACATTATACTGTACTCTATATTCACACAATATCGTATTATGCAAACATCAACATAACGAGTAGGCATATTTTCCATGGATCTTTTAAAATGTTATGCTGTAATTTACTGTATCCAATAATATTGTATGTATTATATTGCTTTTGCGTTATAAGTTGTGATCATAGCGATCTGTGTTTTGGTTTGGAAATCAATTACGCGGTAAGTTTTTTTCGCGTGTTTAACTCAATTCAGAGTGCTTTTTTTGCTTCTAGTTAGCATAAATGAATCTCTAGATACTTTATTTATATGGAGCAAGGTTATTTTTCATTATACGAAGTGTTTTTAAGTCGAAATATAAATTACATACGTCTCGTTGTGAAATTAATTACCTTTTTTTTTTTTAATAGGTGACGTTGGCTGTTTGGGGGCATGTTTGTTTTGTGTAAAAAAAAATCAAGATTCTGTTCGCTATTTTCGCTTGATTTCATCATAGTATGAGCTTTATGTATTTATTGTTTATCTGTGTAAAAATAGGAGTATTATATGTTCTCTCATGCCCAGTAGTTTTGATTAAAATACTGTCTGGCCAATTTTAATTACTGTCGAGTTTCGTCCATATTATGATGTACGATAATTTATAGTCAGTAGCAGCTTGAACATTGTTTTCTCAGCTTCAGCTACAACTTGCAGCTTAAATTTAGCAGTATATTTCCTTGCCAATCTTTTATCCGTACCGAATAAAGGTATAATGTAAAAATATATCAGTCCTATCCTACTTAACTTCATTTGTACTATAACTACGGTAATTGTTTACCACCATACAATAGTTGAAATACAAGCAAAATGGCTGTTGTTATCTGATTTGGTTATAAGCAAAACAACAGTTTCTTGGTCGGTTGTTGATGGTAGTACACATTTATGCAAGAGTATAACAATACTAACAATACTTTTATCATTCTCTTTTACCTTTTTAACTAGATGATGGGATAAAGAGATGGAGTAAAAGAAGTGGTCTATGGTAATTTGGTCTCTCTTGCTGCCTGATTGTATGCTGCTGCCTGCTCCTGCAGGAAATTTTAAAATATTTTATAAATATTGTCGTATTGGTATTAATTGCGTACCGCATCGAATTATCGTAACTCAAGCACTACCTGGGTACCTTAGTATTTTAATAGTTTTATAACAAAAAGTGCATTTAGTCATGAAAATACAGTAATTAGTGAATATTTCTCAGTGAAAAATACCACGAATGGGCGAATTTTCAGCGAATGATGCGTATATATGTTCCATAGAGAAATCTGCGAATAGGTGAGTCCGCGAATCATGAGACCACAAATACGGGGGCTTTACTGCACATCTGTTTTAAGAACAATGTCATATCTTAATATCTCTTAAGATTCTGTGGTAGCAATGGCCAGCATTGGGTCAGCACAATCTTTCTCTCTCATCAACTCCTCTCACTCTATCTATCCTCAAACGAAGGCTTACTGGATTAAAAATGCCAAGATACGAAACTAGATTTTTTTTTTGTAAAATTAACTAAAGCATTTTAGCAAAAGTTACGGTCATGAAATGGAGTCTCTCATACCCCACAAAAATGGAATTCATACCAGAGGAAACTCAGACTCACGATCATTCAAATTAGTGATTCTAGACCAACCAATACTAGTGACTAACACCCCGGTCACCAAACAAAATAAAAAGGTCATGATTACTGTAGACCAAATAAAGGTTACATAGTACGGTAAAAATATTCATGTCCTCACAGGACTCGACCAGAATTCCTGTTAAGAGAAACACAGCTTATGTTAAAACCTGAAATGGTGCATAAAAAAATAAACACTTAAAAAGGAAAAATGCATAATAAAGAACAGAGGAGTTTCACTGCAACTTAAAATGGGTATTCCACATAATGTCTGAAAAAAATACAAGTGTTAATGAGTTATCTTACTCGCATTCTATGGCCATCAGGAAACCATCCCTCAAATGGCTGTCATAGTCACAAACACAGCTCAAACGAGCAATCACACCAGCCACAGATCGAAGTGAATAACTATTCTATGATTCCTCTATAACATACACATTAGAGAGTGCACGTATGCACACATTCACTTAATAACCCTTCCCTTGAAATGAGACATCACTGTCAAGTTCAGTGTTCGAAGGACCACCTTCTAAACCCACAGATATCACAAAGCTTCCATCCATGTGTTAGATTTTCCTCATGCATCTTGGTCATGAGCGGTGTTGGATACCCGCTGTCTCTAACCATGGAAAATACCAATGTCAACATAGAATTCACTTGCACAGGAACTACGTTTTCAAAGGCCAGCAATTAGTCAGGTAGATCATTAATAGGAGCTCAGCCCATCTACCACTGGACGTTCTCACCCAGATACAACAAATATCTATAACAAAAGTTCACTAGGGGCCACTGCTCAAAAATCATAGCAAACAATATGCACTAGATACAAAAGTTACTTGTCTCGTATGTACAGCTGTTATTCCAATAAACAGTTCATTGTAGAATGCGTCTCTTCACATCTTGAATTCTTGACGGTCCTAATTAACCAATAAGATTTCCGTTAACCTGTCTTTTTGATTTTAGATATATGTGTCAGCCGAGACACTCCCGTATTTTCATCTAGAACCACAAATCTATTCCCCTTCTTTACTTCTACAACCTGAAAAGGACTTTCAAATTTAAGGCCTAGCTGATAGTTCAATTGATTCCTGACATTTATTTTCACAAAAACCCTATCTCCCACAGCAATTTCAACTCCACCCAACTGTCCATTACTCCAACTATATCCTGAGTTTTCATTTCAAGGTTCTTGGCAAGACACGCATCTCTCTCTTTAGCAGTGGAGACTAGTGCCTTTGCCGTATCATCCCCCGACGGAATAGGTAATATATCAAATGCGCCCCGAGCTGGGCAACCAAACAGTGCTTCACTGGGAGACATCACAATAGTATCACTAACCATAGAATTGATGCTATGCTGCACCTGTGGAATATATTGATCCCAGTTTACATCATTGCCCCCTACAGTCATTTGAGAGCCTCAGTTACCTTCCTATTTGCCCGTTCATAGCCCATCAGCTTCTGGTTAGCTAATGGTCTGTAGGGAATAATAATGACTTTCCGAGTGCCCATTAAATCCGCAAGACATTCTTAACATCTTGCTCACAAATTATCTCCCATTATCTGTAGTCAGCACCTCAGGAACCCCATAACGACAAATATATCCATTAAAGAATGCAACTGCCACCTCCCCTGCTGCTTTATGCTTCATGGGAAAAATCTCTATGAACGTAGTTAATTCATCAACAACCACCAACAGGTGCCTATGGCCATAGCTAGAGTTACAGGAATTGGATAACAGGTCCATATGGACCCTAGCAGAAGGTCTGCTGGGAATAGGAAATTAACCCAGTTTACAAGAAATGACCCTTGATGGCTTACACGCATTACAAACCAAACAATCTCTCGCAAAGTCTTCCACTGACATGAGCATATCCTTCCAAAATAAATGTCCCCGTATATTTTGATACACCTTCTCAATACCCAAATGCGGACTGACAGACCTACAGTGAACAATATCCAGAACCGTAGGCACTAAACTCCTAGGAACAACTATTTGAGTTGTATTACCCTTAGCCTCACTATTTCTAAGTCTGTATTTAATCTTCCTAACTAACAAATTACCCTCTAACTCAAGCCCTGCAAAAAAGCAACTTACAACCCTTCCTAACTAATTCCCCTCTAAGAAATGCTTTGGCATCTGCCAAAATCTCATCCTCATCTGTTTAGCTTCTACTAAACTAATATCCCAGTCTATGCAATCTGCAGATACATAACATACATGAGTACCATCTGCATCAGAAAAACTTCTACTAAGGGCGTCCGCTACAACATTATGCCTACCCACTGTATACCTAAGCTTGGCACCAAAATCCCTGATTGTCAGATACCACCTAGCCCTTTTAGGGGAAAGATCCGGCTTATTGAAAAGACCCAACAATAGCTTATGATCTGTAAGAACCTCTACTTGATTGCCCATCAATAGAATCTTAAAATGAACCAAACTAGACACTATGGCTAAGGCCTCTTTGTCCATTACCAACCACAGTTGTTCATTTTCAGTTCCTCGTTGGGCAAGCGGGTTCCGTTCTCAGCTACCACTCTGTTGGCCGCGAGTTCGAATCTCCGACCGGCCAATGAAGAATTAGAGGAATTTATTTCTGGTGATAGAAATTCATTTCTTGCTATAATGTGATTTGGATTCCACAATAAGCTGTAGGTCCTGTTGCTAGGTAACCAATTGGTTCTTAGCCACATAAAATAAATCTGATCCTTCGGGCCAGCCCTAGGAGAGCTGTTAATCAGCTCAGTGGTCTGGTTAAACTAAGATATACTTAACTTAACCCCATGTCTTAAACTTCCTACTGTAGAATGCAATCAGGTGGGGTCTTCCATCGAACTTGTGCATAAGGCAGGCCCCTATACCATCGTAACTGGCATCTGTCACCAGCGTGAAAGAATGTTCCAAATCTGGAAATTTCAACACTGGGTGATTCACTAAGGCATCCTTATGGGGGATTCAGTAAGACAACCTTAATACGTACAGTGAACCCCCGTATTCGCAGGGGATGTGTCCCACACCCCCCCGCGAATAGGTCAAATCCACGAACGCTTACAACGTCCCTCTTAAAACTCTTATACCGGTCTATCATGAAGGGTCAAACACCAAAGTATGCCTAAAAATAGCAGCCTACATCAAATATACATTAAACTATTACCTTATTACTGTATTAATCTTTGAAATGATACTATTAATATAATTTCCAAATCATCTTAAACATTTTATCGTTACATTTATACGTACGTACTGTATGGCTTACAGCTGTAGGTGAAAATAATCTAGTCCCCCCTACGTATTCAGCCACTCACGTTTTCTTTCATACAGTTACAGGCCATCCCATTTTCTTTTTGGGGGGGAACAAAAAATAAAAAAAAATTTATGTACATTTTACAAATTTTAATACTACTTAAATATTAAGATAACTACATACATAAATCATAAGGGTACTCACCAGCGATGAATGTTGATTAAAGATGATGATGATGAATTAGCTGTGCAGTGCGATGAATGACGATGAAGATATGACTGCACAGCAAAGCAGAGGAGTTACAACTCATCTGAGGGTGCCTGTTCACCTTCGGGAGGCACTTCTTCAGTTGATTTGGGAGGCATGACTTCAGGCAATTGGGGAGGTACTTCTTCAGGTGATTCGAGAGGCACTACTTCAGGCGATTGGGGAGGCACTTCTTCAGGCGATTCGAGAGGCACTACTTCGGGTGATTTGGGAGGCTTTGGAGGGGCCTTCTTTGTCCGTTTGATGAACATGGTGATAGGCAGCTGCTGTTGCTGCTTTTTCATGGTGGTGAGGGTTTGTTTATAGGGCTCCCATGCTGAATCAAGCATGTTTGAAAACTTTGAGCTTTCCATAAAAGGATCCCATGTGAAACATACTCCTATGTATCCTTAATCATTCTCTTAATGTGGGACAGACGTTCTAAAGTCAGGCCGCTCTCCTCTTCCTCCTGCTCCTCCCCCTGAACCTGGCGTATCATCTTCCTCACTGTCAGACTTCGTCAGCTCTTCCAAATCCTGGTCCATCAGGGGGTCAGAGTGAACATCAATAAGGGTGGCGATTTCATCCTCGGTGATGTCCTCGAAGCCTTCCCCACCTAGAATTCTCGCCAGCTGGACAGCCTTATTAATGACCGAATGTTGAATTTCTTCAGGAGTGAAGCCCCTGTAATCATGAACACACTCCGGCCACAACTTGTTCCAGCTTGCGTTCAGGGTCTCCTCCTTCATGTCATTCAGTGATCGGCTGATGATGCTCAGACATGTGGCAATTGTGAATTTACTCCAATATTCTTTTAGTGTAAATTCATTGTCACTGTCCATTGCATTTACAATGTGTTGGAGGGAGTTCCCGGTATAGAGTGCCTTGAAGGCATGGATCACGCCCTGGTCCATAGACTGGAGGAGAGAGGTGGTGTTGGGAGGGAGGAACTCAAACTGGACTCCCTTGTAAGAAAGATTGAGAGGGTGGCCACCAGCATTATCCATAATCAGCAACACCTTGAACTCCATGGCCAAGTCGTTCAGGTATTGCCTAACTTGAGGGATGAAGCTCTGATGGAACCAGTACTCTGTGAGGACTTTGGTGACCCAGGCCATAGGGTTATGCATCCAGAACACAGGAAGCAATGCCTTGTTCTTATTCTTGAGGGCCCTGGGGTTTGCAGCCTTGTAAATGAGGCCTGGTTAAAGCATGAAACCAGCTGCATTCCCACACATGATGAGGGTAACCCTATCCTTCTGGGCCTTGAATCCTGAGGCTTTAGCTTCGTCCTTCATAAGGTATGTCCGGGAAGGCATCTTCCAGAACAGGCCAGTCTCATCCATATTGAATACCTGTTCTGGATGGTAGCCCTTCTCGATGATCTTCTTGAAGGCCTCTGGATATTTCATGGCTGCTTCAATGTATGCAGATGCTGATTCCCCATGCAGAGTAACAGACTTCAGGTGGAACCGCTTTTGAAATCGATGGAACCACCCCTTGCTGGCCTGGAAACCTTGAGGCGCTGATGATGGTCCTGCTTGGGGCTCTTTCCCCTCTTCTTCTTCTGCTGGTTCATCAAAGCCTAAAAATTCTAATTCGCCTTCGTCAACGCCTTCCTCTGCCTGTACTACGTCGTCGCCTTCCTTAGCAGTTGATAACTGCTGGTAGAGTTGTCATGCTTTCTCATGAATGATGTTTAGTCAAGGGGCACGTTTTTCTTCCGGCAGTCCTTTATCCAGATTGCCAGAGCAGATTCCATTTTCACGATTGTTTTATCCCGCACTGTCGCAACTGTCTTTGCACTACCAAAAGTAGCTCATACTCACAGACTTGCGTATCTCCGCCTCTTTCTTCTTGATATATCTCACTGTGCTCTCATTAACACTGAAATGGCAGCCAACCGCGGCAAAACTTTTACCCTCCTTTGACATGTCAAAAGTTTCACCTTCTCCTCGAGTTTCATAATAGTCTTCTTTCATTTAGATTCTTAGCCAGAAGGCTTTGAAGGAGCAGGGCGTTTTTTAGGAGGCATTTTAGGGCCAAATACCGCTGATGCACAAAGATAAAAAACCCAAACGGAAAGATGCATGATTTCACACGGTAAGAAGATGCTACGAACTACACATAACTGAGGAGGATGCCGTGGATGCAGTCTCCCAGAATTCCATGTTCGCAAGTTGGTTGTGAATGTTCAGCCAATGAGTGCCAAGGAAAATGAATGGTGCTTCTGGATTGGCTGCTTTGCAGATGAGAGCCAGTAGTGTGTCGAGTATCACTGGTCCTGGGTACACAGCGTCCAGCATCGCAATTTCTTTATATTTACAGAGAGGTGGCTTGGGTGAAGCACTTTTAAGAAAAACAAATATATGTTATTGAAATTTTGCTGTGTTTACGTTAATATATTGCAGTACTGTAATATTTAAAAATTAGTAAATCATTTTTCAACTTACAAAATGTACTTACAGTAGTCATTAATATATACTTAGTACACACATGAAAATGCTACGTACCACAGATGTAAACATATGTACCCTTGCAGCATTCCTGTTGTCTTACGTATTTTAGATATGCTCTACTTACTACCGGTAGTTCTGTACTGTACTATGTATCATCCTAAAACACTTTTTGTATGTAATATTTAAAAATCAACCAACAACAAAACATTTTATAAAATGTACATATTGTATGCGCAGAAGATCAGTGTTAGTATATGTACACACAACCAGTAGTACCATACGTATACTGTAGCGGCAGATTATCGGCAAATGACCCAGTATAACCTGTTTTATTGCTATCTCACGTTTGTGTTTTGCATGTACAGTACTATGGCCTAAAAATATTTTTTGAAATCATGCATTAAAATGTCCTCTGAATGCTCTGCTTCTTCTAAGGCCTCTGGCCAATAGCCTACAATTACGGTAATGACTGATGAGAAGAAAGTACTGTAGACATGATTGTTTTGTTAAGAGAGGGCAAAAGTCACGGAGAAGTAGCAGCCCATTACAGCATGACATTATTTGTGGTCGCCTGCATTGAGCATGAACAGGGTAAAATACTCATGCAGCCCTACTGTACCACCTTCGTTGCCATGTTCAAATACCTTAACATGACAGCGCCTCCTGTGATTCATCGTACTGCACAGCTAATTCATCATCATCATCATCTACAGCATACTGAAATCAACATTCATCACCAGTTACTACCTGTATGATTTAACTTCATTATTTATTATTATTAAGGTACCTAGTGTAGTATTACATATTATTATTTAATTTCTATTGTTATTATATGTACAGTACTGTAGTACAGTATTATTACAGTAAACCCCCCATATTTGCGTTCTCATGGTTCGCGGACTCACGCATTCGTGGGTTTCTCTGTGGAACATATCTAGCCATCATTCGTGGAAAATTCGCCCATTCGCGGTATTTTTCACTGAGAAATAGTCACTTATTACTGTATTTTCATATATTTTTCATGAATAAATACACTTTTTGTGATAAAACTATTAAAACACTCAGGTATAAGCATTTTTACAGGGTTTTTCTTGGTTTAAGCTATCAAAATGGGCAGTTCTAAGTGTTTTTAGATGGGTTTTAAGCATTCGCGGATTTGACCTATTCACGGGGGGGTGTGGGACACATCCCCCCCCGAAAACGGGGCGTTCACTGTATTGATTTACTTGATTATTTAATGTTATTGTACAATAAATATGAAAATACAGAATATTGCTATATGAAAGACAAAAAAATCTGCATCCACGAATATGGAGTTTCCCGCGAATATTTTTAGATAATTATGTTCCTTAGAAAAACCCGCGAATGCATGAGTTTCCCACGAAAATTTTTTAGATAGGTTCCATAGAAAAAGCTGCGAATGGGTGAGTCCGCGAACCTTGAGAACGCGAATACGGTGGGTCACTGTATTCAGAAAAGCTGATTGCTGCCCATCATCCCATACAAACTGCACATCATCCCTCAGGACATCTGTCAGGGGAGATGCTAGAATAGAAGAACCTTTCACAAACCTACGAAAAAATCCAGCCATGCCTAAGAAGGACCAAATCTGTTTCTTATTCGTAGAGTAGCAAATTCTACAAGTTGCCCTAACTTTATCATCATTCACTTTAACACCCTCCTTAGAAATGACATGATCCAAATACAGTCATACCTCGAAATTACGCGAGGTTAGGTTCTGGAGCCCCTCGTGCAAGGTGAATTTTCGCGTAAGTTTGGCATGGTCTTTAAAAATGCTGATAAATGTTTATTTCCAGAGTTTAAGTACTAATCATGCTCCCAAAGTATTAAGCTAACTTTTAAATGAACTAAAGTTAGTGTAATTTTATTTAAAATTTAGCTTATTACCCTTAAAAAAGGATTACAGCAAATGGTTGACATAAAAATTGAGTACTGCACAGTTTCATAATAGCGCATTTACAGTAGGTGCGTACGTATACTAATGTTACCCCTAATTCATGGGATGCCGTTTTCTTTGTCACTTAGAGTAAAAGCCGTTTTCTTTGCGTCGCTAGGCAAAACGTCAATCCATAAAACATCGAAAACATGTACAGTACATAATGTTCGTAGAAGGTAGTACAGTACAGGTAAAATTCAATCAATTTAAAATTATATACTGTACTGGTAATGACGTACAGAGAATAATAAGTTGTAAACATATGTTTGAGCGCTAACTACGAATGAGAGAGATACTGTAATAAAGTAACTGTACTGCTTTTGTATCGTATTTATGCGCAAATATATAAATACAAATTTTCCATTCTGATTTTACACCTAAAATCATGTAAACTTAGAAATTATACACACTTTCTACAGGGGTATCATCTTTGAAAAATGCAGGGTATCACATCTTGTAAAAGTACACCAACTGAACGTGCTGTAATTACATGCACATACAGATTGCACCAGCACTTTTCTCCGAGGTGAACAGAGTAATTTTCAAAGAATGACACTTAAACAACTCTTAGTTACATCTCTGATATTACATTAAAGAATTCATTTTATCAAAATGAGAGCGACTGAACAACCTCATCTCAGGGTCATGTAAAGTCCTTGTGACAAAGACTCTGCAAATGGACATAATACTTGTATGATATTTATGTACAGAAATATAAATATAAATTTTCCATATCGATTTTACAGTTAAAACCATGAAAACTTATAAATGTACTTCAAACATTAAACAAGCATTTTCTGCAGGGGTATCATCTTTGAAAAGTGCAGTAACTTTGCAAATGGGTATCACATCATGTAAAAGTACACTAAGTGAATGTGCTGAAATTACCTTTGCATCATATTTATGCATGTACAAAAATAAAAATAATACATTTTTTATACAGATTGTACACATGAAAGCATGAAATGCATTTTTCATAGAGATTTTACACATGAAAGCATGAAATGCATTTTTCATAGAGATTTTGCACATTAAAACATCAAATGTATTTTTCATACAGATTTTACACATAGAAGCATGAAATGCATTTTTCATACAGATTTTACACATAAAAGAATGAAATGCATTTTTCATACAGATTTTACACATAAAAGCATGAAAACTTGTAAATTACTTCAAAAATTAAACACCCACTTCTGCAGGGTTTCTCGAGAATTTCGTGTGTCTGTGAAAAAATCGCGTATGCCCATTAGTTAGGTTCCAGTGAAAAGTTGGTGTGTGTGTGAATTCGCGCAACTCGAATCGTGTAAGATCGAAGTATTACTGTATACTATTTGCTTCTTCAGAAAATTACACTTAGCTGATTTCATCTTCAAACCCGCTAACCTAAACCTCCTAAAAACCTCCCTAAGAACTTCTAAATGTTCCTCTACCGAATTAACCCTCTAACGCCGAGCCTCTATTTACAAAAACGTCTCCCGTATGCTGGCGGTGTTCGGGAGTTAGCGCCGAAGCGGAGAAAAAGTTTTTTTTCAAAAAATCACAGCACGCTTAGTTTTTAAGATTAAGAGTTCATTTCTGGCTCCTTTTTTTTTTTTTTTGTCATTGCCTGAAGTTTAGTATGCAACCATCAGAAATGAAAAAAAATCATTATCATATATAAATATTGAAATATATGACAGCGCAAAAAAAAATTTTCATATATAATTTTATACAAATCGCGCTGTGAGCAAAACGGTTAAAGCTAACGGGTTATTTTTTTTTCTTTGTATTGTACACTAAATTGCGATGATTTTGATATATAAAAAATTGTAAAACGATCAAAGGAACACAGAAAATATTATCACAAAATGATGCATGAATTAATTGAACGCCTGGACGTAAAAAAATGTTTTTTTCAAAAATTCACCATAAATCGAAATATTGTGCTAAAGACTTCACGTTTGTTGAAAAATGAAGCTAATTGATTGAATATTACTATACTGTAAGTGTTTTAGCTTACAATTCCAGTTTTCGACCATTTCGGTCGAAAGTTAAAGTTGACCGAAGGTCAAATTTTTCTATTTATCGTGATTTATATGAAAATATTTCAAAACTGATAAAAGCTACAACCATGAGTTATTTTTGTTGTATTCTACATGAAATTGCACACATTTCCATATATAAAAGTTTGTAACGACTAATATAAACGGTGCAAACATTACGACAACGTGATTTAAAGAATTTCTACTTGGCGGGACGTAAGGAAAAAAGTTTTTTTCAAAAATTCACCATAAATTGAAATATTGTGCTAGAGACTTCCAATTTATTTGGAAAATGAAGGTAAATGATTGAATATTACTAGAGTGTAAGAGTTGTAGCTTACAATTGCATTTTTAGACCATTTCGGTCGAGTCAAAGTTGACCGAAGATTGAAATTTTGGCAGTTATCTTGATTTATATGAAAATATTTCCAAATTGATAAAAGCTACAACCATGGGTTGTATTTTGTTGTATTTTACATGAAATTGTGCACATTTTCATATATAAAACTTTATGTAATGGCTAACATAAAACAGTGCAAAAATTACGACAAAATGACGAAAGAATTTCTGAAATTTTCGGCAGAGTTACCGCGCAGACGTAAGGAAAAAGTTTTTTTAAAAAATTCACCATAAATCGAAATATTGTGCTAGAGACTTCCAATTTGTTGCAAAATGAAGGTAAATTATTGAATATTACTAGAATGTGAGAGTTTTAGCTTACAATTGCGTTTTTTTCGACCATTTCGGTCGAGTCAAAGTTGACCGAAGTTTGAAATTTTTGTAGCCGACGTGCGTCGTACGCCCACTCGCACCCAACAGACAATTTTAGTCAACGTATGATACGTCCAGTCGACGTTTAAGGGTTAATGACAACTAATATATTGTCCATATAAATAAATATGGGAGTCCCTAACAGACCAAGCAAAACTGTATTCATTAGCCTAGTAAATGTTAGAGGACTACCTGATAAACCAAACGGCATCTGCATCAACTCATAATGCCCCTTCGGCAAAGAGAAAGCCGTGTGCTCTCGACTCTCCTTGCTAAGTCGTACTTGCAAGTACCCTTGCATCAGATCAGTTGAAAAGTAAATATTCTTTCCCCCAATCTCAACAAATAAATCTGGCAAACATGCCACAGGGTAACAATCAGGAATGGTTTTCTCGTTCAACTTCCTAAAGTCCATGCAAACTCAGACTGTACCACCCTACTTGGCACTGCTAACAACGGGAAATTAAAAGGCGAGGAACTGGACCTAACAATGCCTTCTTCCTCCCACTTATTAACCTCTTCTCTAATCTTTAAAGGAATCCTATATGAAGGGACAAAAATAGGGTTAGTCTTATCCTCTAAATGAACCTTGTGTTCTAACTCATTTGTTAACCATAACTTATCCCCTTTAAGTGCGACTGTGTCTGCAAACTCAGTCAGAACATCTTCCACGCCCTCAACATATTCTTTAAAATCAGCATTGGCTAAATGATCCTTAAAAACCTGCCTCCTAGCCTGTAAATCTGCTGCTGAAAATCTACACAAATCCCCGACAATAGCAACTGAACCATCTTCATCGACCCAGTCAACAAAGTGAATTGCATAAGTACCCTTCTGATAATTCTGAACTGAATCATTACAGTTTAGCAGTTCCACCCAAGTATCCCCTGAACTTGACACATTGTTTATAGAACCTGTACATATTACCCCCTTCAGCTTTTTGCTACACTCATCCACACACACCTGTATGGATGTATGCACTCCTTTCACTCGAACTTTCACCATTGCAACCATACCAGGACCAAGAACCACATCATCTGACAAAACCCCTTTATAACACTTCGTACCCACTGAAACATGCTCAGAATCCACCCGCGAATTCTCATGTACACCCGATCAATTATCATCATCCACTTCTCTCACATCCATCCCCTTGTAAGGCACAAATACACCAGGTACTCCAACAGTTATACCACATACCCCTGTATGAACCGAGATTTTGCGTCTCCGACATGCTGGATGACCCAGTAACAAAGTATTCCCCAAAGCAGCCCCTCATATAACCAAAAATGGTCCTGTAAAAGTTCTGCCCCCAAGAGATAAATCCACATCTACGAATCCCAAAACCCGTAACCTATTTGCTTGAACATCATATACTGTCTCTTTAGCTGGCCTCAAAGAACAATTGGAAAACATCGATCAGAACAACTCATAATTCATCAAATTAATAGAAGCGCCTGTATCTAAAAAAAAACACTCACATTAACCCCATACACAGACCCTTTTACCACTGGCTTCACCTCTGAAGGTTCCCCCAGAGGTCCTATATCACAAGAAACACCCATCCAGTTTTCCTTTACAACTGAATGGTCTCGACAATGCTTGCCAATCACTAAATCCCCTCGAAAAACCCCCTTGAGGAACTTTCTTACCTAAGCTACCAAAATTCTGAAATGTAGGCTTACCATTATACAGTTTAAGAGACGGACAAGAACGGCACAGGTGACCATAACTCCTACAACTGCCACAATATTTAACATGGCAAAACCTCTTAATGTGTCCCTGCTTGTTACAGTTAAAACAATGAACCTGTGGGGCCCAAGAACTCAACCCAACCATTGACCTCTGGCTCTTCCAAGTTTCAACAAAACCCTTCAAACTGCAGACAATCTCCGCGCCCTACACAACTGTAGACTGACCTAAGTATTCTGTGATCATTAACCCTTCTAGCCATTTTTGCAGTTTTCCTCTTCATAAATAAATCCGTTAATTCACTCTTGGCTGATCACAAATACAAAAATTCCCAAGTCATGTGGAAGGAGACCGCTTAAAGAAAAAAATACAAGAAAAAAAAATTCTCACGTAGGAAGAACTCCACAATGTTAATTCCCTTAACTCAAACACTTAATCCCCAAAAATCAAAAGAGTATTATTTAGACACAATTAAATCAAAACCCCATTAAAAAAAAAGACAGACTGGCCTAGTGGACAGCTGACTGCAAAATAGGTCAAGATAAACAGCGAGTCTTCAAGGGCGCAAAAAAAAAAAAGTTTACCCTCAAGTAAAGAAAATAGAAGTTTACCCTCGTATAAAGAAAACAGGACTCAGGCAAATGGAAGAGTGTGAGAGAACAAAAAGAGAAAGGAAGAAAGTTCGTTCCCCTCCCTTTAGTGCAATATCTTCCCCCCTATCTCCCCCCACACACACATAATCTGCAGAAGCACACAGAAAAAAAAAACACTAAACGCTTTATCTCTTGAGACGAGCTCACCTCTCGACCAGTCATCAAGGCAAAAATTGCTGAATAAGCTCACAGCAACAGCTTCCCCCCTTGCACATGCACATGCTTGTACTCAAAATACAATACGTACGTAACTATGAAAAAAGTTTGAAATCTAAGAAATGTATACTCAGTCTCATAAGAAATGTGTACTCACAATAACCCAACAACTGTCGAATAAATTATTTCCCCAGTATTCAAAGCCCCCAGAGATAATACAGTAATTAAATAATCCCCTAATTAAACCCTAAACACTGATGCAAACAGCCGATTGCTTAAGAAAAAAAAAAAAAGCACACAAGCCACACCCAAAATTCTCATGTGCTTCATAGAGCATGGGAAGAAAGCATGAAACTCCGCCCAACTATGACGTCGCCAACATTTCATTCAGGGGATGACATCACTCCTGCCAACGCCTGATATATGTTGCATCTCAATAAAAAAAAAAAGAAACAATCCACTCTTAACTGGATTGTTCACATCAAATTTGACACTAAAATTAACAATAAAAAAGTAATAACACTTACATACGCTCCTGCTTGACAGCCGCGGTGCGAAATCCTTCCACCAAAGAAAGAAAGAGATAAAAAAAACAGACATATACTTGTGTGTTTATGCGTGTTTACCACACGCAAGTGGTCAAGATACCACAATTAAACACACTGGGCACACTATCCTCTTCCCCAAACACTCCCTAAGATAAACCAAAGTCCAGAAATATCTATAAACACACCAAAACCTTGTTCCCTGTGACTTATCATATCATCACACACACACACACACACACACACAAAGACACAGCTGACACACATTTCACAACACACACACAAACTGAATTGCTGAACCATCAACACCACACACACACACACACACACACACACACACACTGAGATGCATTACAACCAACCTCTATAATCCATCCTGTATAACAACAACTAATAAGATATGTCTCTTCAGAAGCGTAACCTATCTATTTATCTATTTGACTATTTCTGTCTGTTACGCTGCCACCAACTATTATGCCCTAAAAACAAGATCAGATAGGATCATAACCTCCTACATCTGTTTTAAGAACAATGTCATATCATCTTATCTCTCAAGATTCTCCGGTAGCAGTGGCAAGCATTGGGTCAGCACATTATTTCTCTTTCGTCAACTCCTCTCACTCTGTCTATCCTCAAACAGAGGGTTATTGGATTAAAACACCGAAATACAATACAAAACTAGACTTTATTTGTAAAATTAATGAAAGCAATTTAGCAAAAGTTACGTTCATGAAATGGAGTCTCCCATACCCCACAAAAATGGAAGTCAAACTAGAGGAAACTCAGACTCTCAATCATTCGAATTAGTGATTCTAGATCGACCAACCAATACTAGTGACTAACACCCCGGTCACCAAACAAAATGAAAAGGTCATGATTAGACCAAAATAAATGTTACATAGTATGGTAAAAAGAACACCACTTCTAATTTTCACGTCCTCACAGAACTCAGCCAGAATTCCTGTTAAGAGAAACATAGCTTACGTTAAAACCTTAAGGGTGCATAAAAAAATAAACACTTGAAAAGAAAAAAATGCATAGTAAAAAATAGAGGAGTTTCACTGCAATGTAAAATGGGTATTCCACATAATGTCTGGTTAGGTAGTTATAAATGATTTGTTTAACCAGACCTCTGAACTCTTTTAGGGTTCTTCTTAGGCTGCTGATTACCCATAATGTCTGAAAAAGATACAAGTGTTAAAGAGTTACCTTACACGCATTCTATGGCCATCAGGAAACTGTCCCTCAAATGGTTGTCTTATACACAAACACAGCTCAAAAGAGCGATCACACCAGCCACAAATCGAAGTGAATACCCATTCTTGGTAACATGCACATTAGTGAGCACACATATGCACACATTCACTTAATAACCCCTCCCTTGAAGCGTGACGTCACCGTCAGGTTCAGTGTTTGATTTTCCCCATGCATCTTGGTCATGACCGGAAGCCATGAATGAGAGGCGTTGGATACCCGCTGTCTCTAACCGCGGAAAATACCAATGTCAACATAGAATTCACTTGCACAGGAACTACGTTTTCAAAGGCCATCAATTAGTCAGCTAGATTTGTAATATATACATAAAGGCTTACATTAGCTTGGGCTAATTTTCATTCATTTCAAACAATTGAGTCTTTAGACACCCTGAAGTTTGAGTCGTATTCAAACATATTGAACCTGTTCACTTGAACAGCCCTGAGGCTTTTAGACACACTGAAACCAGTTCATTGTGAACAAACTTGAGTCTTCTGAGACACCCTGAGTCTATTCAGACTCCGTGAATCTATTCTTTTTGAACAATATTGCGTCTCTTCAGACATTGAACCTGTTCACTTGAACACCCCTGAGTCTTTTCAGACATTTTGATTTTCTAAAGGGTCACGCCCATATAAGCATTATCTCAAGATGTCTATGACATCCAGAGCCCAGCATAATGAGGACTTCAGGTTCTACAGGTCTGCTGGAAAGGACATGGGACTGTCAGGCCAAGCCTTGAGGGATTGGGTCCAAAAGAGTAGACGATGCCAAGGCAGAAAGAGAGGCTGAACGAATAGCCCGGGAGAAACGAGAAGAGGCAGGAGAAGGAGAAAGAAAGAATAACTCTGGAGAAATGAGAAGAGCCAGAAAGACTAGCCCAGGAGAAATGAAAAGAGGCAGAACGACAGGAGAAAGAGAAAGAACGACAGGAGAGGGAGAAAAAAAAAAAGTTCATGAGCTTGCAATGGCAGCTTACGACATGCGCAACACACCAACACCCTCTCCTCACTCATCCCTCAGCAGTGTAGGCTCCCTCATAAAAAAATGGGACGAAGCCGGGCCTGAAGCCTGGCTCGACCAAATTGAAAAAGTCCTGGCAACCTATCAGCCTTCTACTGAAGTGTCTCTGATCCTGGAAGAGCACCTTGAAGGGAAGGGTGCCATTGCATTCAGTGCTCTCCCCCCGAGGATCAAGGAAATCTTGCCCTTGTCCGCCAAGCCAATATAAAAGCTTTTGAAATAATTCCTGACTGTTGGAGGAAAAGGTGGAGAAATATGGCCAAGGAATCAGGCCAAACCTGGTCTAAGTGGATTTTTAAAAAGACCCAAGCCTTAAAACGATGGCTAGAATCTCCTAAAAGCCACTAGTAGGGAGGATGTCCTCGAACTCTTCCAGCTCAAGGACTTCTTATTTTATGCCCCGCCAGCTCATGCCACTCATCTGTGCGATAAGGCGCCGAAGACAGTGGTCGAGTGCTGTCATTGGGCTGACATTTGGGATACGCATCATCCCCATCTTAGGTCCTATGGACAAAAATTATATCCCTCCTCGCCTGCCTCAACCAACTCCCAGTAACCTCCCAAAAATGGGCACCCCCATAAGAAATCCATATGTGGATACTGTAAGAGAACAGGGCACCCCCACTGAACAGTGCTGCTTGAAGGCGGAGAATCAGCCAGAAGACCCCTCTACGTCCTCGAATGGGACAACACCCCAACGAGCCATGCCCAGGTCGTGGACGAAAGGTAAAGGGCCTGCCCCCTCCAATGGGACAGTGCCAGGAAGAGATTATAGCCAGACATATTGCACCACTTACAAAATCAATCTGGGGCAAAATGCCTTAGTAATAGTAAGTCAAGTACACCTGCCCTTGCTATGGCCGTCACTGACCCAACATCCTTAGGTCCTCCAGGCCAAGGTCATATATATATATGGCACCTCCCCCAAAGTAGAGGCCCCGCCAGCCAGGTCAAGGCATTTGATGATTCTGGCACTCAAATGTCCCTCATAAGGGAAGACAAAGTTCCCTGTGGAGCTACCTTTAACAGACATAAACTCGTCACGATTGAAGGTATCAATCACTTTAAGATGATACTTCCTACTGTCAAGTTGAGGATCACAAGAC
This sequence comes from Macrobrachium rosenbergii, assembly GCF_040412425.1. Lineage (NCBI taxonomy): Eukaryota > Metazoa > Arthropoda > Malacostraca > Decapoda > Palaemonidae > Macrobrachium > Macrobrachium rosenbergii. The sequence goes on from NC_089742.1 coordinate 95,424,644, forward strand.
CTCATAGATCTGAAATCTGTGACCTCACAGTAGCTAGATACATTCCTGAAGGTTATGACCTCCTCCTGGGACAAGATATCTGGGCGAGTCCTGTTCCAGGCCCAGCCCTAGTGCCACTGCCCAGGCACCAAATAGATCTCCCTCCAGGAGATCCCAGACTTGAGTCGTAATCCCTGCCAGTGTCACTTGGATGGACTGAGCAGTGCCAAGTTCTGCCCATCCTGAACGGCAAGCAAATTTCCAATACAATACTAGTGCCTGAGTCTGCCATAAGAGCATAAAACGAATTGAGCTATCCGCTGGTTTGTTTCCTCAAGTTCTGAATGGTTGCGGGACGTTGTCCCTACACACTAATGATAACAACGCCACCGCGCGAATTTTGAATTTGTAAGCTGCCGTAGGTTAGGGAACCATAGCTATGTAATTACTTGGTAAGTATATATAAAACTTTATTTTATCATAAAAATGTCATTTTGGTCAGACAGTAAGTTGGCTAGTGTCAAAAGTGTTCACCTTGTATTTGTGAAAAATAGAGTACAGGAAATAAAATCCTTAATTCCAGAGGTGGTCTTGTCCTATGTGCCTACAGATAATAATCCCAGTGACTGTTTGACACATGGGAAAAGGACAGAAATGATCTTGGATAGTTCTTTCTGGTGGGTCCTTGGTTAAAAAATCTTCTTGGCCAATAGATAGGTCATGGGTTGGTGGATCACTTGTGCAGGGTAGAGAAGAGAGCATTTTGGTCAGCACTGTAGGGGACAACCTGAATGGTAATACTCACTTGTTGAATTGGGAGAGATTCAGCAAGGTTAAAAAGGTCTATATGACCACAGCGTGGATCCTACGATTTTTGAACAATTGTAGGAGTTCAACCAGTATGAAGAGGCATGGTGAATTGACCTTGGAAGAACTCCAAGAGGCAAAGAATAAGACTATTGCCATCATACAAAGGGAATTTTTCCAAGAGGAATACAAGAGTTTGATGAAGGGAGTAAGAAAACCAAAACTAGCTCTCGTACACCAGTTGAATCTTTACCTGGGCTACCTGGGCAACAGTAATAAGGTGTAAGGGTAGACTAGAACACACAGTTACATGACCTAAGTTTTATATACTATTGCTGAATAGTTGCTATGTTCCCCAGGTAATTATTAAAGAGCATCATGATACTAATGTGGCAAGTGTCAGACAGGAGTTCTGGATCCCACAGATAAGGCAATTTACCAAGAGTATATTACACCATTGTTTTATTTGCAGGAGAATGCAGGCGAGGCCATATAGGCCCAATGTAGTTCCTCCATTACCTGAGTTCAGGGTGCCATGTAAGCAACCCTTTAATACCACAGGCATGGATTACACTGGCTTCATTATGGATTAAGGGAAAAGGACAGAGCCCTGAGAAGGCTTATATCATCCTATTTACGTGCCAGATAACCAGAGGCATACATGTGGAGCTAGTTGATAACTAGTCCTGTGACTCATTCCTCATGAGTTTTAGAAAATTCTGCAGCAGAAGAGGTTTCCCAGCACTCTTGTTGAGTGACAACGCCACCACGTTTGTAGCGGCATCAAAATACCTTAAGACCATTTCGGAGAATCCCAGGGTAAAGGAAAATCTGTTAGATATAAAATGCAATTGGAAGTTCATCCCAGTGAGAGCACCGTGGTTTGGTGCTATATGGGAAAGGCTGATAGGACTTAAGTCATGTCTAAAAATGATCATAGGCCAAGCCTTACTCAGTTTTGAGGAACTGATCTATGTGTTGGTAGAGCCGGAAGGAGTTATCAATAGCAAACCATTAACCCTCTAATGCCGAACCTCTATTTACAAAAGTGTCTGTCGTATCCCGGCGGCGTTCAGGAGTTAGCGCCGAAGCGGAAAAAAGCTTTTTTCAAAAAATCACAGCACGCTTAGTGCTTAAGATTAAGAGTTCATTTTTGGCTCCTTTTTTTGTCATTGCCTGAAGTTTAGTATGCAACCATCAGAAATGAAAAAAAATATCATCATATATAAATATTGGAATATATGACAGCACAAAAAAAAAATGTTCATATATAATTGTATACAAATCGTGCTGTGAGCAAAACGGTTAAAGCTAATGAGTTATTTTTTTCTTTGTATTGTACACTAAATTGCAATGATTTTGGTATATAACAAATTGTAAAACGATCAAAGCAACACAGAAAATATTATCACAAAATGATGCATGAATTTGTAATGTGCAGACGTAAAAAAAAGTTTTCAAAATTCACCATAAATCGAAATATTGTGCTAGAGACTTCCTGTTTGTTGCAAAATGAAGGTATTTGATTGAATATTACTAGACTGTAAGTGTTTTAGCTTACAATTCCAGTTTTCGACCATTTCGGTCAAGTTAAAGTTGACCGAAAGTAGAATTTTTTCTACTTATTGTGATTTATATGAAAATATTTCCAAACTGATAAAAGCTACAACCATGAGTTATTTTTTGTTATATTCTACATGAAATTGCACACATTTCCATATATAAAACTTTATGTAACGACTAAAATAAACGGTTCAAACATTACGACAAAGTGACAAAAGAATTTCTGAGATGTTGGCCGAGTTAAAGTAAGGAAAAAAGTTTTTTCAAAAATTCACCATAAATCGAAATATTGTGCTAGAGACTTCCAGTTTGTTGCAAAATGAAGGTACATGATTGAATATTACTAGAATGTAAGAGTTTTAAACAATTGCGTTTTCGACCATTTCGGTCAAGTCAAAGACCAAGGTTGAAATTTTGGCACTTATTGTGATTTATATGGAAATATTTCAAAACTGATGACAACCATGAGTTATTTTCTGTTGTATTCTACATGAAATTGCACACATTTCCATATATAAAACTTTATGTAGCGACTAATATAAACCGGTGCAAACATTACGACAAAGTGAAAAGAGTTTCGGATGTTACGGCAAACGTAAGGGAAAGTTTTTAAAAATTCACCATAAATCGAAATATTGTGCTAGAGACTTCCAATTTGTTGCAAAATGAAGGTACATGACTGAATATTACTAGAATGTAAGAGTTTTAGCTTAAACCATTTCGGTTGAGTTAAAGTTGACCAAAGGTTGAAATTTTGGCACTTATTGTGATTTATATGAAATATTTCAAAACTGATAAAGCAAACCATGAATTTTCTTGTATTCTACATGAAATTGCACACATTTCCATATATAAAACTTTATGTAACGACTAATATAAACCGTGCAAATATTACGACAAAATGACCTAAAGAATTTCTGAAATTTTCGGCTGAGTTACTGCGCGAGACATAAGGAAAAAGTTTTTTCAAAAATTTACTATAAATCGAAATATTGTGCTAGAGACTTCCAGTTTGTTGCAAAATGAAGGTAAATGATTGAATATTACTAGAATGTAAGAGTTTTAGCTTACAATTGCGTTTTTTCGACCATTTCGGTCGAGTCAAAGTTGACCGAAGGTTGACATTTTGGCACTTATTGTGATTTATATAGAAATATTTCAAAACTGATAGAAGCTACAACCATGAGTTATTTTCTGTTGTATTTTACATGAAATTGCGCACATTTCCATATATAAAACTTTATGTAGCGACTAATATAAACCGGTGCAAACATTACGACAAAGTGACGAAAGAATTTCCGAGATGTTCGGCCGAGTTACCGTGCGTGGACGTAAGGGAAAAGTTTTTTTAAAAATTCACCATAAATCGAAATATTGTGCTAGAGACTTCCAATTTGTTGCAAAATGAAGGTACATGACTGAATATTACTAGAATGTAAGAGTTTTAGCTTACAATTGCGTTTTTCGACCATTTCGGTTGAGTTAAAGTTGACCAAAGGTTGAAATTTTGGCACTTATTGTGATTTATATGGAAATATTTCAAAACTGATAAAGCTACAACCATGAGTTATTTTCTGTTGTATTCTACATGAAATTGCACACATTTCCATATATAAAACTTTATGTAACGACTAATATAAACCGGTGCAAATATTACGACAAAATGACGAAAGAATTTCTGAAATTTTCGGCTGAGTTACTGCGCAGACATAAGGAAAAAGTTTTTTCAAAAATTTACTATAAATCGAAATATTGTGCTAGAGACTTCCAGTTTGTTGCAAAATGAAGGTAAATGATTGAATATTACTAGAATGTAAGAGTTTTAGCTTACAATTGCGTTTTTCGACCATTTCGGTCTAGTCAGAGTTGACTGAAGGTTGAAATTTTTTGTAGTCGATGTATGATACGTCCACTCGGCACCCAACAGACAATTTTAGTCGACGTACAATACGTCCAGTTGGCGTTTAAGGGTTAAGTTACACGCCCGGGGATTTGAATCAATTGGAAATTTTAACCCCTAACCATTTTATCTTGGACGAAAGCTTAAGTCCTTCCCAAGAGAAGAAGTAAATTGGGAAGAGATCTCCGGCAACCTTATCTATGGACGGAGAGAGTTCACTGAGAAAAGATTCCTGTATGTATCTAAGTTGTGTGACAACTTGTGGAAAAGATGGGAGAGGGAGTATTTAACAACGTTAAGAGAGACCCATCGAGTATGAATAGTGCATGGCTATTGGGCCAGGATAGGGGAAGTTGTCCTCATCCATGACGAGGGGCCAAGTGATCGAGTTACAGGTGGGGCAAGACAAGGTCCCAAGAGTGGCTACTGTAAGAACGGCACATAGCCAGTTTATGAGACCTGTAATTAAGTTGTACCCCTTTAGAGCTGTGGTAGGAGATAAGGGAAACTAATGCTGTGACAGATGATGTTCAGTCAAGCACCCTTTTGAGCAGGAGGACTGTTCAAATAGCTGCAGAAGCCAGAAAGGCATTGATAAGAACAGGACTATTGTAAAAATATAGGCATAAGTTTTTGTGCGGGGGAGTATGTCGAAACTTCAACAAGAGAGATTGTACTTTTCCGCAAGTTGTGGTATAGTTTGATGTATTCTTTTTAAATTTACGTAAAGTGGATATGCGTATTATGTAGAAGAAGGATATTATGTTTTGTTGTGCTTGTATTTAGTAATGAAAAGTGTTGTTTTGGCTGTTTTGTGTATTTAATTGTAAGTATATGGGTAATAGTGCTTAACTACCGGCATTGATTGTTTGTCTGGTAGTCGAATGTTTGGTGTTAGCCAAAGATGAATGTGAAGTCAGTCTCTTCACAGCTTTGGTACTGTGTGGTTCAAACTAGTAGGAACTCGAGAAAAGGGAATGCTGCCATAGTTGTCGGTGCCTTCAAATCCACTAAAGTATTCCTTTTCATCTTAAGTACATTTAGGAAAATTCCTTTAGGAGATATGCATATCTAAATGTAAGGAGAATTACTTGAGGTGTACTTTGGATGAGGGTTAAGGAGTAGAGATTGTGCTCATGCCAATCTGATTCTACTGTATTTCAAGCTAGGAACATTGAATGCGCCAACAGTAAGTTTATATCACTTATGTTTTAGATTAATATACATAACGCAAAGCAGTGATTTAATCGCAATTTGGACTAGCATATGAATGAAGTAACTGTACTTTTCAAATCATTTAGGCTATACGATAACACTGACGATTTGAAATGCTCTACTTGTTCTGAATGAGTTGGGATAAGCTTTTTCTTTTACACAGTTGGTGCAGGATGATGGGAACAGATTCAGAGGTTAAAGAAAACTTTTGCCCATCCTGGTTTATTAACCTTAATATTAAAACAACCATTAAAATGAACCTTAATCTAATTCATAAATCTTAATCTACAGAATGAAAACTTACCTAACCTTCTCACTGTAGTTCATCAAAACTTATCCTGTATTCAATCTTAATACTACTTAATACTACAGTTAGAAAAAATCAGCAAAAAATGCTCCAACTGCATACAGTATCAACTAACAATGTATATACAGAAGACATTAAATTAGTAGTCTGGTGCAAAAATAATGACACACACACTTCTACAACAATTTGTCCTTTTCCATAAAGTCGCTCTTCATTTCACTATAACAAAACACTCTGGGCTCAAAACCACAAAAAACTCAACAATTCATTTAAACATTGCAAAACTACATAAATGCAAAAGAGCCCTAATTACAGTGTAGTAGATTGTTCATGATCAAATCAACAGCAATTAATTTGGAACAAAGTAGCTTAAGTCTGTCTAACTTTCATCTCTCCTAGGAAGTTCTCTTACACTGTAAACACTGATTATCATGCCCACCGGCCTCAGTCTCCCTAATCCTCAGAAGTAAATCCAAAGCATCAACTTCTACACCTTACTGTTTCACCAGATGTTACAGCCACAAGGTAGGGGAACAAGAACTCTAACACACTTTTCACCACAGTTGGCGTCAAAAGATAACTACCCCCAAGTAGCTTCTGCTAAGGAAGTATCCTAACTTCAGATCAAACCTCTAACAGATTGGATGAAGAGGAGCAAGTCACTCAACCCTGACACAACAAATTGCAAATAAAAAAAGAAAAGAAACATGAAAACTTACATCAGACACTCACAACAAAAAACACACAAAACAAAAACATCACAATGAAGAAAAGAAGAAAAATTCAATTTCACAAACCCAAACTCTGAATGCCACCACACCCTGGCAGAAAAAGAAATTGAAGCTGAGGGGCATCCCTCTGTTTTCTAGTGCTTGTTGGAAAGTTACATTTGCTTTATCCTCATTTAGTTAAGGTAAGAGGTTCAGTAAAGTTGAAGAAATCCAGTTTTTCTCCTTCACTTTGAGCATGACTCACTGAGATTTCTTGGGCTATGGTGTACAATGCTTCTTTTAAGAATGCCAGCAATTGTCTTATTCTTGTTTTAAGAAATTATTGCTTCATATGATTTGAGTGCATTACTTGCTCTTAAACATTTTTCGGTAGAGAATTAGATTTTCTTGAGACTGACAAAGTTAAAAGTTAAGTATATCTTAGTTTAACCAGACCACTGAGCTGATTAACAGCTCTCTTAGGGCTGGCCCGAAGGTTTTACGTGGCTAAGAACCAGTTGGTTACCTAGCAACGGGACCTACAGCTTAATATGCTGAGATGGAGTTTTTGTCCAGGTGTCTAATTAGTGTTGTTGAATTTTTATCTTCTTGCTAAACTTTCCCTGAGTATGATTGCCTCTTCTCTTTGCCAACTGAAGATGAATCATTAGAGTTTTTTACTTGCTTGGTCAGTGCCGTTTTGGACACTGGAGGCAAATGTTTTCATGCTTATACTAACTCAGTTTATAAGAAGTGATAACAATTATGCTTTCATCTTTCATCAAAAGGTTTTCCTGCACAAGAGATGGCAGCTGTTTTAGTTTCTCCTTTGGATCACCTTTGCAACCCAACTCAAGGCAATGAGGGAGGATATACTGGTACAGAATAATAGAGGTTTAATTAGATCATCTCTTGAGTCAAGAGCGAAAAGGCCTGCCTCTTTCTTCCTTCAGGTCTCATTTTTAACTGATAATATCTTTTGAGGATCCGTTCAGCCATCAGGTTCTGCTAGGAGGCTGACTGCAGGCCTTCTGGCATGTTTGGAGAGAATTAGCTGAAACTTGAGTGGTGGAGGTATTGAAGGATAGTTATGATTCCCTCTGGTTTGCCCTCCACCTAGCTTATGTAAATACACATGGTGGATGATCGGTTATTTTTATACATGCAATAGATGTAAGATATGATATATGTAAATTTCAAGAAATTTAAAAATACCACTCTGCAATGGTTGGCAGTTCTGTGCATTCTCGGGAAAATGTTGGTATCACTGCTTACACTAAAACTGAGAAAGGGTTTTAGTGGGTGGGGGAGGCCTGTAGAAGTTTCCAAGGTGGGGAGTGGGTCAGATGGCTGGGCTCCATAGGAGAGGAGGACCAGTAAGGCTGTGTAGAGGAACTCACCCAGAGAAGGGGTTGTTTTGGACGGTGGTTGGAGCTGGTGAACAGCTTCCCTGACTGGGAGGGAGTGGAGATGCAGTGTTGGATGGGTGAAGATGGCTAGGTAGACAATATTTCGTGTGCTGCACTTAAGTTTTTTCATTGATATTCTTACGCTGGTCTCATATTTTGACTGTATTTCTCATTTTTCACTTTTACAACCTAAAAAGATACGTGCAGTCGTGCATATGGTAGTACAAGAGAGAGGGAGAGTACAACAACATAAATGAAATTACAACAGTGATAAAATATCCTCTAGTATACTGTTATAATGTGTGATAATCACACTTAGAGCCAACTAAACTTGTAATGAAATGTGGTACAGTAAATCAAGCAAAGCAAAAAAGTAAAATGTCAAAACGTACTGCACTAAGAAACCGCACACTGTAGAGATGCTAACATCAACATTGATGAAATGCCACATGTTGATGTAAACACACAAGCATACAAGTAAAGCTTCTATATTATGAGATAAAATGAAAAATCATTAATTCCAATAAAACAGAAAATGATAAATTCCATTTTATTGTTTTTAAAATGGATTTGCTTTGGACAGTCACCATCAAGAAATGCCACATGTAATAAAGTTGCAAACACAGGGTGTTTTACATAAACATTTTCAATGTTAGTCTTTACTCAATGAACCTATTGCATTGGTGGTAGATAGCTCTAGGCTAGGCTTACAAACAAGATTACCAAACGTATGGCTTTTGTAACAATTCATAACCATCTCTTATAATTAACAACCGCTTACTAAAGAACTGACATAAACAACATCGAATATGACCTAAACAAACTGATTGGGAAACACAAAGTATGACAATTTAGCTTTGTATATCTGTTTTATTTTTATGTACAAAAATAAAAATATTCCAGTAAAAAATTATTCTCTTAATTCTTTCTATAGTAGGCTCAATCAGCTGATTCTGAGAATGTAGCCGTTAGTCATTGCAAATGGCAGTTGATTGCTTTTTTATACATATTACGATGATGATATAACATGATGACAAGACAGTATAAATGAATTCATTAAGAAAAATATCAGTTTCATTACCATTACCTTTATCTTAAATACAGCTGTAATAGCCTTTTTGACTATTGCAGATAAATATTGTAAGTGTAACACCTAGCCTAGGTCAATAGTTCACACATACACATTTTGTATCTTGTGTGTGGTAATACAATATGGTAACAAATGATAAGAAAGTTGCTGTAAAATAATTATGGTAATAAAACCATTATAGGCTGTGGGTAAAGACAGGTAGGCTACCTACCTGCTGAACTGTGTCATTTACAAGAGAGAGAGAGAGAAAAGAAAGGATATAATTGTTTTTAAACGTATTTATGCAGTATATTTTGTCAAGAAATATTATGGGGGGTGGGAATATGTGTGTGGGTGAGACGTAGTGAAGGCTGAGGCAGTCGTCGTAGGACGGGAGGTAGAGCCCTCCTGGCTACTTTATATTCTATCACTGCCAACAAGCACTATTCTGGCTGAGACCAACTATGTAAGAGAATTCTTTGTAATTGGTTGGTCTGTTTAATGGAGCCCCGGGGGACCATGAGAGTGTAACTCCTTTGAGGACGAACAGCAGCTACCAAAAATACGTTTTTCCTATGTCAAAACTTGTTTTACATAAGGTTGTAAGTTTAAAATGTGATGTTTCTTGTTTTTTTTTTCTTGTTTATAAGCATATTGAGTATTTACAATTATGTGGTATTGACAAGGCTAAATGAGGAAGGGTATGGAGTTGCCCTTGAACCCCCCTAGATTTTTTTACGCACCCTTATCTGGATATCACCATTTTCTGACAAGGCCTTGTCTCTAATACAGATAATCGAGGGATTACTGTATTTTTCATGAAATTTACACTAATGCCTAGATTATCTGGATTAATAGAGCCAAGGGCCTGTCCAATAATGATAAAATGAGGATAAGAGTGAGTAAAAAACTCTAGAGGTGCCAACTGTGGTGCAAGGGCAACTCCATACCCTTCCTCACCTAACCTTGTCAGTACCATATCCTGTAACTGTAAACACTCAGTGTGCTTATCAACAACAACCAACGCACTTTCAATTGAAAACTTTATGCAAAAAGTAATTATCTGCCTTGTCCCCATATTTGTAACAAGTATACTGCATAAATACAATAAAAAAAATGCTATTCCTTTTTTCTTTCTCTCTTTGAGTACTTAGTACAGGGGTATAAGAACATCGTCATCCATCAGATGCTTCCGTAATGACAATACCTAACAAAGTTATATACTATGAGTTATTTCCAGGCAATGAAATATATTCTGATACACAAGATCTGTATGGAATGTCACTTTCATTAGCTTAATGTGTGCTTTTAGGGTAATCTGTAGCTCAAGTGTGTGCAGACAACATATTATTACCCCAATGTGTGCTCTTAAGCTAATTTTTGTTTATTGTGAGTGTATATACTTTATTTTTCTCAAGCTTCATATTAAGGAAAGGTTACAATTAATTTCCTCTTCTTTACCTGTAGCAAGAAGAACAGGATGGACTAGTGCTCTCTCCCCAACGGCGTAGTTTTAGCACTGGGTGTCATGGTTTGCAACAAGGATCTCCTCTTAGTAATCGTCCAGATTCTCCTGTAGAGAGATCACATCCTCAGCGAGAGAGTCACAGAGAAATTCCAGCTCGAAGAATTGGCTCTGGTAGAATCTCACGCAGAGATGACATTGATGTTCCTGTGTCTGGAGAACGTCGAGAAATTGGACGAAGAGAGAGAGATCTTGAGCGTGATAGAGAAGTAGATCAGAGAAGAGATTCACGTGATTGGAGGTCCAAACCAGATCAGCGATATGATAGAGAAGAGAGGCAAGTTGTAAATTTTTTATCTATTGTGTAACTTTTAAATTTTTATATCTTGTTTGCCTGCTTAGAAGCAACAGGTGTTTATATTGTGTTTGCCTGCTTAGAAGCAGCGGGTGTGTGAGGGTTTTATTTGGGTGTGGTAGGCATTTGCCAAGACAGCCAAGTTTTGTGGTAAACTTTCTCAATAGGTATTCATAGTTCAGACCATCACTATAGTGAAACATTTGAACTGTTGGGAGAGCACAGTACAGTAATCCTCCATCTTTACTCACTCTTCCAAGAGGGGATCTGTACCTCTAGTGTATTATAATTTCCCTTCTTTCGTACAGGTCAGAGCTTTGGTCCATAGGCATCATTATCTTTTGCTCTTTAATTCAGGTTTTAGGGTTTTTAGCTGTACTCATTCAGTATAATGTAATGCTAATGTCAAACCCATATCCTGACCCCTGGAAAGCATATTGTGCTCTAGGGGACAGGGTTTTGTTTTGAATTCTCAAGTTTAGCTTAGCCAATTAATCAAGCTACAATTTATACTTCATGTGGGTGTTATTTTATGAAATAACTTGGCTAGAAATTAAGTAACTTGGATTGTATGGGATTTTAAGGAAAGTGGAGTTTGACAGCAAGCTTCTTTGCTCACAGATTTGAGTACATTCCACTCAGTTTATATTTGAGATAGGCTCAAAATTATGAAATACTTCATAGTATTGATATGGTTTGCTGTGGTAACTTACCTTGGGAAGGTGAAATCTGACTTCAATAATGGGTTCAGGTAAAATCATATGCAAAGATGTCAGCTTAGGTCCTTCTTCAAGGGGGGAAGTTATCAGGTGAACACTTAGGTTTCACTTAATTGATTATTTTACATTAGAAAAACACACATCAGACGAATGGAAGCATAAATAAAGACAGGCAAACAGAGTCCTGCTGTATAATAAGATTAACAAATACAGGCAGTCCTTGGTTATGGGGGGGGAGGTTGTTCCATTCCCGACAGACCAAAAATCGGTGGTAAAGCACTGATCCCCAGTTCTAGGTGCCAATAACCAGGGATCGGCACCAATAACCGGAGATCGGTGCATATTGGTGCCAAAAATCCAGTTATCATCGCTAGATAAGGGCCGTAAAACCGGATTGCCGATAACCGAGGCTGCTGATAACTGGGGACTGCCTGTAACTGGGTAATTCTCTGAACAAACTCAAAAGGGGCCCGCTTTAAAGGGCACTGCAGGGGAGAGGAACAGTGGTTATGCCACTGCACTCACAGGATGATAGATCCACAGCAGGCTAACTCCTATCTGCAATTGAGAACACACATGGTTACTTAGCTGCAGTAAGGTGCTTTGATCAAGGAATCGAGGGATTACACAGAACGTGCTTAGAATGGACTTGATTCCGATAACTCTGATTTTAAACACTTACGTTACACTTCACTTCCCTGGAGCATAAATCAAAACAACAGAAAATAAAAGCAATACAGGTCTCACTGTAGGTATATTGCACTATGAAGAGGAAACGGAAATAATAGCAGAAGGCTGACAGGGACATGACTGACATAAGAACCTTGACTCTGGTACGTTACCTTTGTCGGGAGATGGATTCCTCGTCTTCGGGGGGAGGGTGCCAGCAATGGAGGGTAGTGTGTTAAGGGGCTCACTACTAAAGTAACTTGGGCTCTGGACAGCCACATGGGATAGCAAGGGGTAGCTCAAGGTAGCAAAAGGGAGGATGGAAGTGTCCTGGGTAAGTTCCAATGTCTTCTAAGAATGATGTGCCTGTGTGATGCCCTTTTATCTCATCGGAAGATTAAGATCCTGCTCCTTGTAGATATCGCTGTATGGCGGTGAGACCATGGCACTCATATGGGAAGGGCCTAATGGCTCTGCTATACACAATTTAAAATACACCATGCTGTTATAGGCATGGAAGGGAAGTCAAAGGTCTTAATATTACTTGAATGTCTGGCAATTTCCATTCTGCATTGGCAGAGTGGGAGTCAAGTTAAAAGTGAGGAGCTGTTGTAAGGCTTCACAAATGGATTCATGAATGGGCAAGGCTGCCAAAAATACATTATATTAAGAAATTTGGTAAGGAAACAAGACGATCAAAGAGGTAAAGGAGAATATTACATGAAATTAAATCACAAAGTTATAAGGAGAACAAAAATAGGGGAAGACACCAGGCATCCTCTTCTGGATAGAGGTGCCAAGGTTCTGCGTAAGATAAAGGTGGGGTACTGTGCCAGATTGGCACTAGTGACAGGGGAGCTCGGCGGCTCTCTTTAGGCTACCTGGAGTTGTCTATGCCCGTGAATTTTCTTCCTTGGACCTCCTTTAGGTTGACGGTTTGCCTTGGTAGGGGAATTGGTGGAATCAAGTCCAAGGAAGATATGTGAGTGCCTCCTGTTCTGGTTTCTTTGACAGCCAAAGCAGGGGTATGCTTTACAAGCTCTACCACGAGTTGTTGCAGTTCTGAGTTCATCGACCAGTTAAGTTATGGCGGGGGGGGTGGGGTTGTGTGAGAGGCTCACAGGTCACAATGACTAGCTCAGGCACAGGTTGCGAGGCTGCACCTTTGATTGAGCTTCCGCTGTAGTCAGAGGAATCCGGAGGGGACCGAAGTATGCCTTGGGTTAGCTCTCTTACTGGCACTAGTAGCAGTGCCAAGCCGGGGGAAGAGAGTCAATCTGGATTGGAATCTCTCAAAGGAGGGTGTGTTGCGTGCTTTGGCACTAGCACTAAGGCAGGTCCAGGCACAGGAGTCAATTCTGGAATTTCTTCGACGTCTGCGATAGGCAGAACGTGGCGGTGTCCAGGACACATAAGTGGCACTGGCAGGGATCTGGAGTCAAGTTTGGGATCTCTGGAAGAGAGACTTAGGATGCATCTTGGCACTGGCACTAAAACTGAAATTGGCAAGAGTTCGTTGCTCGAAGTGGATGGAGCTTCACACTGTTCATGGCACTCAGGTGGCACTGGCAGTGGGTTTAAGGTAGGTTTGTGAGACTTATTGATGCCTGATGAATGATTTGAGGGGTTTGGACCCCTGGATCGTCGTAATTTAGAGGAGGACTGGAAGTCTTGTCTCAGGAGGAGGTCATAACCTCCAGGAAGGTAACTACTACAAGAGTGCAGATTTTAGATCGGTGGGGGTCTTGTGAACCTCAATTTGACGGTGGGGAGAATCATCATTGTGCGATTCATTCCCTCTGTAGTGATAAGTTGATGCCTGTCTATGGTGGCCCCATAGGGGACCGTATCTTTCTTATGAGGGAGACTTGCACGCCAGTGTCATTGAATGCTGTGACATGGCCTGCTGGGTAGTTACTTTGAGTTGGTGCCACAGATATGGGACCCTCGGCTGGAGGGCCTAAGGATTTTGGATTTGTAACTGCCAAAGCATTGGCGGGTGCACTTGTATTTTAGAGCATTTTGCCAATAGGGTGGAATGCCCATAGGCCTTACAGGCAGTGCAATAATTTCTGCTATAATCTTTGCTTGGCACTGTCCCAATGTAGGGAGCAGGCCCTGTGCTTATAGTCCAAGAGCCAGACATGGCTCATTGGGGTGTTGTCTCATTTGGGAACTTAAGAGGGAGTTTCTGGCTGATTCTCAGCCTTCAAGTGGCATTGTTCAGTGGGGTGCCCTGTCCTTTTACAGTGTCCACACTGGTTTCTTTGAGGCATGCCCATTTTTGAGTTGATGATGAGAGTTGGTTGAGGCATGCCCATTTTTGAATTGATGATGAGAGTTGGTTTAGGCATGCAGTGAGGGGTATAACTTTCGTCCAAGGGAACTAAGATGAGGATGGTTGGTGTCCCAGATTTCAGCCCAAATGGCAGCCCTCGGACACCGTTTTAGGAGCCTCATCACATAGATGAGTAATGAGAGCTGGTGGGGCATAGAATAGGAAGTCCTCGAGCTGGATAAGTTCAAGGATGTCCTCCATTCTAGTGGCTTTGAGTGTGTCCAACCATTGTTTTAAGGCTTGGGTCATTTTGAAAATCCACTTGTACCAGGTTTGGCCCACTTCTTTTGACATGTTTCTCCACTGTTTCCTCCAACAGTCAGGAGTGATCTCACAGGCTTTTTAATGGCTTGGCAGACAAGTGCAAGGTCTCCTTGATGCTTGGGGCAGAGAGCATTGAATGCAATAGCACGTTTTCCCTCAAGGTGCTTCCCCAGGATCAAGGACATTTTGTCATGAGAGGGCTTATAGGTTGCCAGGACCTTCTCGACGTGGTCGAGCCAGGTTTTCAGTTCAGCTTCATCCCACTTCCTTATGAGGGCGCCGATACTGCTGAGG
The DNA here is from genome assembly GCF_040412425.1 of Macrobrachium rosenbergii. Taxonomy (NCBI): domain Eukaryota; kingdom Metazoa; phylum Arthropoda; class Malacostraca; order Decapoda; family Palaemonidae; genus Macrobrachium; species Macrobrachium rosenbergii. Next base: position 95,439,707 of record NC_089742.1, read on the forward strand.
GTCGAGTGTGGGGAGGTAGTTACAGTAAATCCCCCGTATTCGCAGGGGATTCGTACAACACACACACACACAAACACCCCAGCAAATAGCTAAAACCAGCGAATACTTGGAACCCTTCTAAAAACACTTAGAACTGCCTATTTTGAAAGTTCAAACACAAAGCAAACTAAAAATGCTTATACAGGTATTATCCCACTTATGATGGGGTTAGGTTCTGAAAAAAAAAAAAAAACGTTTGTTGGAAAAAACAAAGAAATACCAAAACATATCTTAAACATAGCCTAGCCTACACTAGGGAATTCGGTACCATGTACTGTATACATATATTGTAGCCTAGCCTACACTATTAAAATATACTCTTTACATACACGGTATAGTAATTATCAATTCTGGAGGTTCATGCAAGGTGACTTATGATAATTCAATACAAAGAGAAATTGAATAACAAACAAGAATTAGCTTAGCCTACACTATGGTATATTGTATACATGCACGGTAGCGTAGCCTACATTATACTGTACTCTATATTCACATATCGTATTAAACAAACATCAACATAACGAATATGCATCTTTTCCATGGATCTTTTAAAATTTTATACCTTAATTCATTGTATCCAATAATATAGTATATATGCTTATACTGTATTGCTTTTGTATTATAAATTGCGATCAGTGTTTTGGTTTAGAAATGTTTATGCAGTGTTCATTTCGCCGCATTTAACTCAGTTCAGGGTGCTTTTCTTGCTTATAGTTAGCATAAATGAATCTCTAGAGTCTAGATACTTTTATTTATAAGGGGCAAGGTTATTTTTTGTTATACGAAGTGTTTTAAGTCGAAATATAACTGAAATACATCTCGTGAAATTATTTTTTTTTTTTTTTTTTTCATTAACCCTTAAACGCCTGTTGGACGTTTTAAACATCGTCAAAAATTGTCTGTCGAATGCCGAGTGGACATTGCAAACGTTGACTGAAAATGCTTTTTTTAAATATTCGCGGAAAAATAATTATAGGCCTAGTTTGCGGAAGATTTCAAATCACGCGCCTTGGCGGATGCTGGGAGTTCACGGATCCAGGTGTTGTGTTGTTTTTGAGCATCACCAAGACGCGCATGCGCGAATTCCCTCCTACTCACGCCAGATAGCATCAGCGTCGGACCTTGCGGGAGCGATATTTTGATGCAGACGTGTTTTGCAGAACTTTGGCGAGTGTTTGCGTATTCGTGCTGCAACAGGCCGTTTGTAGATATGTCACAAAGGCGTCAGGACCGTGAAAGGCGCATACTGCCTGTCGGAAGTGAGCGTGTGAGGCGAGTTTTAGACTGGGATGCTGGAGAAGAACCCAGCAACCAAAGTGAATTTTTTTAACATTCGGTCAACTTTGACTCGACCGAAATGATAAAAAAACGCATCCGTAAGCCATAATTATTACATTCGAGTAACAATCAATCATTTACCTTCATTTTGCAACAAACGGAAAGTCTCTAGCACAATATGTAGATTTTTGGTGAATTTTTGAAAAAAAATTTTCCTTCGCTCCTTGCTGTATGGACTCCGCTGAAAATCCTGTCATTTCTTGCGTCAGCTTGCCGTAATTTTTTCGCTGTTTCATATTATTCATTACATAAAGTGTTATACATCAAAATGTGCGCAATTTCATGTAGAATACAGCAAAAAATATATCATTCCTTTAGCTCTTCACAGTTTTTTTATATTTACATCAAAATAACGATAAATAGAAAAAAATCAACCTTCGGTCAACTTTAACTCGATCGAAATGGTTCAAAAATGCACAATTGTAAGCTAAAAACTTATAGCCTAGTAATATTCAATCAATTTCCTTCATTTTGGCACAATTGGAAAGTCTCTAGCACAATATTTTGATTTTTGGTGAATTTTTTAAAAAAACTTTTTTTTACGTCCGCACGTTACGAATTCATGCATCATTTTGTGATAATATTTTCTCTGTGTTGCTTTAATCATTTTACAATCTGTTGTATACCAAAATCATTGCAATTTAGTGTACAATACAACTAAAAAAATTAACTCTTTAGCTTCAACCGTTTTCCTTACAGCGATTTGTATACAATTATATACAAGTTTTTTTTTTTTGCTGTCATATATTCCAATATTTATATATGATAATGATATTTTTTTATTTCTGATGGTTGCATACTAAACTTCAGGCAATGAGAAAAAAGGGACCAAAAATGAACTCTTAATCTTGAAAACTAAAGCGCTGTGATTTTTTGAAAAAAACTTTTTTCCGCTTCAGCGCTACCTCTCGGAGGCCGCATACGGGAGACGCGTTTTTGAAAATAGGGCTTGGCGTTAAAGGGTTAATAGATGATGATGACCGTTTGGAGGCGTTTGTTTTGTGTAAAAAAAAATTCAAGATTCCGTTCGCTATTTTCACTTGGTTTCATCATAATACGAGCTTTACATATTTAACGTTTATCGCCGTAAAAATAAGGGTAGTGTGTTCTTTTATGCCCAGTAGTTTTGATTAAAATACTTTCTCGCCCATTTTAATTACGATCAAGTTTCATCCATGTTGCTGATGCACGATAATTTACAGTACAGTACTGTATAGTCATTAGCAGCTTGAACATTTTCTCAGCTTCAGCTACAACTTGCAGCTTAAATTTAGCAGTACATTTCCTTGACAACGTTTTATCCATGCCGAATAAGGGTATAATGTAAAAATATATCAGTCCTATTCTACTTAGCGTCTTTTGTGCCATAACCTACGGTAATTGTGTATTACCTTACGATGGTTGAAATACAGGTAAACAGCTGTTGTTATCCGATTCGGTTATAAGCAAAACAACAGTTTCTTGGTCAGTTGTTTATGGCTGTAAGCATTTACGCAAGAGTATTACGTTACTAACAATACTTTTATCATTCTCTTTTACTTTTTTAACTAGAAGATGGGATAGAGAGATTGAGGAAAAGTTGTCTATTGTAATTTGGTCTCTCTCACTGCCTGATTACGCTGCTGCCTGGCACCCGCAGGAAATTTTAAAATATTTTATAAATATTGTCGTATCGGTATTAATTGCTTACCTCATTGCAGAATTGAATTATTATAAGGTGAATTATCGTAACTCAAGCATTACCTGAGTATTTTAATAGTTTTATCACAAAAAGTGCATTTAGTCATGAAAATGAGATAAAAATACAGTATTTAGTGAATATTTCTCAGTGAAAAATACTGTGAATGGGCGAATTTTCCGCAAATAGTTGGTAGATATGTTCCAAAGAAATCCATGAATACGTTAGTCCATGCATCGTGAGAACGCGAATACAGGGGGTTTACTGTACTGGGTTATGCTGTCTGTGGGCTGCCATTGCAAGCTGATGTGCCCTTTCTTTCTCCTCCTCGCCTCTTTCTTTCTCTTTCTCTGCTCTTTCTGCCTCTTCCCATTTCTCCTGGCTAATCTTTCTTTCTCCTTTGCTCTTTCATTCTCCTCCTTTGCTCATTTATTCTCTTCTCTGCTCTCTGCCTCTTCCCGTTTCTCCTGGGCTAATCTTTCTTTCTGCCTCTTTTTTCCTTCTGCCTCTTTTCCTTGGCAGCATCTACTCTCCCGTGGACCTACTCCCTCAGGATTTTGCCCGTCAGTGCCAATTCCTTCCTAGCATCCATGTAGAACTTGAAATCTTCATTTTGCTGTGGTCTGGCTTTCTTTGACATTTTGAGGTGATTCATGGATGGGCGTGGCCCTTGGGTATAACAGTACAGTCTTAGGACATGGGGTAGGGATCAGTGGTGGTGCTACGAGCAAGTAAGAGTGCCCCTTCAGGTGAGGTGGCACTGGCACTCAGTCTGATTTTGACCTATGTGACCTAGGTATGTTTGAAATGAATGCTGTTAACTTTTCCGTGGAACTTAGGATTGTGCTAAAAGATGATAATTCAAGGTTCAGAAGCACTCAGAGCTATGTTAAATCGTGTTGAATGGATTCAGGGGGTCTGAAAAAGACTCAAGGTTGTTTGTGAAGAACGGATTAAGTATGTCTAAAAAGACTAAGGTTGTTCGTGATGAATGGATTTAGTATGTCTGTAAAGACTCAAGGTGGTTCAAATGAACAGAGTTGGGAAGGCACGTCAGGACTTCGGATTGTTCAAAATGAACAGAGATAAGAAGTCTCTCGTAAGGACCTAGAGTGTTCGAAATGAATGGATATGAGGTCCTGTAAGGACGTGGATGGTTCGAAATGAACGGATAAGTCTCGTAAGGACTTGGATTGTTCAAAATGAATGGATAAGAGGTCCCATAAGGACGTGGATGGTTTGAAATGAATGGAAAAGAAGTCTTGTAGGGACTTGGAGTGTTTAAAGAAACGGATAAGGAGTCTCATAAGGACTTGGATTGTTCGAAATAAACAGATAAGAAGTCCCGTAAGGACGTGGATGGTTCGAAATGAACGGATAAGAAATCCTGTAAGGACATGGAGTGTTTGAATGAATGGATAAGGAGTCTTGTAAGGACTTGGATTGTTGGAAATAAATGGATAAGAACTTGTCAATGGATTTGGACTTAGCACAATGTTAATGCAAGCCTTAAATGGTAATTTGCTCAAGAGACATTGGGAGAGCTGATACAGTAAATGGGAGGCTTATGTTGAAATTATACAGTCATCGTGTATAATAGTTAGGGAGTTTAATTTGTTTGAATACACAATTAAATGCGTGAATGAAAGATTATGCTGTTTTCGCAGCAGATATTATAAAATCGTATTGCTCTGGGCAAATAGGAAGCAGTGCTTCTGCTGATACACAATAAAATGCGTGAGTAAAACAATTTAGCTGGCTTCTTAGCCAAGGATAAAATTCATAAAATGTGATGTGGTAAAGATTGTGCTTATTTTGAAATGCATGAGATTAAATGCAGTAGAATATGACAAGTACAAAAAATCTTACATCTACCATGCATGGGGAAAGTTATATCTGCGGAGATCACGTGCACAAAAGAGGGAATGAAATTACGTTACTCTACCGGACCTGTAGTTGGCATGTGATTGGTTTTGACAAAGACTGAGAGCACGGGATGTGTTATGTCAAGGTCTGCACGTGCATGACATTTGAACAAAGAAAGGGTTGCGTAGGATATTTATGAAGTGACCGATCAATAGTGGGAAATAGTTCGTCTGCCTTTGTACTGAGTGGTGTTTAAATAGGCAAGGGTTGTTTATGACTCATGTTAAGGAGTAGATTTTTCACATGCGCCTTCTTGTGGATGTGGTATTAACCCTTAAACGCCAACTGGACGTATCGTAAGTCGACTAAAATTGTCTGTCGGATGACGAGTGGATGTACCGTACGTCGACTACAAAAAATTTCAACCTTCGGTCAACTATGACTTGACCGAAATGGCCGAAAAATGCAATTGTAAGCTAAAACTCTTACATTCTAGTAATATTCAATCATTTACCTTCATTTTGCAACAAATTGGGAGTCTCTAGCACAATATTTCGATTTATGGTGAATTTTTGAAAAAACTTTTTCCTTACGTCCGCGCGGCTTTCGTCATTTTGTCGCAGTTTTTGCACCGGTTTATATTAGCCGTTACATAAAGTTTTATATATGAAAATGTGTGCAGTTTCATGTAAAATACAACAAAAAACAACCCATGGTTGTAGCTTTTATCAGTTTTGAAATATTTTCATATAAATCACGATAAGTGCCAAAATTTCAACCTTCGGTCAACTTTGACTCGACCGAAATGGTAGAAAAACGCAATTGTAAGCCATAACTCTTACATTTTCTAGTAATATTCAATCATGTACCTTCATTTTGCAACATATTGGAAGTCTCTAGCACAGTATTTCGATTTATGGTGAATTTTTGAAAAAACTTTTCCCTTACGTCCACGCGCGGTAACTCGGCCGAACATCTCAGAAATTCTATCATCACTTTGTCGTAATGTTTGCACCGTTTTATATTAGTCGTTACATAAAGTTTTATATATGAAAATGTGCGCAATTTCATGTAGAATACAACAAAAAATAACTCATGGTTGTAGCTTTTATCAGTTTTGAAATATTTTCATATAAATCACGATAAGTGCCAAAATTTCAACCTTCGGTCAACTTTTACTCAACCGAAATGGTCGAAAAACGCAATTGTAAGCTAAAACTCTTATATTCTAGTAATATTCAATCATATACCTTCATTTTGCAACAAACAGGAAGTCTCTAGCACAATATTTTGATTTATGGTGAATTTTTGAAAAAAACTTTTCCCTTACGTCCACGCGCGGTAACTCTGCCAAACATCTCAAATTCTTTCGTCACTTTGTTGTAATGTTTGCACTGTTTTATATTAGTCGTTACATAAAGTTTTTTATATGAAAATGTGCGCAATTTCTTGTAGAATACAACAAAAAATAACTCAGGTTGTAGCTTTTATCAGTTTTGAAATATTTTCATATAAATCACGATAAGTGTCAAAATTTCAACCTTCGGTCAACTTTAATTTGACCGAAATGGTCGAAAAACGCAATTGTAAGCTAAAACTCTTACATTCTAGTAATATTCAATCATTTACCTTCGTTTTGCAACAAATTAGAAGTCTCTAGCACAATATTTCGATTTATGGTGAATTTTTAAAAAAAAACTTTTTCCTTATGTCTGCGCATGGTAACTCTGCTGAACATCTCTGAAATTCTTTCGTCACTTTGTCGTAAGGTTTGCACTGTTTTATATTAGTTGTTACATAAAGTTTCATATATGGAAATATGTGCAATTTCATGTAGAATACAACAAAAAATAACTCATGGTTGTAGCTTTTATCAGTTTTGAAATATTTTCATATAAATCACGATAGAAAAAATTCTATCTTCGGTCAACTTTAACTCGACCGAAATGGTCGAAAACTACAATTGTAAGCTAAAACACTTACAGTCTAGTAATATTCAATCAATTACCTTCATTTTGCAACAAGCGGGAAGTCTCTAATACAATATTTCGATTTATGGTAAATTTTTAAAACTTTTTTTTTTTACGTCCGCACGTTACAGATTCATGCATCATTTTGTGATATTTTCTCTTTGTTGCTTTGATCGTTTTACAATTTGTTATATACCAAAATCATTGCAATTTAGTGGACAATACAAAGAAAAAAAAATAACTCGTTAGCTTTTACCGTTTTGCTCAAAGCGCGATTTGTACACAATTATATATGAAATTTTTTTTTGCGCTGTCATATATTCCAATATTTATATATGATAACGATATTTTTTTTCATTTCTGATGGTTGCATACTAAACTTCAGGCAATGACAAAAAAAAAGGAGACAAAAATTAACTCTCAATCTTAAAAACTAAGCGTGCTGTGATTTTTTGAAAACTTTTTTTCCACTTCGGCTCTAACTCCCGAACGCCGCCGGCATATGACAGACACTTTTGTAAATAGAGGTTCCGCGTTTAAGGGTTAATGATTTAAAGAGGTGATTCCTTCATGTGTAAAATTCCTGGACTTATGTGGCCCTGAATAAAATGAGATACAGGAATAATAAAAATTTCTCAAAGACGAATTTGGGAATCATGTTAATTTAACTTCTTGCACTATTGTTAAGGCTATTGAGAGAGAGAGAGAGAGAGGCCAACGAGCAAAATTTTATTTGGGCCAAGTCTGGTGTTCTTTCTCTCGTCTGGGAAATGAATGAAAGGGTGCAGTCTTTTCACGGCTTACTGACTGGGAAATAAAATGGAATGAAATGTAATTTACCACATGGTGTGCTTTATTGAGTATTTAACCCTTAAACACCTACTGGACGTATCATACGTCGACTAAAATTGTCTGTTGGGTGCCAAGTGGACGTACCGTACGTCGACTACAAAAAATTTCAACCTTCGGTCAACTTTGACTCGACCGAAATGGTCGAAAAACGCAGTTGTAAGCTAAAACTCTTACATTCTAGTAATATTCCATCATGTACCTTCATTTTGCAACAAATTGGAAGTCTCTAGCACAATATTTTGATTTATGGTGAATTTTTTAAAAAACTTTTCTTACGCCCGCACGGTAACTACAGGCGGTCCCCGGTTTACGACGGGGGTTCCGTTCTTGCGCCGCGTCGTAACCCGAAAATCGTCGTAAGCCCGAAAATCGTCAAAAATCATAAGAAAACCTTACTTTTAATGCTCTGGGTGCATTGAAAATGATGTAAACTGCATTATTATTGAGTTTTACATCAAAAAAACCTTCAAATTATGATTATTCTGCCGTTTTGGGGCCATATTTCTTCCGTCGGATCAGAGTACGACGCGTCAGAACCCCGAACATGCGTCGTAGTCGGAAATAATTTCTGATGAATATATTTGAAAAGCGTCAGAACCTCGAACGTCGTAATCCGGAACCGTCGTAAACCGGGGACTGCCTGTAGGCCGAAAATTTCAGAAATTCTTTCGTCATTTTGTCTTAATTTTTGCACTGTTCTATATTAGCCGTTACATAAAGTTTTATATTTGAAAATGTGCGCAATTTCATGTACAATACAACAGAAGATAACTCATGGTTGTAGCTTTTATCAGTTTTGAAATATTTTCATATAAATCACGATAAGTGCCAAAATTTCAACCTTCGGTCAACTTTGACTCGACCGAAATGGTAAAAAATCGCAATTGTAAGCTAAAACTTGTACATTCTAGTAATATTCAATCATTTACCTTCATTTTGCAACAAATTGGAAGTCTCTAGCACAATATTTCGATTTATGGTGAATTTTTGAAAAAATCTTTTTCCTTACGTCCACACCAGAAATTCTTTCGTCACGTTGTCGTAATGTTTGCACTGTTTTAGTCGTTACATAAAGTTTTATATATGGAAATGTGCAAAATTTCATGTAGAATACAACGGAAAATAACTCATGGTTGTAGCTTTTATCAGTTTTGAAATATTTTCATATAAATCATGATAACTGCCAAAATTTCAAGCTTCGTCAACTTTAACTCGACCAAAATGGTAAAAACGCAATTATAAGCTAAAACTCTTACATTCTAGTAATATTCAATCATGTACCTTCATTTTGCAACAAACTGGAAGTCTCTAGCACAATATTTCGATTTATGGCGAATTTCTGAAAAAAAAAAACTTTTTCCTTATGTCTGCGCGCGGTAACTCCTCTGAACATCTCAGAAATTCTTTCGTCATGTTGTCGTAATGTTTGCATCGTTTTTACATTAGTCGTTACATAAACTTTTATATATGAAAATGTGCGCAATTTCATGTAGAATACAACAGAAGATAGCTCATGGTTGTAGCTTTTATCAGTTTTGAAATATTTTCACATAAATCACGATAACTGCCAAAATTTCAACCTTCAGTCAACTTTAACTCGACCGAAATGGTAAAACAAAGCGATTGTAAGCTAAAACTCTTACATTCTAGTAATATTCAATCGTTTACCTTCATTTTGCAATAAATTGGAAGTCTCTAGCACAATATTTCGATTTATGGTGAATTTTTGAAAAACCATTTTCCTTACGCTCTGCGCTGGTAACTCTGCCGAACATCTCAGAAATTCTTTTCGTCTCGTTGTCGTAATATTTGCACCGTTTTATATTAGTCGTTACATAAAGTTTTATATATGAAAATGTGCGCAATTTCATGTAGAATACAACAGAAAATAATTCATGGTTGTAGCTTTTATCAGTTTTGAAATATTTTCATATAAATCACGATAAATAGAAAAATTCGACTTTCGGTCAACTTTAACTTTCGACCGAAATGGTCAAAACTGTAATTGTAAGCTAAAACACTTACAGTCTAGTAATATTCAATCAATTAGCTTCATTTTTCAACAAACGGGAAGTCTCTAGCACAATATTTCGATTTATGGTGAATTTTTGAAAAAACATTTTTTTACGTCGCTACTTAAATTCATGCATCATTTTGTGATAATATTTTCTATAAGTTGCTTTGATCGTTTTACAATTTGTTATATACCAAAATCATCGCAATTTAGTGTACAATACAACTAAAAAAATTAACTCATTAGCTTTAACCGTTGTGCTTACAGTGCTATTTGTATACAATTATATGAGTTTTTTTTTTTTTTTTTTTTTTTTTGCTGTCATATATTCCAATATTTATATATGATAATGATATTTTTTTCATTTCTGATGGTTGCATACTAAACTTCAGGCAATGACAAAAAAAAGGAGCCAAAAATGAACTCTTAATCTTGAAAACTAAGCGTGCTGTGATTTGTTGAAAAAAACTTTTTTTCTGCTTCGGCGCTAACTCACCGAACGCCGCCGGCATACGGGAGACATTTTTGTAAATAGAGGCTCAGCGTTTAAGGTTTAAACAAACGCAAATGCTAGACACAAATTTTGGCTCACATGGCCTGAACAAAGTCTTATGCCGTTATAAAAATTACTTGGCAAAGGAAAAATTATACACTTGCCTAATGAATTCCTAACCTCTACAAGAGAGAGAGAGTGTGTAAAAATAATAATTCCAGCAATATGAAAAATTGCTAGACAAGTACCCCTCGTGGCTTCTAACGTGTGCCTAACTAAGTTTTCGAACGGAAAATTGTCCGAATCACATGGGAAAGGAAATACCTGCACTATTTCCTGTTGAACACTTCAAAATTCACTTTTCACTCTATCTAACTAGTCTATCGCAAAAGATATGCAAGCTATCAAAGCTTGTGGAGTAGTTAGCAACTCACTCTTCTCTATAACTGGGTTGAATGCATATGGCCTGATAAATTCTCAACTATTTCGGTCATGATTTTTGGTCACACCTAACATAAAATAAAAGATAACAACACTGTACTTACCGTGGAACTGGATCACTTGTGCACTTATAAGGGGAATTTATGCAAGTAACAGGTTTCTAATCTTGCAGCCAGCTTTTAGCAAAGGTATTCAGCTGATAATTACGATTGCAGGGGTTTACAAGTTGGTGGGGGGCAATTTGCAAGACGATCTAAGCATAAAGGTCGCCACTGATATGGTTGTATGCTGAAGGCTATGGTAACTTACCTTTTGAAGGTGAAATCTGATTTCAGTCATGGATTCAGGTAAAATCATATTCAAAGATGTCAGCTGGGGGCCTTCTTCAAGGGGGGAAGTTGTCAGGTAAACACTTAGGTTTCACTTACTGTAATTATATTTACATTAGAATAACACACATATCAGAAGAATGGAAGCGTAAATAAAGACAGGTGAACAGACTCTTGCCATATAATAAGATTAACAAATAACTGGATAATTGTCTGAACAAACTCAAAAGGGACCCACTTCAAAGGGCACCTCAGGGGAGAGGAACAGTGGCTGTGCCACTGCGCACACAAGATGACAGACAGATCCACAGCAGGCTAACTTGTATCTGCAATCGAGAACACATGTGGTTAATTAGCTGCAATAAGGCACTTTGATCAAGGAATCGAGGGATTGCACAGAACGTGCTTAGACTGGACTCGATTCTGATAACTGATTTTAAACACTTACGTTACACTTCACTTCACTGGAGCATAAATCAAAACAACACAAAATAAAAGCAATACAGGTCTCGCTGTAGGTATATCGCACTATGAAAAGGAAATGGAAATAATAGCAAAAGACTGATAGGGATGTGACTGACATAAGAACCTTGACTCTGGTACATCACCTTCGTCAGGAGACGGATTCCTCATTTTGGGGGCGGCTGCCAGTGATGGAGGATAGTGTTAAGGGGCCCACAACAAAAGTAACTTGCGCTCTGGACAGCCATGTGGGTAGCTCAAGGTAGCAAAAGGGAGGACGGAAGTGTCCTGGGTAAGTTCCAACGTCCTCTAAGAACAGTGTGCTTGTGTGATGCCCTTTTATTGCGTCAGGAGATTAAGATCCTGCTCCTTGTAGATATCACTGTATGGCAGCAGGACCATGCTGTCTATAAGGGTCGCACACTTTGGACGTGGGGTCATCTGGCCCAGGTGTTCAAGATGGCGCCAGTCACATGGGTCAGTTGCTAAGTGCAGGAGCCGCTTTCTCTTTTGACTTTTCTCCTCTGCTGGCTTTGCTTGCCTCAGGCAGGATTAGCATCTGACAGAACAGCACCTGAAATCAAGGTCTTTGGGCAGTCACTTAAACAAAGAAAAGGGATTAAGAACACCCAAAAGTAGTAGTTGTGAGAGGAGTCAATACTGGCGAATTTTACCTACAGTTAACACCTTCTTTACTGACAACATGTTTTGGGGTACACAGAATACCACCATTCAAGACTAGTGCTTAGTAGTGGGTACATGAAGGTGGCACGCACATACTATCAACCTTCCTCTTTTCAGCTCTAAACCTTTCATGATGTCATAAATTTGGTTTGAAGGGTTTGGAGCAAAACAAACGGTATCAGCACTGCCAGGTGTATGATGAAGAAAAACAAACATTATTGCTGGCCATAGATTCAGACATTTGTATATATACTGTGTATACATACATACACACACATACATATATATGTGTGTCTCTCTAAAATAGATAAAAAAGTGTTACATGCAACACTCACTGTATTCATGCATAGCGAGTGGAAGGGAGTGTCACAAGTAAGGGAGCTGAATTTCGCTTTGTGCTTCTGGGCAGTATAGATGAAGTATCTAGTAGGCTCTGGATACAGTCGGGTAAATCTCTCTCTCTCTCTCTCTCTCTCTCTCTCTCTCTCTACACTTCCTTTACTCAATTTGGTTGATAAATCTGTGGGTGTACTTCCATCACTCTCCCCCTTTTATATAAAATATATACCAGCCCTTGGGGATGTACGTGGAAAAGCATAAATAATGTGTGCATATATATATATAAATATATATATATATATGTGTGTGTATATATGTATATATATATATATATATATAATATATATATATATATATATAATATATATATATATATATATATAATATATATATATAATATATATATATATATAATATATATATATATAATATATATATATATATATATAATATATATATATATATATATATATATATATATATATAATATATATATATATATATATATATATATATATATATATATATATATATATAATAATAATGTATGTATGTGTAAGGTACTCCATGCCAGACTATCCTCATCTTACGTTCGTTTACGTGGACTGAGTTTTTAAACGCAGTCAGAGAAATTGTTTTTTGGCATCTTCAATACTTCTCCATGGTTGTGCAATGAGTTTATCGTCTTGGGAATAGTAAAGTTCTTCTGGTAGGATTTAGACAAACTCCATTATGGGATTTCTGTGTATATTCTGGATAAGTTTGTACAACAGGGTAACAATGAGTCTACACAGTATGGTTTCCCATTTTGATCTATCTGAAAGCACTCATACAACAACATAGCAAGACTATCACTTACACACACACGAACACACAATGACCTCGTTCCGAAGGAATTCTCAAGGCGTACGTGACAGCTCTCAGCTCCGAACAAAAGAGGACGCTGATCTATGCTGACATACTGTTTTCCAAGCAACACACCGCAGACATTCCGCTGACATGTGCGATTTGATGGCCTAGATCCGTGAGTCATACACAACTCTTCTCTCGTGTTCACACAGATATATATACTTTTTTCCAAGTCCACTTAAGGTTTAATATTAATGGAATTATGATTCCATTTTAAATCACGTCTAACCATGACATTTGCTCGGCCACGTAAAAACATAATAGGAACGAAATCATCAAAACATTCATTCATGATCTAAGTATAACTACTCAAAAGCAAAGCAAAAAGCTATACAATTCCAATATTCATGATACTGATAATGTGAATGAAGATTAGATACATATATATAAATCATATATATGTAGAAAACATAATTAGAAACATGTTTCATATTTGTGTGCACAAGTTACATGAACACATATGCAAAGATAAAGATTAAAAAATCAATGCCTAAAAATGTATCCAGACAAAATAATAATAATCATATGATGAGGTTATTTAAAGTAGATAATGATATAAACCAAATAGTTATCCTGATAGATTAATCAGTATGGACAGCCAGATTATGAAATGCATATCTTGATTGATCAACATGCCATTAATGTATAGATTAACACATAAGTATTATAGTTTATTAAAGAAATAAATGTAGCCATTATGTAAGAGTATAGTTAATACCACCATTTTTCTTCTTCTCCCTGCATTCATTACCCCTGCAATAAAAGCCTTTTCAGTCTTTCTCGGTGCAGTCGGGTTTTAATGAAAATAATGGCCAGTTATCTCACTATTTAACCCTAAACACCCAGTTGTTCATATCGAATGGGGACCTACGAGCATCACAGGATTTCGCAATGTCCTTCTTTAATCCTCTTGTCCTTTTCCAAAACATTACGCTGGCAATTGCGCCCACGGATCCTAGCAACATACCAACGGCAATTAACACGTAGAGAAGAATAAAGTCGTGGCGAGTAGTAGAACGATGCACAGGAGAAAACAGGTCCAATGCTGTAATAGCGTTTTCGACGGGTTTACTGTAGGGAATTGTCAGACTTTGCAGCCTTGTGTTCCCCCACAATGTATTGATGAAGAAATTACGCCCACGGATGATAGTATCTGCAGCGTGGATAACTAGCGACGATGTTGAGGCGGTGCAACCATCAATAACGACGAACATGTTTCCCGATGTCCTAGTTCCGTCCGGACAAACGATGCTGTATGCCTCCGCAGAGAAGACGAATGCTGTGCCGTTCAAAAGCCTGTGACGAAACTGATTGCCGTTATACCTGACCAAACCAACCAAACAATGTTCACGTGCATGGGGAGAGGTTCTGTTAAGTACTAAGTCCAATTCGCATGAACCCAAGGACATATTAGATATGTTCCTGAATTCAAACAAATCGATCCTGCATACCTTAAAACCCATAACATCATAGCAATCATTTAACAGTTCTTGATCTCTGACTACCGTATAAGTTTCCTCATTGGCGGAAACCAATACTAGAGCTGACAGATTATTAATAATAGGTGTCGAGACGTTAGATACATACGTAGGAAAAGGCGAAATTTTATACGCTTTCCACGCATCTGATGGGTTAAAAGGAATGTCGATTACGATCTTATCAAGGTCAACTTTAACTGTGATCAAACTGTAATAAAATTCAATCTTATGAAAAGCTACTACTGGAACATAGCGCATTCTATCATGAGCATTACTGATAATTTGAGCAAGATCTTTGATTGGTAACAAATGAGGAGACAATACGCCTTTAGCAGCAAGTGTTATAGCTTCTACGTAATCTTTTGATTTCTCGATAAAGCTTGAAACTCTCGAGGATACATGATCAATTTTAGTATGATAATACATCAAAGTTGCTAACAAAATTTGAGTGTCATGAACCTGATTGAAACGTCGTGATTGTTCATTTACTTTACTAATTACGCCGTTCAAAGCTTGAATTTGCTTGTTTAGTTCTCCTGCTAATACCTCTTGTTGATGTTCCAGATTTTCGGTTTTAACCTCGTGATCGCGAAGTTTAAGCCGACTAGAAATTCCTAAACCAAGACCAGCTACGGAACCAATCAAGTTTAATGCCGCTAAAACAAGTGGGTTACCTCTTTCTGTAGCGTCATGAGGCATTGACCACATAAGCAAATCACGAGCTAAGATTTCAGCTTCGCATGTTTTATTCCTTAATTCCCAGAAAAGCATATTAACCGTGTCACTAACTTGATTAGGCGACGATGGATCATTGTTAAATAAATATGATTTATGCAAATCTTCAAGGGATTGAGCAAAATGAGTCAATTCCGATTTCAGAGCTATTACTTCATTTTCGCTAATGAAAATAGCGTTCATATCAACTTCTAAGACTATATTACTGTCAGTTAGAAAGAAATTATTCATTTCCTCTACAATAGAACCATGATGTAAAGTTATTTCAGAACTCTTCCCAATCACGAGAAACACTGATAGGAATAGTGCGTGGTATAATTTGACAAGCTTCATGTTGGAGCCTGCAAAAAAAATATTATGTAAATTTGTAAAAAAACATATGTATTTAAAAAAAACATTGCACCATTCAAATGATATATAAAAAAAAATATTTTAATCACAATAATTAATTTTTTTTACATAACAAACCATTGTCTTAAGCCCTCAAAAACATGAGAGATAGATACTGTTCGAACATCCGTTGTATCGGACTGATTTTGAAAAGCGAATTTTAAGTCGGTTACCTACTAAAACTTCTATAACTGTGAAAGGACCTTCAAATTTAGGCAATAAACTTTCCAATTTAGCCCTTTTAATCCTAACATAAACCTGTACATATACTGTATCTCCTTCTTGGTAAGGCTTTGTGACCTTAGCTTTTTTATCATGTGCGTTCTTCATTAACACTTGAGCCTGTAAGAGGTTTTGATAAAGTGTCTGAAATCTACTCCGGCTAACATCTATTATATCCTTCAATGGATCTGACAAACTAGTTGTCGGTGTCAGGATGTGGAAGGATGACCTAGCAGGTATCCCATAAACAGCTTCATGGGGAGACATACGGATTGAAGTATGATAATTGTTATTTAGGGTACTGGACACAGTGGGTATTGCAATATCCCAGTTTGGGTCCATACCGCCTGTGTTTACACGTAGTATGTCTAACACCTTCCTATTAACACGTTTGACCAAACCATTAGATTCAGGATGGTAGATCATCGTATTAATTTTTTTTATTTGAAGAATCTGACACAATGAGTTAAGGAAGTGATTATTGAATTCTCCTCCCGAGTCGGAGATTATCATATTTGGGATCCCATGTCTGCATATATAGCATTCATAAAACTTCCTAGCACACTCAATAGCTGTTTTACTTTTTAATGGTATTAGTTCAGTATACCGTGTAAGAGCGTCTATTATCACTAAGAGGTTTTTATTCCCTCGGTCTGTCTCGTAAAAACCTGTCAATAAATCAAGGTGTACCCTTTCAAAAGGTTTGCTAGGCACAGGATAAGTTCCGAGACCTACAGGATTCTTAGTATGGCCCTTATGACGGAAACATATATCACAGTTTTTAATATATTTCCTAATATCTTTTAATATAGTAGGCCAGTAAAATAAAGACTTGGCCTTTTGGGATGTTATTTCGAACCCAGGATGACCATGCAAAGGATGGTTGTGCAGCCACCTCAGAACGGTAGGGATTAAAGTGATTGGTACAACCACCTGGTCGTTAGTCAACTTTGTTGAACTCCTGGTTTTCCTAGCCACAGATCGGCATAGAATGTTATCTTTAACCAAGAAATATTGGTTAGTATATTTCACATATTCCTTATCATCCGGTTTCCTATTTAATGCGTCTATTATTACTCTTAATTTCTGATCTTTCATTTGTTCTTGTCGTACTGAATCTAAATTCCACTCTATATCTGTAATATTCTCTGTTGTTTGGGCTAAGGATTGACCATTTTCGATAGCAATTTTCATGGCCTGTGAAGGAATTGGAATTTCTTCTAGATCAGCAAAGGGTAATGATTGAGTTGGTACGGGGTTACGTGATAACGCATCAGCTGTTACGTTTGCTTTACCGGGTAAGTATCCAATTTTAGCTCCAAAGTCCTGGATAATCATATGCCACCGAGTTCTTTTAGGACTATGATTGAAACCTTTAAAAAAGTCAGTAAGGGGCTTATGATCAGTCAGAACCCTAACACTGTACCCATAGATTATATATTTAAAATGTACCAACGAATTAGCTATCGCTAAACATTCTTTATCTATTACTGCATATTTCTTCTCTGACGTTTTTAGTTTACGAGAATAAAAGGCAATGGGAAAAAACTTGTTGTCATGCCACTGGAGTAACACACCTCCTACCCCTTGGTCTGATGCGTCGGTTGCAATAATAAATTCTTTAGTAAAATTGGGAAACTTTAGAATAGGAGCAGAACTAATTTTTTCTTTCAAGGTATCAAAAGCGTTTTGATGTTGGGATTCTCATTTAAAAATTACGTCCTTCCTTATGAGATCAGTTAAAGGAGCTGCTCTTACTGAATAATCTCGGATAAACCGACGATAATAACCCGAAACCCCGAGAAGTTGCTGTATGGCTTTAACATTAGTAGGAACGGTAAATTTACTAATAGCAGAGATTTTATCATGGACTACTTTAAGACCTTGCCGAGATACCATGAAACCCAAATAGACTAATTCATCTTTAAAAAACTCACATTTAGAAATTTTTACCTTTAAATGATGTTCTCTTAACCTTTGAAGGACTATTTCTAGTTTACTTAAGTGTTCCTCTAAAGAATTAGAAAATATTACTAGATCGTCCATATAAGCATGGAGAATATTCCTTAGTAAATCTCCGAACACTATATTGATCATTCTTGTGAACGTAATAGGGGCACAACGTAGCCCAAATGGCATACGTAGGAATTCATAGTGACCCCGAGTTGTACTAAAAGCAGTGTACGGTGTACTGTCCTTAGCTAAGGGTATCTGGTGAAAGCCTCTAAGTAAGTCCAAGGAAGTAAAGAATTTATTCTGTCCTAATAGAGATAAAATATCATCTGTACATGGTACTGGGAAACGATCAGGGATAGTTTGGTCGTTGAGCTTGCGAAAGTCAACACAAATCCTCCAGGTTTTATCCTTTTTTGGTACTACTATCAAGGGAAAATTATAAGGGCTGTTAGATTTCTTAATAACCCCTTCCTTTAACATTTTATCTACCTCTACATTGATCTCATTCAGAAATTTGGCCGGTAGACGATATGAAGGTACATAAATGACTTTGTCCTTATCCTTTAAACGAATTTGATGTTCGATGACTTCCATTTTGCCTAAAGCTCCAGTACTAGTAGAAAAAACATCACTATATTTGGATAGAAGTTCAAAAAATTTCTTACTTATATCCCTATCTAAGATGTCTGCTTCAATTTTGCCTTTAATTACCTTTAAAAGAGATTCATCTATTGCTGATTCAGTGGAGTTAATTTCAGCAACTGTAAGGATTCGATGTTTATACGCTTCGATATTGACAATATGCTGATTTCCATGTATTGTTAAAGCAGCATTTAAGTGATTAAAAACTTCAATGTTGACCCGATGATCAGAATTTACTGTGTACAACGCTTGCGTGACTGAAAGCCCATTGATTTTTAAAGTGTCAGGAAGAATTAAAATCTCTGAGCCTGGTATCTTTTTTC
The DNA here is from genome assembly GCF_040412425.1 of Macrobrachium rosenbergii. NCBI lineage: Eukaryota > Metazoa > Arthropoda > Malacostraca > Decapoda > Palaemonidae > Macrobrachium > Macrobrachium rosenbergii. Next base: position 95,458,867 of record NC_089742.1, read on the forward strand.
TAACCTTGACCGTCAGATATGATGGTGTGTTTGGCTCAATGATTTGTGTGAACGCAGCAATGGCGGGTGCCTGAGAGTTATGCTGGGTGGCTCTAACAATTTCATCACTTACGAGACAGGTGACTGGTTCTTCTATGTACATTACTTTCTCACTGACTGTCTCCTTCTGATCCAAAACAGATTTCAATGAGTGTGAAGACCGATAGAATTTTCCTTTTATAAACACTCCGTGTTTTGCGGGTGTCAAAATTACGTTATGTAATGACATTGATGGATAACCCATAATAACTACTGGGTACATACTAATATTACTAATATCGATAAAGATGTCCGTGAAAGTACGTTGCTCCAATCTGTATTGTATTTGAGATGTTCCCACTACTTCCAATTCATTATTAACTATTCCTGACAAATGAACATTGGAGCGTTCGATAGGAAATTTTGAAAATAACAGGTGATGAGTACGTAAATCCATTATGTTACGTGGACTACCTGAATAAAAAAACAAGGTGAAATGTTTATGTTCTAAGCTAACTGCATGCAAAGTTGGCCTGATTTCTTCTGAACCAATAATAGCGTGTATTTTGCAAAAATTTACGGGACCACGCTCTGCATGTTTGGAAGAATCTACCTCATTTTCTGGAAAATTCTTGTCTTCACACATATCTTGGAGAACATTAAATTTATTACCTAATTCAAAAAGTGATGATAACCCAATACCACTCTATCCTCCCCCTTTAAGTTGGCTACGTGGTGTTTGTCTGTCCGCTGGCATTCTGAAAGTTCACTGACGCCTGGTTATGTTGAACTGCTGAGTTCGGAGTTGACTTTCCCGAGGAACGATTTGACTGTGCTTGTTTCTGCCCTACATTACTGTTCTGCTTGAATTGTTTGTTCTTTCCCCCATGGTATTGTTGCTTCCTAGCACCATTACTAGCACTTTGGGTGTTTGTGTTACTGTCTGGATTTTTCTTTGTAGCGTTGCACTGATTATACCTGTGATATGAACTGTTATGAATTGAACAATACCGTGTCCTACACTCATTTATCATGTGCCCTGGACGTTTACAATTAAAGCAAATGACTGATGATGAATTATCTGTGACTAAGTTAACCTGTTGCGGTGATGAAGATGTGTGATTCCTGTTTTCTTGTTTAGTAAAAGCCTGAACTAGAGAAGGATCGAGATCTGTGCACTTGGACAAGTGTTTCCGAATTTGTCTATAGATATCTAATTCTGTGCTATCAGATGTTAATTTCTCATCAAAACAGTCAAAGGTTCAGGTAACATCGCTGTTATTAATGTCAAATAAACTAATCTACAAAGAGACTTGGAACTGAGATGCGAATTAACATTGACCCAACTTGAAACATCAAACTGCCCGTTATATTCTTCCAGCCTATCTCCTATCAGAGCTGCCCTATCCACCACACTGAGATTAGTCATAAATGCTACTTTAATTACATTCTGTAAAGCAAGGACTTCATCCAATGCATCCTCGCACCCATAGATGGAACGTAGCTTGGTTTTGAAATCATCCCAAGTGACTGTTTCTTTATAAGATATTCCCCTTAAGTATGCACCTGCATCCCCTTTAGCATAGTCTATGAAACTCTTTGCCTCCTGCAATTGTAAAGACTGATCAGTAATGGATTTTGCCGTGAGGTGTATGTCTACAGACGAAATCCAAGACTCAACACCGTGTCAAAAACCCATTAACCCGACCTGCAAATGGTACAATTGCCGATCTAGCATTTACTACTGTCAGTACAGGATTCTGTGGGGGACCTAGGTTTGGGGTACTCCCACCTGGGCTTGGAGGAGTCATCTTCTTATTAAGTCTCCTAGCCGCACGCCTATTCTCTAAGTGATCTTGAAACCTATGTGAATAAACACAGCTGCTGTGTAACCTCATATATCTATACTAGGAACGCAAGTAAATCCTAACAGAGACTCATATATTCGCTAAAAAAAAAATATCACCTATGAAAAATGCATCATAAAGTACAATATCAATAAGTAATAAAAGCACTTTCTGAAAAAAAAACAGAGTTAACCATGTGTCAAGCGTAAAAAATAAAGAGCACAAAAATAAAAAATGAGATACCGGGAACCGCTACTTCTGCAAGGAAAGGGTATTAATCTACGACACCGCTCACCTTATATCAGCAACCTGCCGCCCGAGTCAGGGACCACTGCAATATGAAATCACTAACTGTTATAGATAAAAGGTTGTACTTAGCTTTATATTGGATTCTCGTAAGTAGGTTGACGAAGTTCCTCTGCCGTCCAACTTCCGCCTGTCCAGGTACACGTCATCAGAAGATCTTATGTTATGATATGTTGATGTGGAATGTCGCTGCACTTGAAACGCGTCGAAAGGGCTGGTGGGGATCTTCTCTCTCTCTCTCTCTCAGAGCGCGTTGAAAGATGTATTATCAAGGTCAGATGTTTCCTCTCTCTCTCTCTCCGAGCAGTAGACGACGACCCTCCTGGTGTTATTTGTTTGCCTTCCTCTTCCAAGACGTTTGATGTACACAACTGTTCGTCCGTTGTTGACCCAGGATGTGATGAAGATGACGTCTGTCTATGGTTGTTTAGGCATCTTGCCTAATCGTAGTTTCCTTTCCAAAAATGTAGACGCGCTGCCACCATTCTGTAAGGTACTCCGCCAGAGTATCCTCATCTTACGTTCGTTTACGTGGACTGAGTTTTTAAACGCAGTCAGAGAAATTGTTTTTTGGCATCTTCAATACTTCTCCATGGTTGTGCAATGAGTTTATCGTCTTGGGAATAGTAAAGTTCTTCTGGTAGGATTTAGACAAACTCCATAATGGGATTTCTGTGTATATTCTAGATAAGTTTGTACAACAGGGTAACAATGAGTCTACACAGTATGGTTTCCCATTTTGATCTATCTGAAAGCACTCATGCAACAACATAGCAAGACTATCACTTACACACACACGAACACACAATGACCTCGTTCCGAAGGAATTCTCAAGGCGTATGTGACAGCTCTCAGCTCCGAACGAAAGAGGACGCTGATCTATGCTGACATACTGTTTTCCAAGCAACACACTGCAGACATTCCGCTGACATGTGCGATTTGGTGGCCTAGATCCGTGAGTCATACACAACTCTTATCTCGTGTTCACACAGATATATATACTTTTTTCCAAGTCCACATAAGGTTTAATATTAATGGAATTACGATTCCATTTTAAATCATGTCTAACCATGACATATGTATGTATCTCATCTCATATCAAACATTATTTGAGACTTGCAGATATGTATTTCATTACCGAGAAATGCCGTTCGGTAGCAACTACAGTGTTTACATGTTTACGTGCAAAATGGGCGCCATTTTTGGTACCAGCCCCTTGGGGATGTACGTAAATAATGGAAATAAATGTGTGTATGTATATAAATGTATGTATCCATATATATATTACAAAACACACACACAAAGACTACATATATCACATACATGTATACAGAGTATTCTTCTTTATTCTCCCAGATGATAAAATACATGCACATTATATATATTATATATATATTAATATATATATTATATATATATGTATATATATATAAATACAAATAAAGATAAAATCCACGAAGGGAATGGAAACACTGGAGTGCTGCAAGGCCTTTCGACGCTAGGTTTTTTACTTAGCAGACTGAAGAAATAAAAAAGTATGTTTACAAAGAAAACTCATATAAATGACAGATGGGTATTATAACCCTTAAACGCCTACTGGAAGAAGAAGAAGCAGAAGAATCATACGTTGACTAAAATTGTCTGTTGGGTGCCAAGTGGATTGTATTTGAAGGAGAATAAGCAGGAGAACAAAAATTTCAACCTTTGACAACTTTGACTCGAAAAAATGGTCGAAAAAACGCAATTAAGTAAAAAAAAAACTCTTACATTCTAGTAATATTCAATCATTTACCTTCATTTTGCAACAAATTGGAAGTCTCTAGCACAATATTTCGATTTATGATGAATTTTTGAAAAACTTTTTTTATTTACGTCCATGTGCTTATAACTAGGCCAAAAATTTCAGAAATTCTTTGTCATTTTGTCGTAATTTTTGCACGGTTTTATATTAGCCATTACGTAAAGTTTTATATATGAAAATGTGCACAATTTCATGTAAAATACAACAATATACAACACATGGTTGTAGCTTTTATCAGTTTGGAAATATTTTCATATAAATCTTGATAACTGCCAAAATTTCAACCTTCGTCAACTTTTGACTCGATTGAAATGGTAAAAAAACTAATTGTAAGCTAAAACTCTTACATTCTAGTAATATTCAATCATTTACCTTCATTTTGCAACAAATTGGAAGTCTCTAGCACAATATTTCGATTTATGATGAATTTTTGAAAAAACTTTTTCCTAAGTCCGCGCGGAAATTCTTTAAATCACGTTGTCGTAATGTTTGCACCGTTTTATATTAGTCGTTACATAAAGTTTTATATATGAAAATGTGCGAAATTTCATGTAGAATACAACAGAAAATAACTCATGCTGTAGCTTTTATCAGTTTTGAAATATTTTCATATAAATCATGATAACTGCCAAAATTTCAACCTTTTCAACTTTAACTCGACCAAAATGGTAAAAAACGCAATTATAAGCTAAAACTCTTACATTCTAATAATATTCAATCATGTACCTTCATTTTGCAACAAACTGGAAGTCTCCAGCACAATACTTCGATTTATGGTGAATTTCTGAAAAAAAAACTTTTTCCTTACATCTGCGCCCGGTAACTCGGCCGAACATCTCAGAAATTCTTTCGTCACATTGTCGTAATGTTTGCATCATTTTACATTAGTCGTTACATAAACTTTTATATATGAAAATGTGCGCAATTTCATGTAGAATACAACAGAAAATAATTCATGGTTGTAGCTTGTATCAGCTTTGAAATATTTTCACATAAATCATGATAACTGCCAAAATTTCAACCTTCAGTCAACTTTAACTCGACCGAAATGGTCGAAAAAGGCAATTGTAAGCTAAAACTCTTACATTCTAGTAATATGCAATCATATACCTTTATTTTGTAATAAATTGGAAGTCTCTAGCACAATATTTTGATTTATGGTGAATTTTTGAAAAAAACATTTTCCTTTTGGTCCACGCTTTCTCTAACTCTGCAAGAACATCTCAGAAATTCTTTTTCACATTGTCGTAATGTTTGCTCCGTTTTATATTAGTCGTTACATAAACTTTTATATATGAAAATGTGTAAAATTTCATGTAGAATACAACAGAAAATAACTCATGGTTGTAGCTTTTTATCAGTTTTGAAATATTTTCATATAAATTACGATAAATAGGAAAAATTCACCTTGGTCAACTTTAACTCGACCGAAATGGTCGAAAACTGCAATTATAAGCTAAAACACTTACAGTCTAGTAATATTCAATCAGTTAGCTTCATTTTTCAACAAACGGGAAGTCTCTAGCACAATATTTCGATTTATGGTGAATTTTTGAAAAAAAAACATTTTTTTACGTTCCCGTGTGTTTATTGATGCATCATATTGTGATAATATTTTCTCTGTGTTGCTTTGATCGTTTTACAATTTGTTATATACCAAAATCATCGCAATTTAGTGTACAATACAAAGAAAAAAAAATAATCCGTTAGCTTTAACCATTTTGCTCACAGCACGATTTGTATAAAATTATATATGAAAATTTTTTTAAAGGTGTCATATATTTCAATATTTATATATGATAATGATATTTCTGATGGTTGCATACTATACTTGGGCAATGACAAAAAAGGATCTGAGCCAAAATGAACTCTTAATCTTAAAAACTAAAGCGTGCTGTGATTTTTTTAATAAACTTTTTTCCGCTTTTTAACTCCCCAAGTTTATTTTTCTTGGGAGACGTTTTTGTAAATAAAAAGGCTGATATGCGTTTAAGGGATAAAGGAAACATATGTACCTGGAATCCAACACAATTGAAGAATTAGTAGAACTGCCAAAACAGAATTAAATATTTAAGGGTTTTTTTACAAAGGATTAGGATCAATCGTTCAGCAGCAGGGACAGGACAATTAAAAGATTATACAGGGTCGTGACTGACCACCTAAAAAATTTTACTACAACAAAATAATTATCTTTTTTTTTTTTTAAGCAATAATAACTTTTTGCAAGATGAACATTGTTACAAAATAAAAAAATTATATTAAACATACAGAGATATAGAAAATATATATGAAGTAACTAACTTGTAATTAAGTTAGTGATTTTATCTTTTAGGTCATTCTTGAACATTTTTCTAATACAGGGGTCCAAATAATACGTGCCAGGGCTAAGATTAAAATTACAACTGGAAGTAAGCTGGATATAATAGCAGACTCCAATAGATTTCTTGAAGAGAAATCTTTATTCTATATCTAGCGATCACTGAACTTTCAGTCCAATTTATCCTGTGAGAGTTTTCACTTAAATGAATGAATATAGCATTGGATGCTTGTCCAGTTTTGACTGAATACTTATGTACACCTGCTTAAAGTATGTTGTATACTAAATCTTTGCTAGATTGGCCAATATAAAAAGAGGCAGTCCAAACATGGAATTTTATATATTATGTTATTTTCTTTAGGGCTGTTTTTTACTAACATTCTTTTGAGTGTGTTATTATAAGAAAAAACGAGGTTTACATTAAAAGCTTTTAACAATGATTTTATGTTTTCAAAACCACCAAAATAAGGCAAGCTAAGAATGTTCTTAGGGGTTTCTTTCTTCATGTTACTTTCACTATAAAACTTTTTGTGGGCTTTGTTATAACATATCTAGTATATGTGAAGGATAACATAAATCTGTCCCTATTTTTCTTATGTATTCAATTTCTTTATCCAAATACTGGGGACTGACAATGCGCAAGGCTTGTAAAAATAGAGGAAAAAATTGATAATTTGATGTTAAGGTGATGGCCTGAATAAAAATGGACATAAGTTGTTGGTTGGTTTCCTATAAATACTGAATTTATATTGAAAAGGTTCTCTATGTATTAAAACATCTACGAAAGGGAGGCAGTTGTCTTTTTCTAATTCTAATGTAAACTTAATGGATGGTACCTGGTTATTCAAATTACAGAGTAAACATTTACATCAATACCAGCAGGCAAAACAGCTAAAATATCAACAACATACCTATACCACTTTAAAGGAGTATAAATGATATTAGGTATATGTCGTTTTTCAAAGAATTCCATGTACAAGTTTGAGAGGAGTGGGGATAAAGGGTTGCCCATTGCCATACCAAATATTTGTTGGTAAAATGCACCATTGAATATAAATTAACAATCACAAATGCACAACCTAGTGAGAGAAATATGACTTACAGGTATGGATTAATTCATTACTAAGATACTCTAAAATAGAATCTATAGGGACTTTAGTAAAAAGAGAACAATCGTCAAAACTAACAAATCTATCAGTGGGGCAAAAAGTGATTTTGTTTAATTTATCAACTAAATCTAGACTATTATATATCGTGAGAATCTGAGATAGTTCAAATGGGAGACAAGAGTTTGGTAATATATTTCGAAAGTTTATATGATATTGAGCCAACAGTACTGATAATTTTAGATAAAGTTGACTACATATCACGTATGCAAGCCCTACTGGATGATGATACGACATACAAAAACTAACAAAAAATCCCCTTGATCAAGTCATAAAAAGTTTCAACAAATCCTTAAAGATAAAAAAGAACTAATAGGTAAGTTGTCGATAAAATTTCCTGCGTTACCTTACTTGTACGGATTAGTAAAAACACACACAGAAAACAATCCTATGCGGCCTATTATCAGTACTGGAGAAGTTTGCAAGGTTTGGGGGCATGTATTGGATGACTGGGCACCATGGGAGAGGAGGGGCTGTAAAGGCTGTGTAGAGAAACTCACTCAGAGAATGGGTTGTTGGGAGGTGGGTGGAGCTGGAGAGCTGTCTCCCTGACAGGAAGGGTTGGGGATCCAGTGTTGGATGACTGAAGAGGGCTAAGTAGATATCTGACTTGCTAGAGCTTGTTTTGTTTTGTGTTTTTATGGTTATCATTCTTCTGCATTTTATTAATGGATAAGCACAGTACGCAGTACTATAACAAAATGGTGGAAAGAGAGTGAACAGTTGAGGTATTACTAACATGGAAGCCTGTACAGCAACACATGCACTCCCTCACTTTTTTATTTGTATGTCATGCTATTCTCATATTTGTACTGTATTATCTCATTTTTTATTTTTACAACCCAAAAGATAACATAACTGTGCACATAGATACTTATATATGCACACATTCATTCGCTGGCGTTGGTGAACTTGCTATAGCTTGTTTTGTCTTGTGTTTTCATGTTTGACTCTTCCACATTTAACCCTTTAACGCTGACTGGACATATTTTACGTCGACAAAAGTTGTCTGTCGGGTGCCAAGTGCACGTAAAATATGTCGACTACAAAAATTTTTTTAAATATTCGCGGAAAAATACTTAAAGGCCTCATTTGTGAAAAATTTTAAATCTCACGCCTTGAGGGATGCTGGGAGTTCACGAATCACGCTGTTGTTTTGTTTACAAGCGTGACCCAGCTGCGCATGCACCAATTTCTTTCTTATCCCAAAAGAAAGCATCAGCTAACTCTGCTGAAAATCTCAGAAATTCTTTAGTCACTTTGTCGTAATTTTTGCACCGTTTTCTATTAGCCTTTACATAAAGTTTTATATATGTTGTAGCTTTTATCAGTTTTGACAAATTTTCATATAAATCACAATGTGCCAAAATATCAACCTTCAGTCAACTTTGACTCTACCGAAATGGTGAAAAAATGCAATTGTAAGCTAAAACTCTTACATTCTAGTAATATTCAATCATTTACCTTCATTTTGCAACAAATGAGAAGTCTCTAGCACAATATTTCAATTTATGGTGAATTTTTTAAAAAACTTTTTCCTTAGTCCACACTAACTCTGCTGAAAATCTCAGAAATTCTTTAGTCACTTTGTCGTAATTTTTGCACTGTTTTGTATTAGCCGTTACATAAAGTCTTATATATGAAAATGTGTGCAATTTCATGTAGAATACAACAAAAAATAACTCATGGTTATAGCTTTTATCAATTTTGACATATTTTCATATAAATCACGATAAGTGCCAAAATTTCAACCTTCGGTCAACTTTAACTCGACCGAAATTGTCGGAAAATGCAATTGTCAGCTAAAACTTTTACATTCTAGTAATATTCAATCATTTACCTTCATTGTGCAACAAATGAGAAGTCTCTAGCACAATATTTCAATTTATGGTGAATTTTTGAAAAAAACTTTTTCCTTACGTCCGCTCTAACTCTGCTGAAAATCTTGTAAAAGCCTGACGCCGTCTCTTCCAAACACATGTGTGTGCCTGTGTTTGTCGTCCATCAGAGTGGACAAGACAACAAGAGCATCTCGTTTTCTTTCTCTAAAGGAACGTGATTTCAACCATACAATATTTCCGTCTGTTTCTCCCTAACCATTGTTGTCTTGATGTATGTACAATCACCACTACCTGCATTGCCATGCAAGCATTCTAATCATGTACTCATAATGTTCCAATGAACCTTCTGTATCAAACTGTGTATGTTTCTGTTTGTGAAGACGCCAAACATCTCGCCACTCTGATGGACAACGAACACACAAACACACGTTTGGAAGAGACGGCGTCAGGCTCTTTTTGCACAGTTTTCTATTAGCCGTTACATAAAGCTTTATATACGATAATGTGTGCAATTTCATGTAGAATACAACAAAAAATAACTCATGGTTGTAGCTTTTATCAGTTTTGACATATTTTCATATAAATCACGTTAAGTGCCAAAATTTCAACCTTCGGTCAACTGTAACTCGACCGAAATGGTAAAAAAATGCAATTGTAAGCTAAAACTCTTACATTCTAGTAATATTCAATCATTTACCTTCATTTTGCAACAAATTGGAAGTCTCTAGCACAATATTTCAATTTATGGTGAATTTTTGAAAAACTTTTTCCTTACGTCCACGCTCGCTAACTCTGCTGAAAATCTCAGAAATTCTTTAGTCACTTTGTCGTAAATTTTGCACCGTTTTATATTAGCCGTTACATAAAGTTTTATATATGAAAATGTGTGCAGTTTCATGTAGAATACAACAAAAAATAACTCATGGTTGTAGCTTTTATCAGTTTTGACATGTTTTCATATAAATCACGATAACTGCCAAAATTTCAACCTTCGGTCAACTTTGACTCAACCAAAATGGTTGAAAAATGCAATTGTAAGCTTAAACTCTTACATTCTAGTAATATTCAATCATTTACCTTCATTTTGCAACAAACAGGAAGTCTCTTTTTTTTATGTCCGCGTGTTATGAATTCATGCATCATTTTGTGATAATATTTTCTCTGTGTTGCTTTGATCGTTTTACAATTTGTTATATACCAAAATCATCTCATTTTAGTGTACAATACAACGAAAAAAATAACTCATTAGCTTTAACCGTTTTGCTCACAGCGCGATTTGTATACAATTATATATGACATTTTTTTTTGCTCTGTCATTTATTCCAATATTTATATATGATAATGATATTTTTTAATTTCTGATGGTTGCATACTAAACTTCAGGCAATGAGAAAAAAAGGAGCCAAAAATGAACTCTTAATCTTAAAAACTGTGCTGTGATTTTTTGAAAAAAACATTCTTTCCGCTTCAGCTCTAACTCTCAAACCGCGCCAGCATACGGCAGACACTTTTGTAAATAGAGGCTCGGCGTTTAAGAGTTAATTAACTCTTTGTGAGCGGGGTGTCATCAAGTGACGACTATTTATAGCTTTAGGGTTATGACCGGGTATCGTTCCCGACGCTCAACATTTTGCTCCATACAGTTTGGACAAATTTTGCTTGAAAAGTGTTCAGATCACTTCCATTGGTCATAAATGGCTCATGGCAATTCTAATAGTTAGTTGGTACAGGAGAGAGAGAGAGATCACTTTGCTTTGAGATTTCATGGGGGCGGGGTGGGGGGGACATACTGCAGCTCCCCATCCCAGGATGTCTCATAAATATTTTACTACAAATATACTCAGAATTTGTTATTGATTTTAGTTCTTATCTTTTATGGTGTTGTGTGAGCTGCAGTTACAGTTTTACAAAAAATAAAAAAATATTAGAAAAAACATTTATAACTTAAGAAGATTAGCATATTTTTTAAAACTGCCTTGGTAAAGAGGCCCTGTACAGGGTTGGAAATATTCACTTTCAACTTCCCTTGGAAGGTACAAAAAATTTTTTAGAATTTTTTTTATACCTTGTGCATGCGAATATATAACTCTTACCATTGATGTGTTTTTTTTAAATTGTCCAACCTTAAATTCAGCCCAGTCAAGGGGTGTGCTGAATATAAATTTAGTCCATCTTGTAAGGGTTAAAGGATATGTACAGTACTATACTATATCAAGCAAAAACAGGAAAACCATTGAGGTACAGCTTACATTGAAGCCTATGCAGTAACACATGCTCCTTCATTCTTTTTTTTATATATTTTATGCTATTCTCAACTATATATTTATTGTTTTTTCTTATTTTTTTATTTTTACATTCCAAAAGACTATGCACATACACACACACTCCTTTGCTGTGGAGGATGACACCAAGACTTATAAATAGCACAATGTGTTGCCAACATCTACAAATTTGGATTTCAAATAATTTTATGGTAATTAGAGATGAAATATCAAGTGATAGAATATTGTCTTTTTATTGTGTTTGTGCCAAGCATACTGAAGAGTCAACTAAACTAGTAGTGAAATACTTTACAGTAAATCAAGCAAAGCAAGAGATAAAAATGGCAACATGTGATACTGGTAAGAAACACACATGAACATGCACACTGTAGGGATGGTGATGTCAACATTGATGAAATGCCACATGTAGATGTAAACACAAACACACACACAAACAAACAGACAGGCATACAAGTAAAGTTTCCATGATACTATGAGGTGAAATAAAAAATGGCAATTCCAGTAAAACTGCTTTTTATAGTGTCCTAAAATTTGTTTTGGACAGTCGTCAATGAGAAAAGCCATATGTTCTAAAGATGTAACCACAGGGTCTTTTACACAATCATTGTTTCCATGATATGGCAAAATGAGTAAAACAAATGAAATATGTTACTGTACTATAACATAGCAAAAAAAAAAAAAAAAAAAAAAAAAAATTTAATGAAGAGATACAGCATTGAAAGAGAGAGAGAGATCTTGTATCATGTGACCCTTAAGAGTTCGTCCGCACAACATGATGATATCGTATAAGTAATCCTTCAGTTATCCAGATTAATAGAGCCAAGGGCCAGTTGGACAATGGTGAAATCCAGGTAAGGGCAAGTGAAAAGATCTAGGAGTGTTCAAGGGCAACTCTCTATCCTTCTTCTCATAACCTTGCCAATACCACAGAACTGTAAAATTTAACGTGCTTATAAACAACAAGCATTAAACTTTAAATTGAAAACTTTATGCAGAAGGCAATGATCTCCCTTTTTCTCCATACTTGTAACAAAATATACTGCATAAATACACTGAAAAAAAAATGCACCTCATTCTTTTTCACTCTTTAGTAAATGACACAGTTCAGGGTAGGTAGCCTACCTGTGTTTACTCACAGCCTACTATGGTTTTATGACCATAATGTATTTTTATATAAGTAACTTACCAAGTAATTACATAGCTATGGTTCCCTAACCTACGGCAGCTTAGAAATTCAAAATTTGCGCGGTGGCGCTGTTATCGTTAGTGTGTAGGTGATAACGTCCCACCACTATCCGGGACTCGAGGAAACAAACCAGCGGAAAGCTCAATTCGTTTTCTGCCGGCTTCCGGTTAACATCGGAAGTTTTCACGTAGCTGCTGCTTCGCCTTTCGGCTTGCTTTTGCATGAATTTTGGTGAAGTACTCAGAATTTGTTGCTTTGTGGCTTGCTGCCATTGTTTTGAATTGTTGTTCGAGTTAACTTTAGTTTATTTAGTTAACGATGTCAGATTCCAGTTCATATAGTATTCGCTTTTGCTTCGAGGGTTGTAGGACTAGGCTAACTAAGCTTTCATACGATTCTCATACAAAATGCACTAAATGTAGGGGGCAAGAATGTAGTAAGGATAATACTTGCAGAGAGGTTCAGGATTGGGAGGATAAGAAATGGAAAACATTGAAATCTCATCTAGACAAATTAGAAAGGGATAAGAAGAGGAAAGCAGCCATTAGGGCTGAAAGTAAACTATTTTATCATAAAAATGTCATTTTTATACAGCAAAGTTCTTATCAGTTGATACCATATTGTATTACAGGTTGACCATCACTAATCTGGCAATTTTAAATCCAGTTCCATCACTAATCAGGCTCAAATTTTGGCTAGGGCAATTTCAAATTTCTCAGGTCACTGCACCAGTTTGCTGCTACTGTTTGTTGGCATTTGTGTGTGTGCATATGTAGCCTATGTATACAATTGTGTTTATCTTTTGGGCTGTAAAAAAATGAAAAAATACAGTAAAAATATGAATGAGAATAGTTTGAATTATAAGAAAATAAGTGTAACAGTACGAAGCAATCAAGCTGTAGCAAATTCTTCGATGCCAGTGAATGAGTTTGTGCATTTGTACATACTATACACATGGTTGCGTTTGTTTTGTTGTAAAAATAAAAAATGAGAAAATATAGCAAAAATATACGGTAAAAATATACAACACAAAACAAAACAAGCTGTAGGAAGTTCTCTGACACCAGCAAAGGAGTTTGTGTTCCTATTTACCTAAACGCATGATTGCATTTATGTTTTGGGTTGTAAAAATAAGAAATTAGAAAATATAGTAAAAATATAGATTAGAATAGCATAAAATATAAATTTCAAAAATCCTAAGTGTAACATTACAATCCAAAAACAAGGTATTGGAAGTTCTCCAACACTAGCAAATGAGTTTGTGCATTCATACATACCCTACACACATACACGCAATTTGATTTATCTTTTGGGTTGTAAAAAAAAAAAGAGAAAGTACAGTAAAAATGTTGAGTAAGTGAGAATACCATAAAATTTAAAGAAAAAATCATAAGCATAATGACACAAAACAGAACAGGCTCTAGCAAGTCAGATGTCTACATAGCCCATTTCTCCCATCCAACACTGCTTGCTCACTCTCTCCCAGCCAGGGAAACTGCTCCACAGCTCCACTAGCCCTTTCTCAGTTTGTTTATGAGTGTAAGCAGTGTTACCAATATTTTCCTGAAGCTGCATAACATTACCAACCATTGGAGAGCGTTTTTTAAAATTTTTTGTAATTTATATATATATATCGAATATCTTTGGGGCCTTGGTCCCTGGTCCAGGTGTGTCGGATGGTATCAAGTTCTGGATAATGGCGGTCCGGATAACTGAGGGATTACTGTCCCAAGTTGAAATTTATAGAAAAAAATTGAATTAATTTTGTAGGAAGAATGTGTTACAAAAAACATGGTCTCTAGTTAATGTGATGATTAAAAGGTGATATTGCAGTATAATTAAGAAAAACTTCTCTTCAAATTCTGACAGATTTTATTTAACCTTTTAACTGCTAATTTTGTAAGTATGATAGCCATAAATAATGTGTTTTTAGTACAGTGTAACCTTGCAATACTACCCATTGCTGTTTTATGTTCTGGTACTTTTTTTTTTTTTTTTTTTTTTTTTTTTGTCTGAATTATAAGAACTTATTCTTTATGCATCATTTCAGAATTTCTTATATGTGGAAAATAATAGGGAATATTTAGAATATTTATCTCAATCTAGGTTTGACAGCCGCCGTCGATTTTTCGAGGAAGAAGAAGCAGAGCCTAAGCGTGCAAACCACAGAGACAGAGAACGACGATACCAGGACCGTAAAAGGGTAGCATCACGAAATGAAGAAGAAGAACAACCTGAGTGGTTTACTGGTGGACCTACCAGGTAAGAAATTGAGTAAAAAGAATTTGGAAGGTTCAAGAATATGGTCTTCTGACTTGGGTCACCAAATAAGCATGATTAAATTGCATTAGAAGTTTATGTCTAATTTAGTTTTGTTAAGGACTTGGTACACTTTTGTTTTATTTTAATTTTAAATGGTTTCAAAATTGTGGGCATGGATTTCATATTGGTATGTGAAAAATAATCGTGATCTGTGTTTTGATTTCCAGCCAAAATGAGTTTATTGAGCTTGTTGGCTTTGATGATATTCCCGAAGAAGGAAGTACATCTGGCAAACCTCAGAGCAAAAGAGAGCGACGGAGATCTAAAAAGGATAGAGATGGTAAGAACAATTTGCAGGTTGTTCTTTCAGTATTGCTGCTTCAGTTTGCATATTTAACAATGTATTTCTGTGGAATATCACTTGATTTTTGTGAGGTGAATGTATTAGCGGTTGAAGTTTATATATGCTGGGGTAAAAAAATGGCCAACTCAAGTTTCATGGGATAGCAGTGATGTAGTTTTACAGTAGTCGTATTCAGTAGGTTTCAAATGTTAGTGCCCTATTAGACAGTTTGATATTCAAGAGAATTTTAAAGTTGTCAAAAGGAATTTGAACTATAGTTAAAGCTGCGTAAAAGAATTTTATAAAAAGTTTGTGAAGTCATCTTGAAGTCATCTTGGTAGATTAACATATTTTGAAAAATTTTTTTTTTAGACAAACTCACTGAAGAAAAATTGTTTTCAAATGATGTTTCCAGCTGTTCAGCAAATATTGATTTAGGTTTTTATTTTTGCATCCAAAATAGGTTTAACATCTTATTGTACAAAGGTAGGAGCAAGGACAAAGGAATGATTGTCTGCAGTTCAGTGTCATGTGAAAAGTTTGTTTCAAATACATGGAGAACAGTGATTATCAAAGTACAGTAATGTTGGTAAGCTGTAACCTAAAACCATGATCATAACTGAGCTGTTATGTGGATTGGTATGAGATACAGTATCAAGAATATCAAGAAATTCAATAGGTAGTTATGACATTATAATTGGCTCTGGAATTTTAAATTTTTCAAATATTTAAAATTTTGTGTTCTCTAGATAAAACCCATGCATTACAAGAGCATGTAACTTTGTACAATTGTCAGCTGACTACAAGTTTATCAAAAGTATCATCCTTATCAATGGATGAGAAGTACAGTATCTGCAAGCTGTTACCTCTCTATTCTGTATGAAACCTCATTCTGACATAACATCTGCACCTATGTGATGGGAGGGAGTCAGACCATTGTAAGGTGGTGGTTGTATTTGTGAAATAATGAGGCAGACCATCTTTGTAAAGCATTATCTGTGAAATAAGACCTTAGTATTTGTGGACAAATCATATCCTTTTGTATATCCTGTGCTTCCATTTGACCAGGGTTATGAATGCTTACAGTATTCCCTAGATTATTTGCAATGATACATACGAGGAGGCCCTTGAGGATAAGGTACAAAAAACAATATATGGATGTAAAATGGCTATTTTGTAACCCATTTTTCCTAAATGGATTATGCAGTATTGTTTATGCTTATAAACACAATACACCATACAGTATTGCACACACAGTAAAAACCAAACTTTGCACTATACTATTTATTCTTTCTCATTTTTATAAAGAAGAACCAAGAAAGAAAGGGAAAGGTGATCAAACAAACAGCAAGTGCTTACTGTAGTTGACCTCAACATAATGCATACATGTACACTTGGCAAGAAAAGTGAAGATACAGTTTTCATTAGATTTCGTTCATCGAATTTCAATTTTTTTCTTACAGAAAACACACAATCTCGGTAAATTTACTCTAGAATATGAAAATACAATGCAAATTATATCATACATGTTAAATCTACAAAACAAAAACGTTCAGATACTTAAAAACACCATGCATTTCAAAGTAATCAGAATTTCTCAGATGACTTAGTTCATAGAGATCTAAAAGATAGTATGTGGATATCTCGGTGTAGTACTATTCATCAGAACGGCAATATTTACTCGTTTTCTGTTATGAACAGGCTTATTATTGCATCATCATATGAGGTAATGATAATTTCTTTAATTTTACACATTCATGTTTGTATTTCACGGTGTTAAAAGTCAGCTGGAATTAATGGCAGTAAATGTTGTGACACCTAGGGTAGGTTGACCAAATCTGTTTAAATCCAGCAAAGGGCGTTCTCTATGATGTGAAGGGCAGCGCAGGGAGCTTGGGGAAAAACACAAGTAACTGGATGTTTCTTGACATTGCCATAGTCTCTCTCTCTCTCTCTCTCTCTCTCTCTCTCTCTCTCTCTGTTATGCGGTGCACTTTTTATTGGTATTATGTTGCACCACATATGAATGACTCCGTTTCTGTCTGTTGACTTTCACTTGATAGTAAACGCAGGGGACTCGGTAAGTTAGGTTGAAATTGTCTATTAATACTTTCTACTTTTCCAGGAGGGGTAAGAATTCACCGGGCACGGTTTTTCATAAGTTTAATCTTAACCTAAACTATTTCACATGGCCAGCCACACTGGACTTAGAAATTTCTTGATGTTAAGAGAGGAGCGAGTGACACAATCCTACCCAATTTGGTTTTCAAGTAACTCTGGCTAAAAATTGATCAGAATGAACTCTGGACCTATGTTGAATAAAACTCCGCCTCCTTGAGGACGTCTACTTTACTCTTAATGGTTCAATCTTAACTCCCACTTTTGGCAAGGACAAATCAGGTCAATTTTGCTGACCTTTTAAGCTTCATAACCTATCCTCTAACTCCTCCTTCCTTTCCCACATCTTGAAGGTTTGTTATGGTTAGTCTTCAATTTACTTGGTCTCATGGCTCATCATTTTAAATTATAAACATCGTCTCTCTCTCTCTCTTTCATAATCCCGATCAGTGAATCTCATACTTATTCACTGCATAACATCACTCGGTCACCTACCTGCATTGACTACAATGCAAGTAGATAATCAACTCAACTTGACTATAGTCAATTACTTCAATTTCAATAATTTCTATTAACAAGTAATAAATGCAAACAAGACTTAAGTATGAATTTATATATCAAATACTCAAACTAAATGCAGAAAAATTATGGCAAAGTAAATATATCAAATGCCTATTACTCTCTGGTTATCAATTGTAAAATAAAAAAAATCAATCATCAAATGTTCAAGTGGCAAGTTAATGGTAAACGCTATCACTCTCTAGGAAGGATTCTGTCCATCATGTCCTTAATTATGGTAAGCTTATTCAATATAAATTTCCTGACAATTATAAAAGAAATGAAAGCAAACAGTATCAAAAGAATGACATTTATGAATGACATAATAGGAGAAATCTCGGTCTTATATGTATGAAAGAAAGTATGAACCTCTTCTAGCTTTGTGAATGTCTCCAATTCCAGTTCTGAAAGTTGAAATTCGTTAATAACTGCAAACTGATGTACACTTTTACTGAAATTCAAACTGTATGTCGTGAAGACTGTAGGTTTGTAATACAAATTATGTAAAATAACCAATTCACAAGCAGATGAAAATGAGTGTACATTAATGAAAACTACTTCTGTTTTGTTTGACTTACAGTCAATCTTAGCATTCAATCTGTTTGCTGAGAACACAAAAATTTCATCATCAATGATTTGAGCCTTGAAAGTTTCTGTAAACGGTATATATTTACAATGGTTCTTACCATTCTTGTTGTTTACAAGATCATCTAGGCAATGAAGAGCATTCAAGGGTTCATAGAAATTCACAATGTTACAAACATATACATCATCATTAAGCATGACACATTCCCTGAACTTATGTTCGGGAATTTCAGTCACTAGGAACGAATCATGCTGCAAGGCAAAGTGTCGAACTGTTCCTTCTAGTACAATGGACTTATTATCTACTACCATTGGGAATGGATAGATTGACATCAATGAGTTGACGTCTGGATTGTTGAAAGGGATCACTAGTATGATTTGATTGGCTACCACTTTCACTGTGATCAGGCCATAATAGTCCACTATATTTTCTACTAGTGGCTTCAAGTGATTGTTCACAACACATTTCTTAATAATGGCTTCAATTTCACTAGGGGTTATCAGAAAAGGCGACAGCAGGTTTTTACCTGCCATCATGATTGCATTGAGTAATTCCTTGTATTCCAGAAGGAAATTACTTGTTTCTATGAGCAGTTGCTCCATCATTTCTGTTTGATGGATTTTTTCTGATGAAACATTATGGAGGGCACTTTCACAAATTCTTTCAGCTCTGTGATCATTTTCTGATTTTGTTTGACATTTCCTATTACTTTATTATAGACAGTGTCCTGCTCAGAAGCCCAGTTTTCAAGTTGTGCCACTCTTTCCTTTAGCCTTTCAACATTACCATCGGTCGCCACTCCAAAGAGATTGTGTAAAGCGACACCTATAAAGGGTATGAGTGATCGCTTTACTACTTTCCTTGGCATAACACTATCGATGTCCCTCTGCAACTTGGAGAGCATGTCGTACAAATTTCTATCTTGGACACTTTGTAATCCTGCCTGTATCTGACTGCTCAGCTGGACTAACTGCTCTTTCTGATCGATAATGGAGTCCATCTGGATCTTAACAATGGCTAGGTCCTGTATCATCTTAACCTTGCCATGTTCCTTGATGATGGCTCCCTTTCTTAGTTGTACGAGTGAGTTCACAATTTGACTCACTGCCAACCACCATACAATCCATTTGCTGAAATAATGTTATTAAGCAGTAAAAATCTTATCAACTACATTTGTTTACCATTGCACTTGCCATTACCTTCTTCTCAAATTATACCTTGGGGTCATTGAAGATTCTATTTTATTATCTATCTTATCTTTATTGGACAAATCTTTTAACTGGGTAGACGACCAAGGTTCTGAATGAACTACTTTAATGTGGTTCCAATGTACAATGGATTCTTTCAAGGTAATTTCATGCATTAACTTGAATTTATTCAACTTCAAAACTTCTAAAACTCTATATGGACCTCGAAATTTTGGTGATACTTTAATATTAGGCCCTTCAAGAACATGATTGAGTACATAAACTTGTTGTCCTACCTTTAACGAGGGTATGGTGGATCTGTTATTGTAATACTTACTAGATTTTTTATGTAACTCCTTTAATCTAGCCCTGGTGACTTTAACGGTCTCGTCGTGCGTCTTGTCTTCCAAGCAATATAGTCTGTAGGTGGTGCGTCTGGGTGGTCATCATCCAAAAGTGAATTTGGCATTCTCTTTGGTAGCCATACAATAGGAAATGAGGAGTTTCTCCTATTGATTCATTTACTGTGTTGTTTAGAGTAAATTGTATGTCTTCGAGAGTCAAGTCCCAGTCTTCAGTGCTAGGGGTTACCAATGTTTTCAGAACATCCTTTATCTTGAGATTTGTTCTTTCTACTGCTCCATTTGAGCTTGGCTTATATGCTGTTATTTGACATTTCTGTATTTCATAAAAGTCACACAAATTCGTTAGAATGTCACTAGTAAATTCAGCAGCATTGTCTGAGAGCAAAACTTGAGGACATGAATGTCTGGTTATAATTCTAGACTTAAAGGCTTCTGCCACCGTTGATGCTTCTCTGTTTCTAGTTGGAACAATTTCTACGTGTCTGGTCAAATAGTCAATGAAAACTAAAATCTGTTTATTTCCTCTGATGGTGTTCGGGAATGGACCTAAGAAATCCATTGTGACTACTTGAAAAGGATTTAATTCTGAAGGATACATTTCCAGAGGAGCCTTGATGTTGACATTCCCCTTATGTATATTACATAGGGTACAATTCTGAACAAATCGAGTAGCATCTTCACTACATCGAGGCCAAAAATAGTTTCTAGTGATTGTTCTACATGTTTTCTTAATTCCAGGATGTCCTGATAACTTGTATGAATGGGTTAGTTCTAAAACGTCTTGTATTAGTGTATTAGGAATGTACAAACGTGAACAAGCATTTGGTTCGTCTGAAGTCTTGTACAATAACCCATCTATCAATTGAAACTCTGAATTTTTCTCACCTTGCAAGAGGTTACCAATTACTTCCCTTATTCTAGAATCCTTTTGTTGTTCCTGACAAACTTTGTCTAAATCTAAGTCTGTGATTTGATAACTGAAGGCGAAATTATGAGTGGTAATTTGTTTCTCGTTCTCTTCTTGTGATCTAGATAAAGCGTCAGCTAATGTGTTATATTTACCAGGTATGTATCTAAATTCTGGGGCAAATTCTAATACGCTAACGAACCATCTATTGAACTTCATATTATTGGTAAAAGCCCTTTTCTTGAAAAGATCACAAATGGGTTTATGATCTGTAAGAACATTAATTTTATGTCCTAGCAAAATGTGCCTAAATTTCTGTAATCCCCAGACTAATGCCAAACATTCCCTTTCTGTTGTACTGTAATTTCCTTCAGCTGCATTCAAAACTCTACTGGCATAGTATACAGTCCTCATCCTTGTTTTATCCTTTTGCATCAAGACGGCACCTAGTCCTGTACTTGAAGCATCACAGGCTAAGTAGAATTCCTTCTCGAAGTCTGGATAAACTAGGATAGGATCTGTTATCAACATATCCTTTAGTGTTTTGAACGCTGCTTCCTGTTCATCTTTCCACTCATAGCTAGCATCTTTCCTAGTTAACTCAGTTAATGGTTTTGCTATGGTAGCAAATCCCTTTATGAAAGGTCGATAATACCCTACCATACCTAGGAATCTTCTTAGTGCCTTCAAATTTCTTGGGGCTGGATAGTCTACAATAGCCTTAATCTTTCCTTGCATTTTCAAACCATGTTCACTGATAACATGTCCTAGATATTCTAGAGATTTCTTCAGAAACTGACATTTCTTAATTTTTACCTTTAAACCGGCCTTTCTGAGCCTATCTAATACTAATTCTATTGTCTTGAAATGACTCTCCACATCCTTACTAGCAATTATTACATCATCAAGATAAACCGATACGTCTTCAACATCTCCCAAGATTTGCAGCATTAAACGTACAAACGTTAAAGGAGCTGAAGTAAGACCAAAACGGCATTACCTCAAATTGCAAATGTTCTTTGTGAGTACTGAATGCCGTGAGATGCTTGGATTCTTCATTGAGAGGAACTTGCTAATATCCACTCAGTAAATCAAGGCTAGAAAAAACCTTGGCACCTCCTAATTGAGCTAACATGTCATTAATGACTGGCACTGGCATTCGATTAGGGACGGTGTGGGAATTCAATTTACGGTAATCAATTACCATCCTCCATGTACCGTCTTTCTTTGGAACTAGCAGTAAAGGTGAATTATAGGGTGACTTAGAAGGAATTATGACTCCATCTTCCTTCATCTCTTCAACCATCTCGTCTACAATGGGTCTTTGACTTATTGGAAGTTTGTAGTTAGGTATATAAAAAGGTCTAGCACCATCTTCTATGACTATTTTGTGCTGCAGTACATCTGTCCTTCCTAACTTATCTCCTGTTACTGCTACAACACTCCTATATTTCTCTAATATCTGTATTAACCTGTCCCTACAATGAGGAAAATCTGTATTATTTACTTCCCCTTCTAATTTAACTCTTGTGTCAGCTACAGAGACAAATGCTTTTTCACTTATGGTTAGTAAAGGGTTAGTAATCACAATTCCCTTACAGAATTCTATGCCGTGATTATTACTATTGTTCTTATTATGGTCATATATAATTATTAAACTGAATTTCTGGTTGATCTTATGCGAATGTTCGGAAGTTTCAAACTAGGCAGAGATTTACCGCTGTCAATTTTTCACTCCAATCGATGCATAAAGATTCACTGCTTCTTGGAATATTTCGTTCTGCTTCGTTTCCCTTCTGCTACAGTGTTGATGTTGTATTGGTGTTTCTAGTGCTGA
Organism: Macrobrachium rosenbergii; assembly: GCF_040412425.1. Classification (NCBI taxonomy): domain Eukaryota; kingdom Metazoa; phylum Arthropoda; class Malacostraca; order Decapoda; family Palaemonidae; genus Macrobrachium; species Macrobrachium rosenbergii. The sequence continues at coordinate 95,481,794 of NC_089742.1, forward strand.
AGACCGTCTTGAGATTATTTGCGCTGTTAAATTGAGAGTTAGTTTTAGCGCCGTCACTGCTCACTCTCTGTAAATTTCTCTAGGGCCGTGAACTTTAATGTTTTTCAAATGTGCGCTGGGCGAAATCCTCCGAAACTGCCACCATTATTTGTTATGCGGTGCACTTTTTATTGGTATTGCGTTGCACCACATATGAATGACTCCGTTTCTGTCTGTTGACTTTCACTTGATAGTAACGCAGGGGACTCGGTAAGTTAGGTTGAAATTGTCTATTAATACTTTCTACTTTTCCAGGAGGGGGTAAGAATTCACCGGGCACGGTTTTTCATAAGTTTAATCTTAACCTAAACTATTTCACACGGCCAGCCACACTGGACTTAGAAATTTCTTGATGTTAAGAGAGGAGCGAGTGACACAATCCTACCCAATTTGGTTTTCAAGTAACTCTGGCTAAAAATTGATCAGAATGAACTCTGGACCTATGTTGAATAAAACTCCGCCTCCTTGAGGACGTCTACTTTACTCTTAATGGTTCAATCTTAACTCCCACTTTTGGCAAGGACAAATCAGGTCAATTTTGCTGACCTTTTCGCTTCATAACCTATCCTCTAACTCCTCCTTCCTTTCCCACATCTTGGAGGTTTGTTATGGTTAGTCTTCAATTTACTTGGTCTCATGGCTCATCATTTTAAATTATAAACATCGTCTCTCTCTCTTTCATAATCCCAATCAGTGAATCTCATACTTATTCACTGCATAACATTCTCTCTCTCTCTCTCTCTCTCTCTCTCTCTCTCTCTCTCTCTCTCTCTCTCTCTCTCTCTCTCTCTCTATTACTGAAACATACTATACCAATATAGTGTAGCTCAATCTCTAAAAGAAAAAAACAATGAAATGAGTAGCTCTACCGATAGGCCTAGGCTTAGACAACAGCAACTCTATATAGTATCGCTCATTCTCTAAAAGAAAAAAATAATGAAATTAGCTCTACAGTACATATAGGCCTAGGCTTACACAACAGCAGACTCTCTCTCTCTCTCTCTCTCTCTCTCTCTCTCTCTCTCTCTCTCTCTCTCTCTCTCTCTCTCTCTCTCTCTCTCTCTCTCTCTCTCTCTCTCTCTCTCTCTCTCTCTCTCTCTCTCTCTCTCTCTCTCTCTCTCTCTCTCTCTCTCTCTCATAACAATGCATTCGTTCCTTTTCGTTGGACATTGCTCAAATTTAACTCTTGATTTCATTATGGAAGATCGCGTTTCCGATTATGCAAGCATTCCGTTCAATGTGGTGTCATAAATTCATTTGTGTAAGGTTGCTTGGTAAGTTACGTCGAAAAATGTTTATTTTGCTCAGAACTGTCGTTGCAAATTACAACTTGAACGAATACTGTGAAACTTACTACTGCATTTAAGTATCAATGATTTCATTATCATAGACTATGATTGAAAGTTATAAGAGGTCAAGCAAAAAACAAACACAATAAGACGGAAGCTCCTCCCCTTTCTAAAGTTGCCAGATGTCGCATTATTGAGCAACATATGTCCGAAGATTTAAAAAAACTGTATCCTCACTTTCCTTGCCGAGTGTACATATCCACATATTGTACACACACATATGTATGTCTACACATGCTGATTTTATATAGAACAAATTGCTACCAGTTTATCTCTATATTTTGTATCTCCATATATTAAAAATATAAAACATTCATTAAAATCTTCGTATGTGTGCATTAGAGCAATATCCATATTGTAATGCATATGAAAATTTATGAAATCTCTGCACCATCCAGTATTCATTGTAAACTACTAGAGCTTATGCTATCATATATCATTGGTTGAAACCTATGATAAACTTGTAATGCACTATATTGATTAACCCTTAAATGCCGACTGGACGTATCGTACGTCGACTAAAATTGTCTGTTGGGTGCTGAGTGGACGTACCGTACGTCGACTACAAAAAATTTCAACCTTCGGTCAACTATGACTCAACCGAAATGGTCGAAAAACGCAATTGTAAGCTAAAACTCTTGCATTCTAGTAATATTCAATCATTTACCTTCATTTTGCAACAAATTGGAAGTCTCTAGCACAATATTTTAATTTATGGTAAATTTTTGAAAAAAACTTTTTCCTTACGTCCGCGCAGTAACTCGGCCGAAAATTTCAGAAATTCTTTCGTCATTTTGTCGTAATGTTTGCACCGTTTTATGTTAGTCGTTACATAAAGTTTTATATATGGAAATGTGTGCAATTTCATGTAGAATACAACAGAATATAGATCATAGTTGTAGCTTCTATCAGTTTTGAAATATTTTCATATAAATCACGATAAGTGCCAAAATTTCAACCTTCGGTCAACTTTAACTCGACCGAAATGGTAGAAAAATGCAGTTGTAAGCTAAAACTCTTACATTCTAGTAATATTCAATCATGTACCTTCATTTTGCAACAAACTGGAAGTCTCTAGCACAATATTTCGATTTATGGTGAATTTTTAAAAAAAAATTTTTCCTTACGTCCACGCGCGGTAACTCGACCGAATATCTCAGAAATTCTTTCGTCACTTTGTCGTAATGTTTGCACCGATTTATATTAGTCGTTACATAAAGTTTTATATATGGAAATGTGTGCAATTTCATGTAGAATACAACAGAAAATAACTCATGGTTGTATCTTTTATCAGTTTTGAAATATGTTCATATAAATCATGATAAGTGCCAAAATTTCAACCTTCGGTCAACTTTAACTCGACCGAAATGATCGAAAAACGCCATTGTAAGGTAAAACTCTTACATTCTAGTAATATTCAATCATGTACCTTCATTTTGCAACAAACTGGAATTCTCTAGCACAATATTTCGATTTATGATGAATTTTTGAAAAAACTTTTTCCTTATGTCCGCACGGTAACTCGGCCGAACATCTCGGAAATTCTTTCGTTACTTTGTCATAATGTTTGCACCATTTTATTTTAGTCGTTACATAAAGTTTTATATATGGAAATGTGCGCAATTTCATGTAGAATACAACAAAATATAACTCATGGTTGTACCTTTTATCAGTTGTGAAATATTTTCATATAAATCACGATAATTAGAAAAAATTCTACTTTCAGTCAACTTTAACTCGACCGAAATGGTCGAAAACTGCAATTGTAAGCTAAAACACTTAAAGTCTAGTAATATTCAATCAATTACCTTCATTTTGCAACAAACGAAGTCTCTAGCACAATATTTTGATTTATGGTGAATTTTTGAAAAAAAAAAACATTTTTTTACATCCGCACGTTACGAATTCATGCATCATTTTGTGATAATAATTTCTCTGTGTTGCTCTGATCGTTTTAAAATTTGTTATATACCAAAATCATTGCAATTTAGTGTACAATACAAAGAAAAAAATAACTCGGTAGCTTTAACCGTTTTGCTCACAGCACGATTTGTATACAATTATATATGAAATTTTTTTTGCGCTGTCATATATTTCAATATTTATATATAATAATGATATTTTTTCATTTCTGATGGTTGCATACTAAACCTCAGGCAATGACAAAAAAAGGAGCCAAAAATGAACTCTTAATCTTGAAAACTAAGTGTGCTGTGATTTTTAAAAAAAAAAACTTTTTTTCCGCTTCGGTGCTAACTCCCGAACGCCGCCGGCATACGACAGACACTTTTGTAAATAGAGGCTCGGCGTTAGAGGGTTAAGTGAAGTGTTAGTGGAGGAGTTGGCTTCCTGTCTCATCGGTGCTCCTAGACAAAGGTTACTGGCCCGCTCCCCTGTACCTGGGAGAAGACATACCGGAGGTTCAAGGGAGGCTTGTGGGGTTTGCCCACAGGTTGCTGTCACCTCAGTTGAGTCTGTTGCTAGATCCCAGGCTTCGAACAACTGCGACTGGAAAGGCATGTCACTGGATGTGCACTGCTTGTCTTCTAGCTCTGATTTTCTGGATTCGTCCCAGCCACTGAAAACCCACATGGGCAACTCGGCTCTTGCTTCCCCGTTGCCAGTCAAGCGTCACAGGGACACTTTCGACAACCTGATTCTGTCATGCAGCTACGGTGTGGATCCTCAAGTTTTCACATCTGTTCAGCTTCCTGCGCACCCATGGGATTCTGTTTAGTTCTCTCCCAAGGATTCCAAACGCCCGAAACACTGGTCTCAGTGTCTGTCGCATGAGACCCCGTCTCGCCTAAAAGCGCTCGCTCCTGAGAGCCCAGTTCCTGCTCCCAGCTTCTGCTCCCTTGTGCCCAGCTCTTGCTTCTCGCACGCCCAGCTCCTGCTCCCCGCGCGCCCAGCACCTGCTTCCGTGCGTCCAGCTGTGGACTCCAAGGTCCCGGTGCCACCATCCAGACACCCAATTCCTTCTCATCAACCGTCTTCTTCTCTCGACCACCAAGTTTCCGTCTTGGAGCCAGACGATCCCTCCTTGGCACCTATCAAGGAACAGCTGTCGGAAATCTCGAGCTTCATCAGGAAAGCACCCTCTTCCAAACCTTCTCAAGATTTGTCCCTATCTCTGGTCTCTTCAGAAGATGAAGAGGAGATCAGACAAGATGCTTCTCCTCCCACAGCTTATGCGTCTCTTATGCGGTTCTTCCTGGTGAGTTGTCCCTCCTCCTTCAGCCCAGCTGCTCCGTCATCTCCTGCTTCTTCCTTCCTTATGAGAAGCCTTCCTGAAGAACAGTCTCAGCTTCTCAAGATGGTGCTTTCATCCTCCTATAAGAAAGCCATGAAGAAGATTGAAGACTGGCTCTCAGTGAGAGCAGGGCAAAGCAACTTATGCCCAGCCTCCCTCTCATCTGATCGAGGAAATATCAGCCATACGTCACCGGAGAAGCTCCCTCTTTGGGAGTCGCTGCCTCCTCCAAAGGGGACCTCCCCAGCCTTATCGACTCTTCCCGTCGTTAAGCCTTCGCTTTGGCTAAAGTTTTCTTCTCTTCTTTGGAACTGGACCATCTCGTTAAGAACCTCTTCAAAGTTTTTGAAGATTTTAATTTTTTGGACTGGACAATAGGAGCCCTTGCAAAGAGGATGAGGACTTTAAGGGATTGGATGAACTCTTTGCAGCAGATCTGTTCAGTGTTCTTTCTTGTACTGACAAAGCCATCAGGGACGGCTCTTCAGAAGTCGCAGCTCTTTATGCTTTTGGAGTTCTTAAAAAGAGAGAACTTTGGTGCTCCTTCACCACAAGAGGAGTCACGCTTTTGCAGAGATCTGCCTTATCTTTTCCGTTGGATTCTTGTCACCTCTTCTCCCAATCAATCGTGGAAGAGATCACTTCTCATCTTAAGAAGAAATCCACCCAAGACCTGCTTGCACAGTCTTCTAAACACCCCAAGAGTTCTTCATCTTCGTCGGTCATCCCCAAGGTGATCTCTCCACTACAACAGCATCCCTTTTGTGGGAGTAAGCCCAAATCGCAAGTTAGACCTTGCTCCAATCTCCGGTTCCAATCAAGATCTTCTAAGAAGAACTCTTCCTCCAAGCTGCCATCCAAGAAGTGAACCCGAAGTTCTTCGTGGCCCAGTAGGAGCCAGACTTCTCTTTTTCTGGGAGAAGTGGAGCACAGGGGAGCAGAACAATGGATCGTCAAGGTTTTAAAGGAGGGCTACTGCATCCTGTTCTCAGACAACCCTCCTTTAGGGTCCTCTCCCATCACCTGACAGCGTACTAAAGAGACTCAGAGAAGCATTTGGCGCTTTCGAATAGGTATCCTCTTTCCTAAAAAGTTATAGAAGTCAAGGACGTTCACTCCCAGGGCTTATACAATCATCTGTTTGTAGTTCCCAAAAGCGGCAGGGGGTTGGAGACCCTTGATGTAAGTGTCATCAATCTCTTAGTCAGGGAGACAAAGTTCAAGATGGAGACAAACCAGTCAGTCATGGCCTCCATTCACCTGGGCGATTGGATGATCACCCAGGATAAGCAAGACACACTTTCATATCCCCATCCATCCAATTTCCAGGAAGTATCTCTGGTGCGTTTTCCAGGAAAAAGTCTTCCAGGTTTGGTCCTTCTGCTTTGGCCTCTCCACAGCCCCTCAAGTTTTCTCCTGAGTCCTCTCCCCTTTCCCCAGATGGCTTCATCTAGTCGGCATAAACATCAGCCTTTACCTGGACGACTGGCTTCTTTGTTCCCCTTCGAAGGAGAAGTGCATGAAGGATCTTCAGACAACTCTACAACTTTCTCAAGATCTAGGAATTCTTTTAAATCTCCAGAAATCCCAGTTAGCCACTACACAGGAGATTCTTTATTTGGGGATGGTTCTCAACTCGTAGACCTTTGGAGATTGCTGGGCAAACCGTCCCTAGACCTGTTTGCCATGCTCATAGACTGGTCGGATCTGGACCTTTATGCCTTCCCACCCTTCAGCTTGGTGAAGGAAGCCCTGAACAAGTTCCTGTCACAATGCAACACTTCAATGACTCTCGAAGTGCCGTTCTGGCCCACGAAGGAGTGGTTCCTGGACCTTTTACGTCTTCTGGTAGACTTCCTGTGGCTGCTTCCCCAAAGACTGTGGCTACTCAAACGACCTCACTTCAAGAGATACTGTACCACCAAGGGTTGTCCACTAGACTCGTCAGAGCGAAAGGTTTTTCAAGAGCAGCTGCAGAAGCTATTACAAAGTGCAGACAACAATCTACTTGCAATGTCCACTTGTTCCGTCGATGGTGCACCAGACATCACATCTCATCTTCTGAGACATCTTTAACCCAGATTGCAGATTTTCTCCTTTACCTGAGGACCTCTAGAAGTCTTTCCATGTCCACCATTAAAGGAGAATGAGTGATGCTTACCTTGGTGTTTAAACACAGAGGTATGGATCTTTCTTCTAACCAGGATCTTGATGACCTCATTGAGTCATTTGACACTTCCAAGCAGAAGAAATCTGATTTAGTGTCTTGGAACTTGGCACAGTCCTTAAATGGCTTACAAGTCCCTCTTTCGAGCTACTCGGTTCTGCTTCCCTCAAGAACTTTATGCGGAAGACCGTCTTTTTAGTAGCCTTGGCTATGGCCAAACGTGTTAGCGAGCTGCACGCGATCAACAAGAGGGCAGGCTTCTCCCAAGGAGAAGCAGTTTGCGCGTTCACCTTAGGCTTCTTAGCCAAGAATGAGGATCCTTCTAAACCTTGGCCTTGCTCCTTCCATATTAAGAATTTAATTGATATCCTGTGTGGATGAACAGGAGAGGGTTCTTTGCCCAGTCAGAGCCCTGATGCACTATCTGCATAGGACCCTGAGAAGATCAGAGGACCTGCTAGCAACCTCTGGTGTTCTGTCAAGAATCCTTCTCGTCCCCTGTCAAAGAGTGCCCTTTCGTTCTATATCGGACCTGATCTCTGAAGCGCATTTCCAGATTCAGGAGGAGACTTTTCCTTTGATCAAAGTTAAGGCTCTTGAAGTTAGAGCAGTGGCTACCTCTCCCCTTCAAGCACAATCTATCCCTCTTGTCAATTCTTCAGTCGACCTTTTGGAGGTGCAAATCGATCTTCGCATCTCATTATTTGAAAGAAGTGGAAACAGTTTTTGAAAATTGCAGTACCCTCAGACCTTTAGCAGTGGCGGGCATGGTATCGGGGAAGAAGCATAGGAGAGGTCCTCTCTCTCTCCTGTCTCTTCGCCTTGATGTAGGGTGTCGAGTTTTTGGGGAGCCTGGGGATACTTTGTACCTGGAGTGCCCACCAGTTCTTTGGATGGGTGATGGTTTGTCGTGTCAGGGTGGGTGACAGTGACTTCTGGTTGTTGGTTGTGGCACTGCACCCAGGGCAAGGGCAACTTTTTCCTGCATACGTCTTGTCAGCAATCAGGCACATCCTCCATTGCAAGACTTCCACTGATGTAGAGGTGACCGTCGGCTCACAGCAGTGCCCTTACAGGTTAAGATGAGCACCAACCAGAGGCAGTATTCACTTGCAGTAGCTCTCTTACCACGTAAGGAAGTGACAAGCATTGTTTCAGTGCTAGCCATTCTTTTCTAGTTCAAGTCATTACCACCCTTAATGTTTTTGAATCAAACAGTCCATTCATCCCACCCCCCTTGCAATGTGGGATTCAGCTAAGTAAATACTTGGTAAGTTACTTATGTAAAAATGACATTTTTTATAATATTGAGTTTTATATATACTTACCAAGTATTTACTGAAACAGAGCCCTCCCCCCTCCCCTTTTTTTTTCATGATTTTTCTGGCAATAACATAGAACGACACTGCTGGCAATAAGTCGCTCCTGTTGCAGTGGACAGGACCTGTCACCCTTGCTTTGCAACTTACTTGTTATTGTGAAATTTGAAATTGGATAACGTGACCCCTCAAGCCAATTAGGCAATAATTCTATCAGTCCTGGTAGAGCAAATTCTTAAGGCAGTCGGGTCGGGAACACAGAAGCACTGGTAGGCTGAAAACAGCACTGATAAAATGCCTGGATATGTGACAATTCCAGGTAAGACTAACAATGAGATTTCACTCACTCAATATTGAATAAATGCAAGAATTGAAGGGAGATCCTTTACTCACTTGTTGGCAAGGGGTGAGAATTACGTTATGCACTGTCAGGGAATTCACACATTGGGATAGTAGATTCACTGCTTAAGTTGAAGAGACAAGAAGTTACTGAAACCACAAAATGTGCGAGAGAGAGATGATAAATCAAGTCAAAGAAAGATATACTGGCCAACCAATTTCTCTTCTGGGGCACATACCTTCATTGCTTCTTAGTTTTGCTTGCACACACAACCTCATGTTGATTTGACCAGAGCTACTCTTTGGCTGTGTCCAGCTGTAGGGTCACAGTGGGCCAGCTTAAGTGAGAAAGGTGAGTTCCACTACCTGCCCGCGGTTTCGGTTGTTGGACAGACAGAGAGATCACCGCAATGATGAGTAGACTAAGTGTGAACTGAACTGCAGATGGCGGTGACCCCAGCGTTTTAAGGTCTCGGTTGTTGCTCGGGGCATCGCTCCAGGCTGCAAGGCTGGCATGTGCCTGGGAATTAGGAAATGGGTGCAGCCAGAAAATGGGTAGAAAAACGCAGCTGGGGATAGATTGAATCTTAAGATTAAGACAGGACAACAGCTAGCTATCCCTAAGTGTGTTCCTGTGGGACACATTAAACCCAGCCCCTCAAGAGGCTGAGACTGTTAACCCTTAAACGCCGAGCCTCTATTTACAAAAACGTCTCCCGTATGCCGGCGGCGTTCGGTGAGTTAGCGCCGAAGCGGAAAAAAAGTTTTTTTCAAAAAATCACAGCACGCTTAGTTTTTAAGATTAAGAGTTCCTTTTTGGCTCCTTTTTTTGTCATTGCCTGAAGTTTAGTATGCAACCATCAGAATTGAAAAAAAATATCATTATCATATATAAATATTGGAATATATGACAGCAAAAAAAAACATATAATTGTATACAAATCGCTGTAAGCACAACAATTAAAGCTAATGAGTTAATTTTTTTAGTTGTATTGTACACTAAATTGCGATGATTTTGGTATATAACAAATTTTAAAACGATCAAAGCAACACAGAGAAAATATTATCACAAAATGATGCATGAATTAAATAGCGGACGTGAAAAAAATGTTTTTTCAAAAATTCACCATAAATCGAAATATTGTGCTAGAGACTTCCCGTTTGTTGAAAAATGAAGCTAATTGATTGAATGTTACTAGACTGTAAGTGTTTTAGCTTACAATTGCAGTTTTCGACCATTTTGGTCGAGTTAAAGTTGACCGAAAGTCGAATTTTTTCTATTGATCGTGATTTATATGAAAATATTTCAAAACTGATAAAAGCTACAACCATGAGTTATTTTTTGTTGTATTGTACATGAAATTGTGCACATTTTCATATATAAAACTTTATGTAACGACTAATGTAAAATGGTGCAAATATTACGACGAGACGAAAGAATTTCTGAGATGTTCGGCCGAGTTACAGCAAGGCGTAAGGAAAATGTTTTTTCAAAATTCACCATAAATCGAAATATTGTGCTAGAGACTTCCAATTTATTGAAAAATGAAGGTAAACGATTGAATATTACTAGAATGTAAGAGTTTTAGCTTACAATTGCGTTTTTTTACCATTTCGGTCGAGTTAAAATTGACTGAAGGTTGAAATTTTGGCAGTTATCGTGATTTATGTGAAAATATTTCATAACTGATAAAAGCTACAACCATGAGCTATCTTCTGTTGTATTCTACATGAAATTGCTCACATTTTCATATATAAAAGTTTATGTAACGACTAATGTAAAACGATGCAAACATTACGACAACATGACGAAAGAATTTCTGAGATGTTCGGCCGAGTTACTGTGGCAGACGTAAGGAAAATTTTTTTTTTTTTTTTTTTTTTTTCAAATTCACCATAAATCAAGTATTGTGCTAGAGACTTCCAGTTTGTTGCAAAATGAAGGTACATGATTGAATATTACTAGAATGCAAGAGTTTTAGCTTATAATTGCGTTTTTTACCATTTTGGTCGAGTAAAAGTTGACCAAGATTGAAATTTTGGCAGTTATCGTGATTTATATGAAAATATTTCAAAACTGATAAAAGCTACAACCATGAGTTATTTTCTGTTGTATTCTACATGAAATTTCGCACATTTCCATATATAAAACTTTATGTAACGACTAATATAAAACAGTGCAAACATTACGACAACGTGATGAAAGAATTTCTGGCGCTGACGTAAGGAAAAAAAGTTTTTAAAAAATTCACCATAAATCGAAATATTGTGCTAAAGACTTCCAATTGGTTGCAAAATGAAGGTAAATGATTGAATATTACTAGAATGTAAGAGTTTTAGCTTACAATTGCGTTTTTACCATTTCGTCGAGTCAAATTTGACCGAAGGTTGAAATTTTGGCAGTTATCAAGATTTATATGAAAATATTTCAAAACTGATAAAAGCTACGACCATGAATTATTTTCTGTTGTATTGTACATGAAATTGCGCACATTTTCATATATAAAACTTTATGTAACGGCTAATATAGAACAGTGCAAAAATTACGACAAAATGACAAAAGAATTTATGAAATTTTCGGCTGAGTTACCGTGCGGGCGTAAGAAAAAAGTTTTTTTCAAAAATTCACCATAAATCGAAATATTGTGCTAGAGACTTCGAATTTGTTGCAAAATGAAGGTACATGATTGAATATTACTAGAATGTAAGTTTTAGCTTACAATTGCGTTTTTCGACCATTTCTGTCGAGTCAAAGTTGACCGAAGGTTGAATTTTTTTGTAGTTGACGTACGGTACATCCACTCAGCACCCAACAGACGATTTTAGTCGACGTATGATACGTCCAGTAGGCGTTTAAGGGTTAATGGCTAAAACTCTCCTCCCACTCCTCGGTTTGTGGGTACAGTAAACCCCCGTATTCACATTCTCATGATTCGCGGGTTTCTCTGTGGAACATATCAAGCCATTATTCGCAGAAAATTCACCCATTCGCGGTATTTTTCACTGAGAAATATTCACTAATTACTGTATTTTCATATAATTTTCATGAACAAATGCACTTTTTGTGATAAAACTATTAAAATACTCAGGTATGTGCATTTTTACAGGGTTTTCTGTGTTTAACTATCAAAATGGGCAGTTCTGAGTGTTTTTAGAGGGTTTTAAGTACTTGTGGATTTTAGCTATTTGCAGGGGGGTGTAGGATGCATCCCCTGCGAATATGGGGTTTTCACTGTATATATATATATATATATATATATATATATATATATATATATATATATATATATATATATATATATATATGGATATATATATATATATATATATAGCTAGCTTACAGAATAAGAGATCAATCCCCCCAGTGCATGTTGTTTGCTGATGACATAGTGTCATGCAGCACCAACAGAGGGGTAGTGGAGTCCAAACTAGAACAGTGGAGGAGGGTACTGGAAGACAGAGGTTTAAAGATCAGTAGGAAGAAGACTGAATACGTAAATTTTAATGAAGATCAAGACTCCGAGATTAGTATGGAAGGGACAAGGTTGAACTGAGTAGAAAAATTTAAGTATATTGGCTCAACAGTGGCTGATGATGGAAATTTGGATGTAGAAATAACACAGAGTGCAGGCTGGATGGAAAAATTGGAGAAGGACGTAAGGTGTCTTGTGCGACTGCAGAGTCAGTATAAAGGTTAAAGGAAGAGTGTATAAGAGAGTAGTGATACCAGCTTTGATGTATGTATGAAGCAGAAACATGGCTGGCAAAGAGAGTGCAAGAGAAGAAATTAGATGCAGTAGTGATGAAAATGCTCAGGTGGATGTGTGGAGTAACAAAAATGGACAGGATGAAAGGTGAAAGAATAAGAGGAACTACTAAAGTCGTAGTCCATCAAAGAAGGCCCAAGAAAGAAGACTGCAGTGGTATGGCCATGAGTTGAGAGGGCATGAGACATATGTAGGGAGGAGAGTGATGCAGATGAAGTGCCTGGTGGGAGAGCAAGAGGAACACCAAAGCAAAGGTAGATGGATGTAGTTGAGAAGATCCGAGAGACAAACAATTGTCAGAGGATGATGTGTTTGAGCCAGGCAGAGGTAAGCTGTCAGAAACATCGAACCCACAGAGAAGTGGGAAAAGATGCAGAAAAAGAAATTATATATATATATATATATATATAATATATATATATATATATATATATATATATATATATATATATATATATATATATATATATATATATATATATATATATATATATATATATATACACACACACACACACACACACACACACACACACACACACAGGCAGTCCTTGGTTATCGGCGGGGTTCTGTTCTAAGGATGTGATGATAACCGAAAATCAGCGAATTTCACGCTTTTTCTGCAAATTTTGGGGCTTATCAGCGCCAAAAGTGCCAATTTTCGTTACCAGTGCCTCTTGTTAGGTATGTATTGGCACCAATACCCAATTATCAGCGCCGATAAGCGGAAATTGGCGATTTTGGCACCGAAAAATTGCCGATTTTCATCGCTTGACAAGTCCTGTAAAACCAGATCACCGTTAACTGGGGACTGCCTGTATATATATATATATATATATATATATATATATATATATATATATATATATATATATATATATATATATATATATATATATATATATATATATTATCATCAGCAAGCTGGTTATTATACAATTAATAAGACCAAAAGTTACCTCACTTCAGCCAGACACTGGAACTTCATAAAAAAACTTAAAACTTGCTTATCACTTAAAAAATCAATCTAACTTTATCAAGTTATGGGTGAGGTAACAACTAATAGGCTATAAGCAGACTAGTGGAAAATGGGCATCACTTCATCAAACACTATAACAGTTTCCCTGGTTCTATTTCACTTTGATAAAGGAGAACTAGACAGATACATCACTTACCTTGTACACATTCATTAATTTCTCTAATCACTGGTGGTCAAAATAAAACACTGCTTTTAAAACTTTAAACAGACAAATTTATTTTTACATTCAAAAGTTATAGCAGAGTTCACAATCCCAAAAAGATTTACTATTATCTGACAACAGTGTAAGATTTACATATTTCTTAACCAAAATTAAGTCTTAAAACTTTAATTTATCTTGAGATCACTTTAATCAAGTAAAATTCAAACCATTAACTTTCACTAAAGTTTTAAATAAAAGTCTGAACATCTGCAATTATCCCAAGTGTTCACTAAAACATTTGTAAATGGGAGTCAATACAGGTATTCACTGAAATCTCAATAATAAGTATGCACTAACAAAATGCTAAGTAATCACCAACACAAACTGTGGAAAACACTGTGTAATTATAAAATTAGAGCAATATGATAACAGACAGATAAGAATGAAATATGCAAAAATGGAAATATACCAACGGCAATTTTACTAAGACAAAAATATGTTTAAAGATTGTATCATCTTTCAATAGATTACCTTCACTTTAAAAAAAGGCTAAACTCACATTTTCTAAAACTTCCTCAAAGACAACACTGCCAAGTCACAATGATATGCACTTAGTAAAATATAGTTAGCAGCAAGACACATTAGAACTCACTATAAGATATTATCCACCTCTTATCAAAATAATAATTCTCTATCACAACAACAGTACAAAATATATCAAGTAAGAATCTTACCTCCTTCAACAGAAAATAGTAAAACACATTTTCGCAATGCTTGCACAATATAAACACCTTAGATCATTCTTACAAAATGTATACACTTCGTGGGTGAATTTGACAAAACTATGCTTTTGTGGAAGGAGGATAACCAACTTTATTTATATATATATATATATATATATATATATATATATATATATATATATATATATATATATATATATATATATACATATATACATATATATATATATATATATATATATATATATATATATATATATATATATATATATATATATATAGATATATATATATATATAATATTTTAGACACAATATTGTAGAGAGAGAGAGAGAGAGAGAGAGAGAGAGAGAGAGAGAGAGAGAAATGCTATCTTTGAATTCCCCAAGGCAACTCCTAACACTCTCTGATTTCCCTTGTATATATATATGGTGAGTCCTAAAGGCTTACTAACTAGTCCCTTCAGTCTTTGAATAATGGATTTCTCCTTCCATCTCTCAGTATACATGATACATAAAGTATACATACATTATACATATAGGTATACTTGTACGGTATACATACAGGACTGGAGCTTCAAGCGCCTTATCTCAAGACTGACATTTCCTCTCCTGGGTTAAGCAGCTGGGTAAATAGAAAAAGTATGTTGAGACCAAACTGGCTCGGCTGTCAGTGTGTCAACTTCATCTCTCTCACTTCCTCATTCTTTTGTACTCAAATTATGAAAACATAATAGGCATAGACAAAGTTAATAACTATGGCACAGACACAAATGATAAACATATAATAAAGCATTCTGGCCGAGGCCTGTCAACTCATCAAGATAAACAAAGTGGCCCTTGCCTTTCTGCCATCACCCCAAACACCTGTGTCAATACAGGATGTGGCGATCTGATAATGGTTCAAAAATGTCTCTCTCTACAGCACTTAAACTTTAACTTCCACGAACACAGTGTGTTACAAACATGAATGATTATACATTACAAAGGCACCTCAAAACATATGAAATAGCTGAAAATTATATAAAAATACAGAACACAAGAGTCATCTGTAAGAAATAAAGACATCTCAAAATCATAGACATCAAATCAAAGAATACAAATCTCTTATTATAATAATATACATACATACATGCAGGCAGTCCCCAGGCTACCGTGATCTCCGGTTATGGCGTTCCAGCATTATGATGTTTGGCCATAATGCAGTTTTACAGCTCCAAGCCCTGTTTATTCCCATTATTATTATGATGTTTTTCGGGAACAGAACCCCCGCCATAAACCGGCAGTTGTCTTTATGGCATAATTTCAAAATTTATTATTTCCAGAAGCTTCTTGAAATCTGATATATCTGAGAAATTGAAATAATGATGATCTGATAAGTGTGTATAATTGTGACTCCGCTAAAGACTGATTCACAAACACCTTGTATGTCCTGTTCTGTGTTTACTCGTTTTTTACCTGTTACAACCTACCAACCATTTTGATTTAGGGTTTTTGTTTTCAAATTTCTTATTTTTTACCCTTAATATTGTATTTGTAAACCTGAAGATTGTCATCACCCCATAATGCCTGTGATTTGGGGCCATTTTATAAATTCTGTAATGTTACAGAGTTCATGGAGGATTCATTGCTGTAATATTACAAAATCCAATGAAGTTCATTGTTAATATTGCAGAATCCATGGGCGATCATTGCTAATATTGCAGAATCCACAGAAGAGTCATTGCTAATGTTGCAGAATCGAGGGAGGATTCATTGGCTAAGTATGCTAAATGATATCTGTTAGGTATCCAGGGTTAAAGCATAGGAGACAAAGCACCTGATTCTTTATCCATATCAAACTTACCTATATTGATAACTTCTAGTCCTCAACTTGAAAAAGGTTGAAGTTTTAGAGTTGTAGATCTAGTCCTCATGTAAAGAGGTGTCAACCTACAAGGGAGCAGTTGCTTCTACATTGTGCTTTTGGGTTAAATCCAGGTAATACCAACTTACTAGATGAACCTGGTATTCACTATGTTGCAGGGAAACAACTTTAACGTATTTACATGACGTACCTTAATATCGGTACAAGTAAGCAAATCCAAAAGGTACAATTAAATAGCAAAGTTGAGGTGGTAGAATAGAACTTCTCTTTTATTTCTTGTGTGTTGAAAAGCAGAAAATTATCAAGCAGCAGCAGCAGTTTATGATTTCAGCGATTGCCACCCTGCCAAAGCTGCCTTTGTGGTAGAACCTTAGTTAGGCATGTGAACTGACTTTCTTGTCTTGGTACTGCCATTGTTAACATAGGGATACTTTCTGGGAAAGAGAAATTTCTGATTTGGTAATCATTTAGAATGATTTCTTAAAATACACCGAGTAAAAAGATGAATAATTACCTGTAGATTGTTCTAACTGCTCCGGAGTTTACTTTGTTGAGGCTCACCTTTTGTGGTAAACATATATGTAAGTTTTGCAAAATATTATTGCTGAACTGATGGTTAATATAAGTAACTCATTTGTAACAAGAGCAGAATTTTTGTAATGGAAATGTGGTTACTGAGAAAGAAAATGAAATTTATTTTAAAAATATAAGTGTAGTGTGCCGAGTCATGTCTGGATCTGTTGAGATCATATATGATTAACCCTTAAACGCCGAGCCTCTATTTACAAAAGTGTCTCCCGTATGCTGGCGGTGTTTGAGAGTTAGCGCCGAAGTGGAAAGAAAATTTTTTTCAAAAAATCACAGCACGCTTAGTTTTAAAGATTAAGAGTTCATTTTTTGGCTCCTTTTTTTGTCATTGCCTGAACTTTAGTATGCATCCATCAGAAATGGGAAAAAAAATATCATTATCATGACAGCACAAAAAAAAGATTTCATATATAATTGTATACAAGTCGCGCTGTGAGCAAAACGGTTAAAGCTAATGAGTTATTTTTAGTTTTTGTTGTATTGTACACTAAATTGCGATGATTTTGGTATATAACAAATTGTAAAACAATCAGAGCAATAAGAGAAAATATTATCACAAAATGATGCATGAATTCGTAACGAGCGGACGTAAGGAAAAAGTTTTTTAAAAAATTCACCATGAATCGAAATATTGTGCTAGAGACTTCCGTTTGTTGCCAAATGAAGGTAAATGATTGAATATTACTAGAATTTAAGAGTTTTAGCTTACAATTGCATTTTTCGACCATTTTGGTTGAGTCAAAGTTGACTGAAGATTGAAATTTTGGCACTTATCGTGATTTATATGAAAATATTTCAAAACTGATAAAAGCTACAACCATGAGTTATTTATTTTTTTGTATTCTACATGAAATTGCGCACATTTTCATACATAAAACTTTATGTAACGGCTAATAGAAAACTGTGCAAAATTTATGACAAAGTGACTAAAGAATTTCTGAAATTTTCAGCAGTTAGAGTGTGCGGATGTAAGGTAAAAGTTTTTTTTCAAAAATTCACCATATAAATCGAAATATTGTGCTAGAGACTTCCAATTTATTGCAAAATGAAGGTAAATGATTGAATATCACTAGAATGTAAGATTTTTTGCTTATCAAAATATATATATATATATATATATATATATATATATATATATATATATATATATATATATATATATATATATATATATACATACACACATATATATATTTTTTTTTTTTGGTATGAATACATAAGTAAAAGGAATGCAGGTGAAAAACTTTTTATTTTTGCATAAAACAAAATAATATACAAAACACCAATAAATACAGATATATAAAAACTTGTAATAATTATAAAATTAAATATAAAATCAATGCAGAATACTCACTCGTAATCCTGACTCTTCGTTCTATTCTTGTTTTCTCCCTCCTCCATTGAAGAGTCTTGCATTTTTTCCTCTAGACATTACGAGGGACAGGTGGAGGAGGGAGACGCGCGCCCGTACTGCAGATGGGCTACCCTTTGGCGTTCTGCTGCGCCCTCCAGTGCCCCTCGGGTAGGCGCACTCCAATATATGACCGCAGTGTGGTATATGCGGTCACACTCCCCGATCCTGCAAAGTGCTACCTTGCAAGTGCGACAGACGAACCGGGTGTCTCTTCTTCTGCCATTCATATGGCACACCCGGCACTGTTTCTGTTTACGCCCTTCTAGGGGCTCCAGTGTGTGATCCCCTGCCTGCAGCCGACACACAGGGTCCACTACCTGACCGGACATTGGAATGTCGGGGAGGGCAGCGGCATCATCAAGGGCGGCAGCAGCAGGGGCGGCGTCGTCACGAGCAGGACGACCGAGGTTGGCCCTCCTAGCGACATATGCCCTATCATCTCGAGGCACAATCGGAGCTCGGGGCAGGGGGCCGGTGTTTGAAGGCCACTCCTCAGGATTGAAGTTTATGAGGGCATTCCCGGCCACCTTGAGAAACTGGATGTGGGACAACCTCCGGGTGTCCGAATTGTGCTCACAATAGAGGATGTAGGCATTCTGGAGGGCAAATGGAAGGAGGTATTGGAGGAGCTTGTGTGTCCACCTCCTGGTTCTCATGGCGAAGGGATAATACTGCATGAGTTGATCAAAGAGATCAACTCCTCCCATGTGTCTATTGTAGTGCCCAATGACAGTAGGCCGTTGGACATGAAATTCCTGATACGTAACTTGGCCCTACCGACATGTCTTCTTCCGCTGAACAACCTCTTCTTGGATGAGCTCATGACTGGTCGTAATCATGGGCACGAGTCGGACCCCCTTCCAACAGATGACGAAGACATCTCCCTTCCGCCGCCACTCTGTCTCTCCTCTTGCCAGATGTTGCGGGTGGCTAGCGAACCTCTTGAGGACATTCGGTGCCCCACGCACCAACCGAAGGGTACCACTGACGTGCACACCTGCTTCATACAGTTCCTGGGCCAGGGATACCGAGTTATAATAATTATCCATAAATAGGTGGTATCCCTGGTTACGGAAACGATCCACAAGACCTAAGACATACCCCGGAATACACAGAGAAGTCAACGACGTATCCAGTGTTGGATTCTGTAATAAAAAAGAACTTCACACCATATTTCTTAGGCTTCTTGGGGTTGTACACTTTTATGCTTAGACGTCTTTTGTATGGCGTCATCCCCTCATCCAAAGAAAGGTTCTTGGAAGGAACCACGAGAAACTGGCACCGTTCACGAATGTAGTCCAACACTGGGCGGACTAAGATGAGGCGATCTGGGTTATTCCGGGATATGACCCTTCGGTTGAAGGCGTTGAAATACCTGTCCAACACCAGGAAACTATCACGGGGCATAATGCCGGGCACATTGGGCGTACTTAAAAAAAAAATCCCGCCTCCAATATTGCCTGATGTCGACAGCAGGCATCATTCCAAAAAAAATGTGGAGCCCCAAAAAATGCGCCATGTCCGTGAGGTTGCAGCCCCACCGTCGATACGACAACGTCATCTGCAGTTCCTCATGGCAGTACCGAGCGTAATCCGCCGTCTGCAACGAGGTATTCCAGCAATTCCTGTGTAAGGAAGAGCTGAATGAACCCCAGTGTAGTGATAGCCACAGGGATGGTAAGTCCAGGTACTGCCGTGAATGGGTGCATGTTAGGTGGGGTGGGGTCCTCCAACCACCCCTCATCACTTTCGGACGAACGGCGTTCACCTAGGCTGCCATGACGTTGCGACCTTCTACGGGCACATATGCGGGCACGACTTCGCCAATCCCCACCCCACTGGCCCATCTCCCTCACTTCACCATCACTTTCTGTCTCATTCCCACCAGCCACAATCGGTGCCGCCTCCTCCTCCTCCTCAGACTCTCCCTCATAAGCACTGAAACCACTGAACTCTAGTTCACTTTCATGCTCTGGCTCTCGTACGGACATTGGGGGAAAATATTTGTCATCACTGACATCGGGCGTGATGTTCTCATCACTAGATGACCAACTGCCATCAAAATGAGGACTTTCCACCTGCTCTCGATCGAGCTCCAACAAGTATACATCAATGTCCTTTTTTTGGAGGCCTCCCAAATGTTTACGAATGCCTCTCAGGACACCCTGATGTTTCCTAGGGTCGTAAAAGGCACAGGGTACGGCCCTTGGGGCCCACAGTCACTTTTGGCCACACGTGGCCGTACAACACGGCGCTCATAAGATGAATCACCTTGGGTGCTGGGTCCCTCTCCAGCATCCAAGTCTAAAACGCGTCTCACACGCTCACTACCGACAGGCAATACGCGCCTTTCAGAGTCCTGATGACGTTGGGACATCTCTGCGTACGTCCTATTGCGTCACAAACACTAACACTTGCACAAGTTCGGCAAAACACGAATGCATCAAGAAATCGCTCTCTGACGATGCATTGCTGATGCTTTCCAGTGGGAGAAGAAAGAAATTCGCGCATGCGGCTGGGTCACGCTTGTAAACAAAACAACAGCGTGATCCGTGAACTCCCAGCATCCCTCAAGACTCATGATTTAAAATTTTTCGCAAACTAGGCCTATAAGTATTTTTCCGCGAATATTTAAAAAAAACTTTTTGTAGTCGACGTATTTTACATCCACTCGGCACCCGACAGACAATTTTTGTCAACGTAAAATACGTCCAGTCGGCATTAAAGGGTTAAGGAAGTCTAGTAAAGTTATGGTGTCCGGCAGCAGGAAAATCAACTCAGATTTCATGGATTAAGATGAGAAAGGACAAGGAACACTTCATCCTATCAGTGTAGTAGAGATAATGGAAGTAGTGAGAAAAAGGTTAGTTGTAAGGCCCTGAAATTCAGATAAAGGGCATATATGAGGACTTATACTAGATGAGAATTTGGGCAGAAAGTGCACAAAAGAATGGGGAGAAATTACATCTAACCATGAAGAGTGGAGAGGCTCATGTCACATTTGACACTGTAAAGGTAAAATCTAATTTAAAAATGTAAATAATGATGAAGGAATGAAAAAAATTGTTTCAATGTGAATACTATTAATATTGAGAGATGTTAATGAAAGAAAACTTGAACCCCTATTGGATTATACGAGATAGAATAATCTACCAAGGTGTGAGAGTATATAATGTTCAGATATTTTGTGGGTCAAAAAATATTATATAAAAATTTTACTCTTATGGCTTATATAATTAACCCTTAAACGCCTATTGGACATATCATACGTCGACTAAAATTGTCTGTTGGGTGCCGAGTGGACGTACCGTATGTCGACTACAAAAAATTTCAACCTTCGGTCAACTTTGACTTGACCGAAATGGTCGAAAAACGCAATTGTAAGCTAAAACTCTTACATTCTAGTAATATTCAATCATGTACCTTCATTTTGCAACAAATTGGAAGTCTCTAGCACAATATTTCGATTTATGGTGAATTTTTGTAAAAAACTTTTTTCTTACTCTTACGCACGGATGGTAACTCAGCCGAAAATTTCATAAATTCTTTCGTCATTTTGTCATAATTTTTGCACTGTTCTATATTAGCCGTTACATAAAGTTTTATATATGAAAATGTGCGCAATTTCATGTACAATACAGCAAAATACAACCCATGGTTGTAGCTTTTATCAGTTTGGAAATATTTTCATATAAACCATGATAACTGCCAAAATTTCAACCTTCGGTCAACTTTGACTCTACCGAAATGGTAAAAAAATGCAATTTTAAGCTAAAACTCTTACGATCTAGTAATATTCAATCATTTACCTTCATTTTGCAACCAATTGGAAGTCTCTAGCACAATATTTCGATTTATGGTGAATTTTTGAAAAAAACTTTTTCCTTACGTCCGCGCCAGAAATTCTTTCGTCAAGTTGTCGTAATGTTTGCACTGTTTTATATTAGTCGTTACATAAAGTTTTATATATGAAAATGTGCGCAATTTCATGTAGAATATAACAGAAAATAACTCATGGTTGTAGCTTTTATGAGTTTTGAAATGTTTTCATATAAATCACGATAACTGCCAAAATTTCAATCTTCGGTCAACTTTAACTCGACCGAAATGGTAAAAAAAGCCAATTATAAGCTAAAACTCTTACATTCTAGTAATATTCAATCATGTACCTTCATTTTGCAACAAACTGGAAGTCTCTAGCACAATATTTCGATTTATGGTGAATTTCTGAAAAAAAAATTTTTTCCTTACGCTCTGCTTGTAAACTTGGCGAACATCTCGGAAATTCTTTTCGTCATTTTGTCGTAATGTTTGCATCGTTTTAAATTAGTCGTTTCATAAACTTTTATATATGAAAATGTGCGCAATTTCATGTAGAATACAATAGAAAATAGCTCATGGTTGTAGCTTTTATCAGTTTTGAAATATTTTCACATAAATCACGATAACTGCCAAAATTTCAACCTTCAGTCAACTTTAACTCGACCGAAATGGTAAAAAACGCAATTGTAAGCTAAAACTCTTACATTCTAGTAATATTCAATTGTTTAACTTCATTTTGCAATAAATTGGAAGTCTCTAGCACAATATTTCCATTTATGGTGAATTTTTGAAAAACATTTTCCTTACGTCTCTTGCGGTAACTAGGCCGAAAATCTCAGAAATTCTTTCATCTTGTTGTCGTAATATTTGCACCTCTTTATATTAGTCGTTACATAAAGTTTTATATATGAAAATGTGCGCAATTTCATGTACAATACAACAAAAATAACTCATGGTTGTAGCTTTTATCAGTTTTGAAATATTTCCATATAAATCACGATAAATAGAAAAATTCGACTTTCAGTCAACTTTAACTCGACCACTCGAAAATGGTCGAAAACTGCAATTGTAAGCTAAAACACTTACAGTCTAGTAATATTCAATCAATTAGCTTCATTTTTCAACAAACGGGAAGTCTCTTGCACAATATTTCGATTTATGGTGAATTTTTAAAAAAACATTTTTTACGTCCGCTGTTTACGAATTCATGCATCATTTTGTGATAATATTTTCTCTGTGTTGCTTTGATCGTTTTAAAATTTGTTATATACCAAAATCATTGCAATTTAGTGTACAATACAACTAAAAAAATTAACTCATTAGCTTTAACTGTTTTGCTTACAGCGATTTGTATACAATTATATATGAAAATTTTTTTGCACTGTCATATATTCCAATATTTATATATGATAATGATATTTTTTCATTTCTGATGGTTGCATACTAAACTTCAGGCAATGACAAAAAAATGAGCCAAAAATGAACTCTTAATCTTAAAAACTAAGCGTGCTGTGATTTTTGAAAAAACTTTTTTTCGCTTCGGCGCTAACTCACCGAACGTCGCCGGCATACGAGAGACGTTTTTGTAAATAGGGCTTCGGCGTTAAAGGGTTAATGGAAGGAATGTAATTTTATCTTGCCTTGCACCTGTTCATATATATTGGTCAAAGTTGAATGATAGTCTCTTAAAGTATTGATTCAGAAAACGTATTGCTAGAGTTTTGGAACAAGTGTTTCCTTTTGGTTTTGAGGTAAGTGTATTTTTGTCATTATTAGTTTTATTTTTTATTAATTTTATCAGGTTGCAGTTGTAATTTTTATGACTTGTGTTTGTAAGAACTAGAAGGAACTTATTAGGGTTTTGCTGTCCCACTTATTCAAGTGTATTTAATAGGAGGTGGAAGTCGGAAGAGCTCCCGCAGCAATACTCCAGTCATTATTGAGGAAACTGTTGACAGAAAATCTCCAAAAGAAGAGGAAAATGACCACCAAAATGCTGATGAGGAGAGAGAGCAGTTACAGCCGCAGTGGACGAAACCCATGGTGGTTGAACCTACAAATGATCAGGAAATGCCAGATTTCAACATAGATGAATTTCTGGAAGACATTATTGGTTTTCAAGGTGAGTGGAAGATGGTTTTAAGGTGTGGTAGTAATACATGGTTTGGAAAGAGAAACCCACAAGGTTCCTGTGTATAACCTGTTTACTTGTAAATATTTACATGTTACTTTTAAACTTGAGTACTTTCAGGTCCTAACTGTGACCCTTTTTCAGGAGATGAGGTAGTCAGGCTGTTTCAAGGCCCAGCAATCTTCTGGAACTTCTTCTCCCTGTGCTGTTATTTATATGATGGCTGTCCTGGTTTCCATTCTCTTGAGAGTTGTTAATCTGCTCCTGTCGGTCTGATATCCTGATCTGATGGTCAGTGGTATTAACCCTTGTGGTATGTGAGTAGTCACCATCGGTCTGTTGGGCAGGAGACCTAACCTCCATTCAGAAAAAGGGCACTCAACATAGCTAGGAGGATTTTTTACAGGGAAAATACAGAGAGTACATGGAATACAGAAAACAAGAAAATAGTTTCCCTCCCTTATATGCCTAAAATGAAACAGATTACATAAAAAATGAAAGAAATTAAATATAAATTTGTGTATACCTTTGACAACACCATAAAAAACAAAGTATGTAAAAATAAATTGGAAGGAGAAGACAGTAATGCAGATGATATAGGGGGAGTGTACATAATTAATTGCAACAATTGTGGAGACAAATATGTGGGTGAAACAGGTAGGGGAGTAAGGACTAGAATCCACGAACGCAGGAGGGCAGTACAGCTCAACTCACAGGGGAGTGCTATAGCTAGGCATTGTTGGGAAAAGGACCATGGGATGGATTTTAAAAACAGTAGGCTTATATACAAAAGCAATAACATCAGTCATAGGAGGGTAGTGGAAGGGGCACTCATCAGACAGATTAAAGTGATAGAAGGAAACAGAATTTACCTCAGAAGATTCCATAAGCCGATCTTTAATATTAAAAGAAGCTAAGATCGACCCTTCGGACCTGGAGGTTAGGTCTCCTGCCCAACAGACCGATGGTGACTACTCACATACCACAAGGGTTAATACCACTGACCATCAGATCAGGATATCAGACCGACAGGAGCAGATTAACAACTCTCAAGAGAATGGAAACCAGGACGGCCATCATATAAATAACAGCACAGGGAGAAGTAGTTCCAGAAGATTGCTGGGCCTTGAACCAGCCTGACTACCTCATCTCTTGAAAAAGGGTCACAGTTAGGACCTGAAAGTACTCAAGTTTAAAAGTAACATGTAAATATTTACAAGTAAACAAGTTATACACAGGAATCTTGTGGGTTTCTCTTTCCATCTTCAGAAGAAAACTGAAAGAAGTTTTTGTTTGGTTAATACATGGTTTGTTATGGCTTCCCATAAATTTTGAAAAACTCAACTTTGTAATATAAGCTACTCAGAAGTTTTATATCGAGATAAAGATTGACTTTTCCTACAACATGAGCAAAGGAAAAATGGGAGATGTCGAGGCTAATGTTGTAGATATTAGCTTGGTAATTAATTATGTTTGAAACCAAAAGAATAGATATTAGTGGAAAACTAATAAACTAAAATCAGTCATAAAAAATGACCTGGATAAAGAGAAACTCCTTTATACTAAAAATTTGTATCACTTGCATGAATAAAAGAGAATAAAATGTCAAAAGCCAATCAGCAACTAGTAAAAATTGTAATATTATATGTCACTGCTCTGTGAGCTCCTTCCGGCTGTCTGATGGAGATCTAATCCTTTATAACAGCCAGTATGCGTGTTAAAATATTTAAACAAGCAGTATATACAAAAGGTAAATAAAGATTAATTCAGCATTGAGGTCAGTCATAAAAAAGAGAGAAAACTCAGCATGCAACTTCATCCTGCTCTCAATAATCCTTCCAGCAAGATGATTGAATCAGCATTAACAGCATGCTTCATGGTCAATTGTCAAGATGATTGACCCTCCCCCCTCTAAGTCAGTGACAGAAAAGATCAGGAAAAAACAATTTGAGCAAAAATCTTACTTATATTTTCCTTAATTAATTGATATTTTGCTGTGTTTACATTAATATTAATATTTGAAAATTAGTAAATCATTTGCTTATCTAACAAAACATACATACTACATATGCATAAAATTTTCTCTCATCTCAGTGAGAGAGAGAGAGAGAGAGAGAGAGAGAGAGAGAGAGAGAGAGAAAGAGAGAGAGAGAGAGAAAGAGAGAGAGAGAAATCAAACACATTAGTGAGGGTACAGTATATACCAAAGTATCAAGTTACAAGCTTTGTTATTGGCTACTTCCAGTTCCTTTAGCCAATAACGTGTCATCATGGAAAGAGAGAGAGAGGGAGGGGGTGAACATTGCTTTTTTCATACAGTATATAGTAAGATGATAATAGATCCATATTGAGGGATTTTCCTTTAACATTTTATTGATATTTTGCTCTTTTTGCATTAATATTAATATTCGAAAATTAGTAAATAAATTATCATACAAAAAAAATATACATGTTACATATGCATAAAAATTCTCTCATCTCAGTGAGAGAGAGAGAGAATAAGAATACAAATTGCAATACACTCCCTGAACACCTGAATTAGCCCTGGTCACCTACCAGCCCGAACTCCATCCCCATAGCTTTTACCCACTAAGTGGGTAATAAACTGTCAGCGTTACCAACGCTTATTTTCCTGTCAGATGAGTTACCTGAAGTACCGTTGGCAACACTGCTGCAAGTCCCGCCCAAGTGAGGCCGAGATACCCCAATTGCTTTTTGTTTGCCATGCTGTGTGGGTGTGTCCCACATCAGGCGAACTTTTGGTCATTTAGCCCGACCCCCATTCAAGAATTTGGACATCAGATCACGATTTGGACGTTTTCAATGCATTTTCTCCTGGATGGATACTTTATTGATAGGATTTGGAACTTCTCTCCCGATTTTGACTTTGGACTCGTTTGGATAAGTCAAACAAGAAGACGTCGCCAACTGCTAGCGCCGATGCTTCCACTTTTTTTTTTACATCTTCGACGACAGAGCCTTCTTCTGCTGAAGATGCTGACGCTCATCGGCCCTACACGTTCTGCAAGCGTAGGATGAGTACCCTCAAACACAATCAACATTCTGTTTGTGTTTTTATGTAGGAAGACACAGTGTAGTATCAGTCAGATAGGCAGCGAGTCTTGGTCGGTAGATTAGATGGAAGAATTATTAAAAAAGTTAGAGGACAAGTTACTAGCTGAGTATGTCTAGTCTGTTTTTCTAGCTTTATGACTAAATTAACGGAAACTAGAGATAAGGATAGTAGTAATAGTGTTGTAGATACTAATCGTTCTTTTTCAGCCCCCCTGCCTGTTCCAGAACCAGCCCTAACGGGTGCCGGGGGTCATGGAGAACCGCAAACCTCAAAGGTAGGATCTGCGGGACCCCCCGGCGCGGAGCAGGCAGTGTTGGCAGCAGTTTTCCCCCTTCCCTCTAAAAGCGTAAGCTCTAAGGTGGATTTAGAATTAGGAATCACTCAGAAGGGTGGGAATTCTAATTAGGAAGTACTGTATTCAGGAAAAGTAGTTGAGCATGGTCTTCTTTGGGTTTAGGTCTCATTTAGATCAATCGTCGGTTTTATTTCCTGCTTCGTGCTCTGTGCAACAAAGGTTTCCAGATCCGTGGAGGGTCGTTTAGATTTGGTTTCTGATGTATCTGGTTCTGAATTTTTGTTTTTCCTTGAATACTCCTCCTTTGAAGGTTCCTTTTCCTTTGGGGGTTTAAAATTTCGTTCGTCTTGCGGTGGTGGTAATTCTGGCAATTGAGTTTTTCCAATATTCATGATCATGTATTAAAGAATTTTCTGATTTGATAATGTCTATCAAGATTATCAGGGGCGGGGGGAACAGAACCAGTCTATTTTCTTTGAAATCTATAGCCTCTTCGGCCATTACGGAAATTTCCCGTTTTACCCCATTTTCTTCTAAGCCTTCTTCCATTGCCCTTCTCAATCTTCTTTTCGGTCCGCTCTTTGGAGGGCTCTCGGGGTCTTTGTTGCGCATCCTGTTTTCTTGGCTTTTAACTCAGCAGAGCAAGGCTTTCTTGCTTCAACCCTGTATTTTAGAGCTCAGCGGCCCCCCTCTCTCTCTTTGGGGTTAAGGGAAGGGGTACTTTTTACTGATCCGTCGTCTTATCACCTTTTGCAAATCCGGTAGTTTCTCAGGCATCCGATCT
Source organism: Macrobrachium rosenbergii (assembly GCF_040412425.1). Taxonomy (NCBI): domain Eukaryota; kingdom Metazoa; phylum Arthropoda; class Malacostraca; order Decapoda; family Palaemonidae; genus Macrobrachium; species Macrobrachium rosenbergii. The sequence goes on from NC_089742.1 coordinate 95,509,927, forward strand.
AGTTGCTTCTCAGGTGTTTGCGGAGGCGTCAGCAACTCCTTATTTCATTCTTTATGGGTTCCTAACTGTAATGTATCCTCCGCGATTCTTGCGGATGCTACGGCAGTCGGCGATTTGCCTGCGCCAGCGTTCAGTGTATCAGCACCGAAAGTTTCCTAGCTGTAATGTATCCTCCGCAATTCATGCAGATGCTATGGCAGTCGGCGATTCGCCTGCGCCAGCGTTCAGTGTATCAGCACCGATAGCTTCCGCAGCCATTCCATTCTCCAGGATAGTTGGTAAGTACCTTCTTCTGTTGCCTTCGGTTCGGTACCTCGTAACTTCCCTTTCAATACTCCTTTGAGTTTCGGTCCGGTTGGGACCTTCTCCATCTGTCCAACGTCGGCGTTGGGCACTCCGGTGGTTACTCCGAGTGTGGCTTCTTCCTTCTTCCCTCTTTCGGCTTCTTCTTTCTCAACTTTCCGGCAGGTTTTCTCTGTCCCTCCGTCTAGGCATCCATGTTGGTTCGGGGTTGATTCCGGGTCTTCAGTTCCGGATTCCCATTCTCATGCGGTTTTAATACATCCGGATTTGAGTGGTTTGGGTGTTGCGGCCTCTTTGCTCTCAGGAGTGGGCGTGGTCCGCCCAGGTGTTGCGTCATCCCTGTTGGGTGGTGCGGGGTTTGCGCAACCTATACTTTGGTGCCTCCAGTATGTTCGCGATTGATACGTCAGGTGTCCTTCTCACGCACCCAGGTGTAGCAAGTTTCGGGTTTTTGAGTTCGGCGTTTGCTAGGGATCGGCCTGCTTCTTTCCTGTTCCGGCTTGGTCGGACCAGTCCGACAATCCTCCGGCTCGGTCGAACCAGTCTGACAAGGATTGTTCATTTGAAGAAGAGGATCCGGTACCGGATATTAGTTCTCCTTCAGCCAATGAGAATGAGTATAAGCGGATGGTAGACTTCCTCACTTATCCTCAATCCAAGGTTCCGGAGGAGCCTACACTACCGAAGCAACAATGTTCGAGTCACTATATGCGACAGAACCGGTAATTCCTCAAACAGATGATTCTCCCTCCGGTCTGGTACTGCCTGACACCTCATCACTTTGGTGTCAGTAAGGCTGTCATACCAGGTTAACATGTCGCCTGACTGTACAACGTTCTTTGGCAGAAGAGGAGGGGCTTCTTTTGAAGCTTCCACCTCACTATCCGGACATTTGGAGAGGGTTCTGTTGAGGGCGCCTTTTGCGCTCTGCAACAGTCTTTTAGGGAGGAGGATATCTCCTCCATGGTCTATTTCGTGTAGCCGTCATCAGCAGTAGCGTCACAGCAAGCTATGAGTAGTGTGGCTGCTCTGGGTTCAAGGGATGTGGCCAGTATAACGAACTTGTTGCTTCTAACTCATGTCTCCAGTGTCAGCAATTATGTATCGTTGAAGGTACAGATGTGGAAGCAGAGGGTACCTGTCTAACAGGGAACAGCTGGTACCCGCTTGAAGAAGCCTCTTAGGGAGAATGTCCTCTCTCTCTCTCTCTCTCTCTCTCTCTCATTCCAGGGTCTTGTCTCCCCGCATGCTTTCTCTTCAGGTATGTCTCAGGAATCGCTGGGACTCCACATCGAGAATGCAGGTATAATCTGGAACGATTCTCGCTTGTCAGATCGTCTGTGATTGTCAGAAGAAGCGCATCTGACATCTGGAAGGTCTATAGTCTCCCCTCTTCCCGACGTTCATCTGTACTCAGATGCCTCATATCAAGGTTGGGGAGCAACCTTGGAGGAACCCAGGCTTCGGGCCTCTGGAGGGATCGGGAACGAGAGGAGTCATAACCTTCGGGAACCTCAGGGCTGTAAAGGAAGCCCTCAGGTGTTTCTCTGTCCTAGTGTGCAACACAGTAGTGGGTCTGCTTTGCGACATCGTAACTGCCGTGTCGTATCTGAGAACTCGGGGGGGAACAAGATCATTAGAACTTAGAGGTGTATACTTTCTGCCATTCGGTGTCATTCATCAGGTAATCAGGAATTGCGGTAGTGTCAAGACGTCTGTGACCCTAGCTCCTTGCTGGCTCTAACACCCGCGGTTCCGGAATTCCTAATGCTCCTTACGGAAGTTCCAATGTTCCTCCTCATGCGGAAGATCTTTTAGACAACCGCATTTTCACCATTATCATCCAAACTCTTGCGTGATGAACCTAGTTGCGGGCGACTGCCGAGTGAACAGCTAGACAGTCCAGACACACTAAAGCTATGTCCAGTGTTTCTTCAGCTTGAGAAGTCAACCCGTAAGCTTTACCAGGTCAACTTGACATGGGGAAGTCTGTTTCGTAAGGAAGGTCATTCCATCTTTAGGTCTGCCATAACCGAAATAGCTAGTTTTCTTTTATTCCTTCGGAAAGTCTAGATTCTTCCATTTTCGGCTATTGCTGGCTACCGCTCAGCACTTTGCAGTACATTTTTCTATCTTCCCAAAAATTTCTAATAGTAAGATCTTCTTTGACTTGTTACGTTCCCTCAGGCTCTCGTGAAGATTTGTCGTAAGTTCTAATGTTAAGATAATTGGTTAGGTGTTTTATTTCTTTCTTTAGGCTTTAGCTGCAGATAAAAAAAAAAAAAAAATTGGGTGAGCTTCGGGAAGTTTCCTAGGCGGGAAATGATAAGTATTTCTCTTCTTCCGGAAGTCGTGGCCGAGGCTAAAACTCTGCTTCATTCGTTTAAGGGTCTTTATCTGCAAGTGTTCAGTTCCGGCATCAGCAGGGATGTCTTTATGTCCGATGCGAAGATTTATCAAAGGTTGATAAACTCTGTCCGCTTCTGTGTACACTTCTTGTCTCACCGCGGAATCCTTCCCGTCCACTGTCAAGGATGTGATTAGTTACTTTCGGAGAAGGGTTCCTGATTCCTGGTTCATAAGCGTTCACTACACGAACACAGTTGCGGGCACTCTTCACGATTCTCGTGTGGTGGGAGTTTATGCCCTTGAATGTAATTTAATTTGACGTGACATTATATTTAGTATTTAACAGTTTTTTTTTTTTTTTTTTTTCATTACCGCACAGTATTCGGAGTATGTCCAGATCATCTTCCTTTCTAAGGAATGGTTCAGAGCTTTCTATTCTGGAGGTAGTTTACTTGCGAGTCTTTTTTTTTTTTTTTTCTTTACGTATGAGACGTTCAATTCGCCCCACCGTGTATAGTGGCGAATTCTCCTATCTAGGATGCGTTCAATTAGCTGAGGTGGTATTCTCTTAGTGCGAAGACTCGGAAGGTTATTCACTTACTCCACGTTTAACAGCGAAGTCTATTATCTAGGGTGCGCTCATTTAGCTAAGGTAGTACTCACGTAGTGCGGTGATTATTAGGTTAACTAGATAAATTCCTTCTGGGCTTTAGAATCTTAAGCAATAGTAATAGTATAATCACATGAACTTAAGTTTAGTACATCTCGAGTATCCTAGTCTTTTGATAGTTTCCTTATGAGAGTCCAAAGAGGTGCTCGTAGGCTAGCCTAGGTTGTTTAAACGGGCGCTGGGATACTTCTGCGCTGGCCGGCCTTTTGCCGCAACCTGCAGGGCGGAGGGTCATCGGCTCGGCACACTGCCTCATTCCGTCCTTAATGGGTAGGCTCCGAATAGTCACTTGGGAGATACATCGTTCTCCTTTTTACATGAAAGTTATTCTCTTAGTCCGTGTGTAGCCGCTAACCCTTCTATCTTGGGTGCGTTCATTTAGCTAAGAGGGTACTCTCTTAGTGTGGAGGTTCTTAGAGGCGGCCACTTGGAAGTCGGTGTCGGTTTTCACGACTTTCTACCTAAAAGACGTTCAGTTTTCTTTGAAGAAGAATTTCTCGCTTGGTCCCTTTGCGACGACCAACTCGATCTTATAATTACCTAGTAATGTTAAGGGTAGGGGAAACTCTAGTTAATGAATGTAGTCTGAGGAATTTTGGAATTTTGGATTCTCCGTTAGTCGGGGTTCATAGTGAGAATATTAAGTTTGACGTTAGTGCTGTGAAGATAGGCAGATCCAGTGGACAGGTTTGGTTTCTTCAACCTCTTCTGCGCAGACGTCGGCGGCAACGGACAGCGAAGAACTCGAAGACCTGCACATTCAACTTCTCCATACTTGAGAGGCTACAATAGCCACATGGGAGGTTCTTCATACCCCTCCATACATGAGAGTGCTTTGATTAGCCACATGGGAGGTTCATCGTACCCCTCCATACATGAGAGTGCTTTGATTAGCCACATGGGAGGTTTGTCGTTCTCCACTGCTCATGGGAGGCTGTGATAGCCACATGGTAGGTTGGTTTTTATTTTTTGCTACTCTATCCATGAGGAGGTTTGAATACCACATGAGAGGTAGCTCGACTCAGACCCTCCATAAATGAGAGTGCCTCCCACTAATCATGGGAGGCTGTGATTAGCCACATGGTAGGTTGGTTTTTATTTTGCTACTCTCTATCCATGAGGAGGTTTGAATACCACATGAGAGGTAGCTCGACTCAGACGGTACCTACACATGAGACTGACGTTGGGGATACTCTCTCTACAGACATTCTCACCTGCCGAGTGGGATAACCAGGTGAGGATACATTCATTTATACAGAGTAGGCGAATAATGAGTTACCTGCTTTCCCTGTTGGCAGGTCGGGCTGAATTAGATTGATCCCACCTCCACTAAATTTTGTTAATTGGGCTACTTCAGGTGTTCAGGGAGTGTATTGCAACATGAAGTTTTCATAATATAAAACTAATATTGTAATACTGATGTTGTGGTGTAGAATAGATAGGGAAATTAGATAGAAAAGAGAGAGAGATAGAAAGAGAAAAAGTTAGGAGAGAGAAATAAGAATAAAGAGAGAGGCAAAGAACACAGTGATAACGCCCAAATGCTGTTGTGTCATGTTATCAATACGGGATGTTTACATGAACCATTGCAGTATATCGTGTTGAAACTATAAAAACAGTCGTAAAAGTGAGAAATAATGGCCTCGCGATTGAAGCTAACCAAAACATGAGTCAGCACAGTCTAAATGCTTACAACAGCTGATTCTATAGCCCCGCCTTCTTAGGAAGGTGTTTTCGTGGAAGTTCCAGGAATTTGGGGGTTGGCTCAAGTGATGTACTTCTTCAACCTCCAGTCAATTATGTTTGGGAGGGGTCTTTCACACACCCTCCTAAGATCACCTCCTATCAAGTCCTCTAAGGAGAGATTTGAATCACACCCACTACAGTCCTTCCAATCAGCTACTTGAAGGGGAGGCCTTGCTGATTAATCCTTCCAATAAGGCTAGAAGGAGGTGGAGATTGCAGGTAGCAAGTTTTTCTGAGGGTTCGACGAGTTAGAGACCTACGAGGAGAGCAGAGTTCAGAACTGTGTCCTTCAAGGAAGAGTACATCTCCCCTCGCTTCAGTGTTCCCCATATAGACTGATTCAAGAGTGATTTGTTTTCCATCATTGTAACTTGTTAATTTTGTACTGATCTTTATAATACTAAGTACTAATTAAAGTGAAGAAATTACCGATCTCGTCTCTATACGCCTTTCTGAGAGATATCAATACTTAAAAGGAATAAATATACAAAGATAGCACATCATCCATGTAAGGTTTATCTGAAGGACACCTTGAAAGAAACCAAGGTAAGAAGAGAAAGACTAAAATCTATACAAACATATAACAAAGAACATAAAAAAGGGAGATAACTCCCAACAGTTTAACAGCTTCTGAAACCAGGAGATACCTTCCTCTGAAGCATCCAAATCTCTGCCATCATACTAACTTTCTTCCATCTTACTTTCCACCTTCTCCTAACAGTTGTTTCATAGTACAGTATGCAACAAAACTGGTGCCACTTTTATATTTTTGTACTGGACAAGTGTTTTTAAACATGTCTGTGTATGAGGAAAAGTTGGTCACTTGTTTTGTAGAATCTTATCATTATTGTGAAAAACAAAAATATTTCATGCAGCAATAATATTTCAGAACGAAAACTAAATATGTTACTGTAGCATGAATCCCTTGGCTCACTGTGACTCCCGGATTCGTGGAACCTTCAGTCTGGATACAGTGAAACTGTGAAAGAGAACGTTGTGATGGAGTGAAAAAAAAAAAATTTAGGTAGAGCATAGTCTAATGATAAAAATTGATGCACTTGGGGTATGAATTCAAAGTTATTATGTCCTTTCACTTTTGTAGTTTTGTGATAAAACTTAGGCTTAGGCTTAGGCTATAACCAAGGCTACATAGGTCTAGATTCCTGAGGGGTTTCTTCAGCTTGAAGAAAAAAAATAAATAAGCGAGGTGGAGAGTAATCTTCGCTATTAGAAATACAATTAATTGACTCTAATAAGGCCAGACATTATCAGCCACACCTGCTGTGTGCAGTTTCTGCAGAATGACAACAACAACAATGTGTTATAAATAATAATAATAGTATGGCTCTGGAGTCTGGGCCTATGCCATTGGCCTTATAACATACTAGGATATATTTCAGATTGCAACAATATATATATATATATATATATATATATATATATATATATATATATATATATATATATATATATATATATATATATATATATTATTGATCTATTTTTATTTATTTATTTATTTTAAAAAATCCACGAGTGTTGCGGAATAGTGGTTCGTCTGTATTTACGATATTGTTCATCGAGAGTTTTACAGGTGGGATGTTTTGACTGAACAAAATTACTTTTGCTTTAATAATTTTTGCGGGCTAGGGTTGATCTTTTCATATGTGTTTGGCCTTCAAATATTTTGGACACCCCATCCCGCCATATCACATGAATTAACTTCTTATTTAATGATCTTATTTAATGATCCATGCTAAGTACTGCAGGAATTACATATCTTAATGAAAACTTCGCCATCAAGAACAAAGCCAGTGTAAGCCTCGGTAACAACTCCTATGCCAATAGGGGATTGATGTCCCCTTTTCATCCAGGTGCCATCATATATTACCTCGATAGGTAAATTACCATGTTCATCTGGTTTGACCCCAGTGCTTTCATAATAATCAAATATTGCTCTATCAACTTCTTTCATGGATTCCTTGAAGGTCTGGTCAGCAATCCGTTCAATATACTCTTTATAACGTTCATACGTGCTGTTTGCTAAAGGTTTGGCACCTAAGGCAATTTGAGTATTATTCAAGGCTGCCAAGCCTCCCCCATTTATCATGTTTTGATATATAAATGAAGCTGTTGTTTCACCGATATGTTCTGTTTTCACACTTTCACTAGCTTACACTTTGGTATATTGAAAAACAGACGGCACCTCACACTGACACTTTAGTTTCAAGTCAACACCAAAACTGTTTTTATCAGTTTTGAGTGTTATATTGCAGTCACACTGCCCGCACACGTCGAATTAAAAGCGTCTTTTAGAACTCTCAAGGGTAATGAAACTTTCTCCATCATTGCTTACACTTAGAAGATCTTCTTTTCAGTTATATAACTTCTCAATAAAAACTTCTTAGGTTGGCTCCTGATGAAACATCGACATCACCTGCTACGTCAGGGACAGCAATTACATCTTGAAAATGCTCATTATCTTCCTCCTCCCCCTCCTCATCATCAGATAACTTCAAAACAAAGTCGTCGCTGCCATCATCATCATCATCTTGATATATTTGTTCATAGGGAATAATAGATTTTACTGGGAGCTTTGTAATGGGAAGTACTTGGCATCTCCTCAGCACACGTGGTTGGTGGCAACATGTGAGAAGCCACAACATTAGCTGTGTTTATACTTTTAGCTTCCAGATAAGTTTTGATATTGCGAGAGCTTGCTTCCCTTCGCTTACTAAATTTCTTTTTTGGCATGTTGGTAATATATATAATAAAGAACTGATGTCCAAAAGTCCGAGGAATTGTTGCAATTGACTGATAATAACAAACATACAATACATAAAAAAGAATATAAGAATTCTCTCTCGGGACAGCTGGCTTGCGTTATTCACCCATGGGAAGAGTTGCCATCTCTATCAGGAAAACATATTGTACCGCTTATGAAACAAAATGCAACGAAAAGAAATACAGATACATGAAGAATAAGTGCAAAATGAAATAGTAAAACCACCCCTAACCAGACTTTTAATTTTCTACTTGGGTGTGGCCTTTAAATTGGCCTTCAAACCATTTAAAAAGCTTCGTATCGACATTATCTTATGTGTGGCAATGGCCAGGACCCAGATCTGTGGAAATATGACAATAACTCATTTTCACGAATTTGAGCCAATATCACCAAAATTACAGGCTGCGATACTTAAACTAAAATGCTTGTAACTGTCTATTTTAATATTTCACTGCTTAATTTGATAGTTCAGACAAAAATATACCTTGAATTATCTTTCAAACAAAAATACACCCCAAACCATCATCCCAAAACACCCAGAGTAACCTTACATAACAGTACTCTCTTAACCCTCTAACGCCGAGCCTCTATTTACAAAAACGTCTCCCGTATGCCGGCGGCGTTCGGGAGTTAGCGCCGAAGCTGAAAAAAGTTTTTTTCAAAAAATCACAGCACGCTTAGTTTTTAACGTTGAGAGTTCATTTTTGGCTCCTTTTTTTGTCATTGCCTGAAGTTTAGTATGCAACCATCAGAAATGAAAAACATCATTATCATATATAAATATTCAAATATATGACAGCGCAAAATAAATTTTCATATATAATTTTATACAAATCACACTGTGAGCAAAACGGTTAAAGCTAACGTGGTATTTTTTTTTTTTTTGTATTGTACACTAAATTGCGATGATTTTGGTATATAACAAATTGTAAAACGATCAAAGCAACACAGAGAAAATATTATCACAAAATGATGCATGAATTCGTAACGCGCAGACGTAAAAAAATGTTTTTTTCAAAAATTCACCATAAATCGAAATATTGTGCTAGAGACTTCTTGTTTGTTGAAAAATGAATGTAATTGATTGAATATTACTAGAATGTAAGTGGTTTAGCTTACAATTGCAGTTTTCGACCATTTCGGTCGAGTTAAAGTTGACCGAAAGTTGAATTTTTTCTATTTATCGTGATTTATATGAAAATATTTCAAAACTGATAAAAGCTACAACCATGAGTTATTTTTTGTTGTATTCTACATGAAATTGCACACATTTTCATATATAAAAGTTTATGTAACGACTAATATAAAACGGTGCAAACATTACGACAACGTGGGCAAAAGAATTTCTGAGATGTTTGGCGAGTTACGGCAAGAGACGTAAGGAAAATGTTTTTTCAAAAATTCACCATAAATCAAAATATTGTGCTAGAGACTTCAATTTATTGCAAAATGAAGTTAAATGATTGAATATTACTAGAATGTAAGAGTTTTAGCTTACAATTGCGTTTTTACCATTTCGGTGAAAAAGCAAAAGTTGACCGGTGGGTGAAATTTTGGCAGTTATCGTGATTTATGTGAAAATATTTCAAAACCGATAAAAGCTACAACCATGAGCTATTTTCTGTTGTATTCTACATGAAATTGCACACATTTTCATATATAAAAGTTTATGTAACGACTTATGTAAAACGATGCAAACATTACGACAACATGACGAAAAGAATTTCTGAGATGTTCGGCCGAGTTAAACAAAGTAGACGTATGGAAAAAATTTTTTTCAGAAATTCACCATAAATCGAAATATTGTGCTAGAGACTTCCAGTTTGTTGCAAAATGAAGGTACATGATTGAATATTACTAGAATGTAAGAGTTTTAGCTTATAATTGCATTTTTGACCATTTCGGTCGAAGTTAAAGTTGACCAAGCTTGAAATTTTGGCAGTTATTGTGATTTATATGAAAATATTTCAAAACTGATAAAAGCTATAACCATGAGTTATTTTCTGTTGTATTGTACATGAAATTGCGTATTTCCATATATAAAACTTTATGTAACGACTAATAGAAAACAGTGCAAACATTACGACAACGTGATTTTGAAAGAATTTCTGGCGCGGACGTAAGGAAAAAGTTTTTTCAAAAATTCACCATAAATCGAAATATTGTGCTAGAGACTTCCAATTGGTTGCAAAATGAAGGTAAATGATTGAATATTACTAGACTGTAAGAGTTTTAGCTTAAAATTGCGTTTTTACCATTTCGTCGAGTCAAAGTTGACCGAAGGTTGAAATTTTGGCAGTTATCATGGTTTATGTGAAAATGTTTCCAAACTGATAAAAGCTACAACCATGGGTTGTATTTTGCTGTATTGTACATGAAATTGCGCACATTTTCATATATAAAACTTTATGTAACGGCTAATATAGGACAGTGCAAAAATTACGACAAAAATGATGAAAGAATTTATGAAATTTTCGAGCCGAGTTACCACCAGTGCATAAGAAAAAAGTTTTTTAAAAATTCACCATAAATCGAAATATTGTGCTAGAGACTTCCAATTTGTTGCAAAATGAAGGTACATGATTGAATATTACTAGAATATAAGAGTTTTAGCTTACAATTGCGTTTTTGGAGACCATTTCGGTCAAGTCAAAGTTGACCGAAGGTTGAAATTTTTTGTAGTCGACGTGAACTGATTGACGCCCACTTGGCACCCAACAGACAATTTTAGTCGACGATGATACGAATCCAATAGGCGTTTAAGGGTTAAACTTAATAATATTTGAGAATTAGTAAATAATTTTTTTTTAAATGTATTTAGTCATGAAAATTACATCAAAATACACTAATTAGTGAATATTTCTCAACAAAAAAGTCCAAAAATTGCTTAATTTTTCACGAATAATTTACAGATATGTTCCACAGAAAATCCCGCGAATTATGAGAACGCGAAGAAGGGGGTTTATTGTAGAAAGAATAGTAGAAGGGAGGTTGAGAGAGTTGATAGATACACATGAGCAGCAGTTTGGGTTTATGAAAGGAAAGAGCACAGTGGATGCTATTTTTATAGTAAGACAAGTCCAAGAGAAACATTTAGAAGGAAACAGGAGAGTTTATATGTGTTCTGTGGATCTTGAAAAGGTGTATGACCGGGTACCGAGAAGAATAGTTTGAGTAAAAAAGCCACAATAATGTAATTGATAAACTATTTTTTCAAGATACAAAAAGGGGGATAAAAACAAAGGAGCTTTCTAATCGCTTATAACGGTCCTTTTTCAGCCAACGGTCGAAAGCTCCTTGTTTTTATCCCTTTTTGTGTTTTTTTGTATCTTGAAAATACAGTTTATCAGTTACATTATTGTACTCATTATTTTCAATCACAATATAGTGATGCACCACAAAAGAGTAGTTTATTGGTGTTTGAGAAAGAGAGGAGGACCAGAGAAGTTGGTAAGGTTAGTGAAGATGATGTATGAGGGGGCAAGAACCAGTGTACAGACAAAATATGGGAAGACTGAGGCATTCCTTGTGGAGCTTGGCCTCCATCAGGGATCAGCTCTGAATCCATTCTTGTTCCTCATCATTATAGACACTTTGACATCAGAATTAAGGAACAACAAAGAACTGTGGGAACTGATGTTTGCTGATGATTTAGTCATTATAGCAGACACAGAAAAAGAACTGCAAGAAAGGTTTTTAGCATGGAAAGGAGTCCTAGAAAAGAAAGGATTGAAAGTGAACATTGGAAAGACAGAGTTAATGATTAGTAGTAAGGAAGGCATGAAAAAGTAACATTCAAGTGGAAGATGGTAGTGCTAACACAGAACGATGAATTTAACTACTTGGGATCAATAGAAGCAGAGGAGGGAGGTATTGAGAAAGTAGTGACAGAGAGTGAAAGAAGCATGGTGAAAATGGAGGGAAGTAACTGGAGTTGTTTTAGACAAGAAAAGGCCATTAAGGCTCAAAATGAAAATTTATAAGACTGTTATCAGGTCCGTACTATTATATGGGGCAGAAACTTGGGCACTTAAGAGGAAAGAGAAGGGACTGTTGGAAAGAACTGAGATGAGGTTGGTGAGATGGGCTACTGAAATATCACTACTGGGATCACTACTGGAAAGGAGGGAGAGTCAAGATATAAGAAGAATGTGTGGTATATATAATGTAAAGGAGAAGGCTGGGGAAGCTCATCTGAGATACTATGGCAATGTAATAAGAAGAGAGGAGGGGGAACCAATCAAGAGAGCTAAGAACCTGCCAGTGATGGGGAGGAGGAGTGTGGGCCGTCAGCGGATCAGATGGATGGATGTGGTGAGGAGAGATATGGGTGAGGTGGGACTGGGGGAAGAAGATGCAAGGAATAGAAACAGATGGAGAAAGTTGGCTTAAGCGGCTGACCCTGCTATACAGTGGGATTAATAAGATCGAAAGTAGTAGTAGTCCCTGGGTTACGGCGGCTCCAACTTATGGCAATCTGTACTTCAGCAGTTTTTCAATTATATTCATAAAAATCAGTTCCAGGTTATGGCTGATGATCCAAAGCTACAGCACCTTAACTCAGATTACGGTGTTTTCCAACCCGTGCCATAACCTCCAGGGACTGCTTATATATATATATATATATATATATATATATATATATATATATATATATATATATATATATATATATATATATATATATATATATATATATATATATATATATATATATATATATATATATATATATATATATATATATATATATATATATATATATATATATATATATATATATATATATACATATATATATACATAAATATATATATATATATATATATATATATATATATATATATATATATATATATATATATATATATATATATATATATATATATATATATATATATATATATATATATATATATATATATATATATATATATATACATATATACATATATACATATATATATATATATATATATATATATATATATATATATATATATATATATATTTTTACGTTTTTCCGTGGTTTTAGTTTGAAATATGCTCTGTGAGACAGGTAGCAACAATTTAAGTTAATTTAGCCTTGTGATGATGACTTCGTGGGTACGGGAAAACGTAAAAAGGAGGAAAACAAAGGAGAATTTCATGTGAGCTTAGGGCTCTTGTTACTGAGGGAAATATTACGTGAAACACGTGGGCAAATTTAAAGGAGTGTATTTACATAAATGATATCAGTACGGGAAAGAGGAACTCAAGTAGATTACTATCCTGAAGGAGATTCCTACGGGATTGAATGAAACTGGGGATTCCAGACACGGTCCGAGAAGCTTCCACGAAATAGGATCCTCTGAAATGAGAGATATGCACATTATACGCCAGTAATGAAAATAGACAAAAGAATAATGAATTGAAGCTGCACTGAGGGTGCCAAAGGAGTAATAAAGAATTAATACTGCCGATGCAAGAGGCGCACGGACATTAGACAAGGGAGATTTCTGGCTTTCTTTTAAGAAAATATTACGAGACAAAAGCGTGACTGAAATGGGGCTCTTCCAGGGCACTTTACCTTAGCAGATTTTCCGAGGGCGTGTAGAAGGCGGTCCGTGGATGACTTGCGATTTCCGAGGACGAGTTTCTTCCACGTGGTGAGATGCAAGGGCTTCCGTAAAGGGGCAAGGCCATGGGGACTCCTCGAAACTCCAAGCAATGGCGTGTGGGCTCGAGGAATACGGTTGAAGGGCACGAGGAGAAGTATACTTTGGGAAGGGCCACGTGGTTAGGGATGCAAGGGCATCGGTGGGGCCAGGTGTTGAGGACGTCTTCACAAGTTCACTCCATATCTTCCAGCCCGCGTGTGTGTCGAGACCTCGTGGGCTTTTGCCTTTTATCCCCTCCTATGGGACAGGGGTGCGCCCAACACAGATGCTTTGACTCATTGCACCTGCTGCCCGCAGGGGAGGTTTTGGCCTGTAAGAGAAACACCCAAGCCAGATTACTTTTGCCTCAAGGAAAGATCTTTATCAAAAAATGGGAGCGCCTTTAATCTTTTAACCCTTGTTTTTAAGTCGATAGACAGATGGTCTATCGATCGGCCGGCTGGCAGTAAATGAACAACCAACAACAACAAAGGAGGGGGGGGAGGTAATTTGCTAGCGAATTCTTGCTAATCATAATACCTCCCCATACAAGATGATGTACATGCCTCCTTCGGTGTGTACATCGATATTCAAGAATGAGCGGCAAATGCTTTACGTTACTCTACATTCTGCCTTGCAATGAACTTTACTCCTAAGGGTTTTATGAAGCTGAGACATTACTTTTAATAACACATTGGGACAATTTTCGTTAACAGAACGCAAAGTGATTTAAACACTTGCAAAAGAATAATTACTTTAGATTTGGTTACCCACTGGTAACTTTATAATGTGACTCGAACAATTGTGAATTAATTAAGATTATAGGACCACGTATATGAGGCTATGGCCAACAAATGAAAAGAAAGGTTATTGTTCAAGAATTAAAATACACGGTTACTTAATTTTAGATAAAATGCATGCGGTTAGTACAATCTGCCTTGAAGAGGCTGTGTAAATGAAAAACAGCGTTTATTTTTGTAAATGACATCCCCTTTTACGCGATACTGTAATGACTATACATATTCGCATTGATAATTTATCTTCGCTTTTAACGTACTTTTTCGCTTAACGCCGCCCCACACGGATTTTGACAGTCCGTGATGGGGCGAGAGTATTCGCGAGGTTTTAATTCGCTAACCTTAAACTACGCTTAATTTTATGCGCCCACTGCCTACTCAATGTTATGACGGGCGAGCAGACAAAAGATGTGGGGTAGGACAAACAGAGATCTTGGAAGGAAATGGAAGGGGGAAAAGGGATAATAATAACAAAAGGAAAATTACCAAGACATTACGAATGAAACTTGACCGCATATGAAAGGCGGGACACGTCCTCAGAGCTTACAAAAGGGGCATTTAAATCACAAGGGCAAGAGTTTATGACTCATGATTCATTAAAATAAAGATAACTAAATGACTAAAAGAAAGTAAATGATATTGGCAGAAGAGCTAAGGGAAAAGAGGAGGGTTTTATTGTGTTAGGCGGGAATTTATTCGTCCTTCGCCTATAAAATTACGGCCCGACTATCCTTTCAGTCCCAGGGCGAGAAAAGTGCACCAAGTAGGGCGACTCCTTCAGGAGGGGGCTGACACGCACGCCCGGTGCCAGGTATGGGCGCAAGGGCGTGCCACTTCTCACTCTGTTATTCTTAATGATTTATACATTGTGTGGGGAATGGTATCCTGTATTTAATTGCCTCTTGTGGGGATAATTTAAGGGAAGATTGATAGAAGGTGATAAGAGATAGAAGTTCCTGAGGAACGGAGGAAGATAGAGGAGGGTCTGACGTCCCCTTCTGGATTAGGGGTGCCAAGACCTTCGAAAAATGAAATGGCGGCACAGGTGCCATGGGAGCTCTAGAGCTCTTTGTAAATTACCTGGAATGTCCCACGCCCGTGGTAATTTCGCCTCGAGTCTTTCTTAATGGGACAGTCGTCCTCGGCCGGGAAGCGGAGGGCCCGCGATCGGAGGGCGGCACGGAGTACCACCTGGGCCTGCTGATGCGACAGCTGACGCAGGAGTGTTCCGTGCGGGTTCTACCATGATCCGTCGCGCGCTCTTGTAGTTCATCGCCAAGTGAGATATGGCAGAATCCTGACTTGCAATTGCGCCGGCGACGGACTGAGGCAGAGAGGAGGCGGTCGGGGTGGCGTGAGCGGCTTGCAGGTATCGATGACCAGCTCAGGCACGGGTTGCGAGGCCGCACCTGCAGGTGAGCTTCCGCGGTGGTCGGGAGGAACCGTCTCTCTGACCGACGCTGGTAGCGGTGCCAGGCCGGGGAAGAGAGGGGGTCCTGAGTTGGATCCCGTGAATGGAGATCGGGCGAGCGCTCTGGCGCTGGCACTAGGCAGAGTCAGGCGCTATCAGAGGTTTCTTGGGCTCGTCGGTCAGGACGGACGAAGCTTGGCCCTGCTCGGGGCATGCAAGTGGCACCGGCAGGAATTTGGCATCTCCTGAAGGGAGATTTGATTGGGGCCCTGGCACTGGCACTGAGGCAGGGCCGGACACTGGAATGGATCGAGAACCGATCGAGGGGGCCACTGTACATCGTACTCAGGTGGCACTGGTGGGGACTGCACGTCCTCCTGGTACCCAGGGGGCGCCAGTCTTGGCTGAGGGAGAAGCGGGGGAGGATTACTCGCTCCCGCGGAATGATTCGGGGAATGGGGACCCCTAGATTGTCGTGATTTCGGTGGGGACTGAAAGTCCTGTCCCAGGATGACGTCATAGCCTCCGGGAGAGATGGCTTGCTACTGCAAGATTGCAAATTTTGGATTGGTGAGGTCGTGAGACTCTCAATTGGACCGTAGGGGAGTATCATTTAAATTGATTTATTCCTCGATCGTGATTTGCAGTCTTCGCCTATTGACGATAGCTCCGTAGGGGAACTCTGTCCCTCCGGATGAGGGAGATTTGTGCGCCCGGTCCTCGAAAGCAGTGACTCGGCGCGGGGCTCGCTACCTCGTGGAGGGGCCACGTATACAGGCCCTTCGGCGGAGGGCCTAATGACTGGGGATCTGTGACGGCCAAGGCGACGGTGGGAGTAGTTGATTTATTATTGCGTGGGCATTTTGCCCATGCGGAGAATGGCTATAGACCTTGCACGCCGTGCAAAAGGTCTGGCTGTCTCTTTCCGCGCTGCCCCTGTGGAGGGCGCAGGCGAGTTATTTGTCGGTTTTCCGGGAGAGAGAGGAGCCGGTTTCTTGTTCGGCACTGTTCGGAGGAATGCCCTGTTTTCTTGCAATAATGGCAAGCTAGGGGCTTGCCCGAGTTCCCATTTTTGTGGGAATTTGAACCTCCGAGGAGGGACGGGGATTTATCTTCCGCCCCATGGATCCTTCTTGAGGGTGGTGGGTTTCCCACATATCTGCTATTCGCAACACTCGGTGAGTGTTGCTGGGGCTTTTTCCACTATATGAGTGGCGAGGGCAGGAGGGGCGAGCGCAGGAAATGCTCGAATTTAAACCGCCGAGTACCTCGGCGGTGTTAGTGGCGCTTCGAATCGAGCCATTTTGTCAACGCCCGCTCAATGGTACGCCCAATCGACCAAGTCTGGCCTGCTTCTCTGGGCTGCTCTCTCCAACGCCTCCTCCACCGCTGGGGTAATCTCGCACGCCAGAACTGCTTGGCGACGGCTTCCC
The DNA here is from genome assembly GCF_040412425.1 of Macrobrachium rosenbergii. Lineage (NCBI taxonomy): Eukaryota > Metazoa > Arthropoda > Malacostraca > Decapoda > Palaemonidae > Macrobrachium > Macrobrachium rosenbergii. The sequence continues at coordinate 95,527,060 of NC_089742.1, forward strand.
AGTTTCCGATCGTCGGCGGAAGGGCGTGGTAGGCAACGAGGGCCTTTCCGCCCAGGAATTTAGTGAGAACAAGGGAGAGTTCCGCGGGGAGAGATCGCAGCACTCCAGGACTCGTTCGCCCTTTCAAGCCATACTTCAGGTTCGGACTCGGTCCATTTTGGCATGAACGAAGTGAGCTTGGCTGAGGGCACTCATCCCCGCGGCAGGGGCGGGGGTGGCGGGCTGTCGTTCTAGCATCTGGAGCTCGTGGGCGCTGTCGCCTCGATCTTCCCATTCTCGTTCCTCCCTTTTCTCTTGGGCGATTCTGTCTCTCTCCTCTCGTTGTTCTTGGGCAATTCTGTCTCTCTCCTCTCGTTGTTCTTGGGCAATTGTTCCCTCTCTCTCTCTGCACGTTCTTTATCCTTCTCCTGCTCTTGAGCGATTCGTTCTCTCTCCTCTCGTTGTTCTTGGGCAATTCGTTCCCTCTCTCTCTGCACGTTCTTTATCCTTCTCTCCTGCTCTTGGGCAATTCTTGCCCTCTCTCTCCTCACGTTGTCTCTCCCTCTCTGCACGTTCTTTTGCCTCTCGTTGCTCTTGGGCAACTCGAACTCTCTCTCTCTCTTCACGTTCTCTTGCTCTCTCCGCCTTGGCATCGTCCACTCTTGAACCCATGCTCTCAGATCTTGCCCGATAGTCCCATGTCCTTCCCAGCGGACATGTAGAATTTGAAATCCTCGTTTTGTTGGGCTCTGGTATTAGCCATCTTGAAATAATGGGTATATGATATGTCTGAGAAGACTTTTGTTAAAATTGGATGTGTCTTGGGAAGACGGGGTTGTTCTTGGCGAACGAATTCTAATATGCGTCTCGAAGACGTAGTTGGATTTTGTCACGCTGGACTTGGCCGGCTGTAGCGTGAAGTTAAGGAGTTGTTCTAACGAACTAGAATGATCAGTCCCGTAAGGGCTTAGATGTGTGTGAACTACACTATATAATGTCTCAAAAGTACTTAATTTTGGGTTCCCGCAGGAATGAGAAATTCTCGCCACGCGCGACGAGAATTTTTGTATGAGTCTCTGAGGACTGGAATTTGGAGAAATTCTCGCCACGCACGACGTAGAATTTTAGGAGTCCTGAGGACTGGAGTTTGGAGGAATTCTCGCCACGTCACGAGAATTTTAGGAGTCTCTGAGGACTGGAATTTGGAGGAATTCTCGCCACGTCTCTGACGAGAATTTTAGGAGTCTCTAAGGACTGGAATTTGGAGAAATTCTCGCCACGTGACGAGAATTTTAGGAGTCTCTGAGGACTGGAATTTGGAGAAATTCTCGCCACGTGCGACGAGAATTTTAGGAGTCTCTGAGGACTGGAATTTGGAGAAATTCTCTGCCACGTGCGACGAGAATTTTAGGAGTCTCTAGGACTGGAATTTGGAGAAATTCTCGCCACGCATTTACGTGAGAATTTTAGGAGTCACTTAGGACTTGAATTACGATTCGTCCCTTAGGACTTAGAAATTACTAACGGGAAACCCAAAGAAAAATGTTTGCTGGGAAATGAATGGGGGAGAAAAAAAAAAATGCTACACACGCGGGCATGGGCGGGGGGGGGGTGCAGGTCGTTTGGCCAACACCGGAGGTATTTTTAGATTCTGGGTGAATGAACCCGTATGTTTATATACCGTCTGGGATTCCGGAGAATTTCCCAGTCGTCTGAGAGGATAACAGTACAACGGCCTAGTAATTTTCCCTATAAGCGGAGTTTAAATTTCGCTTTCCTAACACCTAACTCGAATTTAACTACACTGAGAGAATTTCAGCAATGCAAGCTGACTTCGTGTGTCCCACGTGGGAATTTTATTCGCGCCAAATAACAGTTCGATAATTCGAAATGTGAAGTAAAATTTATCACAGAGGAATTTATTTCGCACTATTCCTCAAGCAAAAATATGGCAAGGATTTTAACACAAGAGGAATTTCACAGACTATTCCTCGAAGCAAAGGATGGTTAGCACTGGTTATTTCCTAACTACCTATCCTGAAAGGCATGAAACGAATCTAATACGGCGGTTCTTTTCTCAGTGATTACATGCGTCCCTATTTCTAATTCCTAGAACAGTCACGATTGTAAAAAGGTTTTGCTAAGATTAACACATTACTTACGTGGAATTTTCTGGATCTGTGTGCTGGTTTTACACAAAAGGTTCGTAATTGTCTCGTACCCAGCTTAGCTTTGCTAATAGCTGATCTGGCAAGTTGCAAATGCAATAAAGCAACACTAGGGGAACTGCAACTGCAAAACGAGATCTATGGCCAGGTCGCCATTTTTACGTTTTTCCGTGGTTTTAGTTTGAAATATGCTCTGTGAGACAGGTAGCAACAATTTAAGTTAATTTAGCCTTGTGATTCTGACTTCGTGGGTACGGGAAAACGTAAAAAAAGGAGGAAAACAAAGGAGAATTTCATATGAGCTTAGGGCTCTTGTTACTGAGGGAAATATTACGTAAAACACGTGGGCAAATTTAAAGGAGTGTATTTACATAAATGATATCAGTACGGGAAAGAGGAACTCAAGTAGATTACTATCCTGAAGGAGATTCCTACGGGATTGAATGAAACTGGGGATTCCAGACACGGTCCGAGAAGCTTCCACGAAATAGGATCCCTCTGAAATGAGAGATATGCACATTATACGCCAGTAATGAAAATAGACAAAAGAATAATGAATTGAAGCTGCACTGAGGGTGCCAAAGGAGTAATAAAGAATTAATACTGCCGATGCAAGAGGCGCACGGACATTAGACAAGGGAGATTTCTGGCTTTCTCTTTAAGAAAATATTACGAGACAAAAGCGTGACTGAAATGGGGCTCTTCCAGGGCACTTTACCTTAGCAGATTTTCCCGAGGGGGCGTGTAGAAGGCGGTCCGTGGATGACTTGCGATTTCCGAGGACGAGTTTCTTCCACGTGGTGAGATGCAAGGGCTTCCGTGAAGGGGCAAGGCCATGGGGACTCCTCGAAACCCAAGCAATGGCGTGTGGGCTCGAGGAATACGGTTGAAGGGCACGAGGAGAAGTATACTTTGGGAAGGGCCACGTGGTTAGGATGCAAGGGCATCGGTGGGGCCAGGTGTTGAGGACGTCTTCACAAGTTCACTCCATATCTTCCAGCCCGCGTGTGTGTCGAGACCTCGTGGGCTTTTGCCTTTATCCTCCTATGGGACAGGGGTGCGCCCAACACAGATGCTTTGACTCATTGCACCTGCTGCCCGCAGGGGAGGTTTTGGCCTGTAAGAGAAACACCCAAGCCAGATTACTTTTGCCTCGAAGGAAAGATCTTTATCAAAAATGGGAGCGCTTTAATCTTTTAACCCTTGTTTTTAAGTCGATAGACAGATGGTCTATCGATCGGCCGCTGGCAGTAAATGAACAACCAACAACAACAAAGGAGGGGGAGGTAATTTGCTAGCGAATTCTTGCTAATCATAATAATATATATATATATATGTGTGTGTGTGTGTGTAGATCTACTGGTCACTTTTACCAGACACATATGTAATTCTAATAGCCACAGTGCCCTCTTAACTTAAAGAATTCTTGGCGCTTTTGGATATGCTTGTAACTAACGAAACGAAAATACCCAAACGGAAGAAATTGAAGTGCCAGTGAACTTTGGTCACGGGAAGCGAACTCACATTACCATATTCACAAGGAGGTCACATTGCCGACCTGACCACAAGAAGGATAAAAGTGTATTACCTCTTGTACATACATATACCTGTCGTTTTCAGATATATTTATTAGAGCTGGAATAGACCCATCCTCACCATCGTAGCCAAGTGGGCAATCGTTTTTATTGCTTTTTAGGCTGAAGTATATATGTAGAATCTACTGGTCACTTTTACCAGACGGTTGGATATTTTCGGCTTCGTAGTTACAAGCATATCCAAAAAAAGCGCGAAGAATTCGAGAAGTTAAGAGGGCATTGTGGCTATTAGAATTACATGTGTCTGGTAAAAGTGACCAGAATTCTACATATATACTTCAGCCTGAAAAGCAATAAAAACTATTGCCTACTTGGCTACGATGGTGAGGATGGGTCTATTCCAGCTCAGATAAATATATCTGAAAACGACAGGTATACTGTATGTATGTACAAGAGGTAATAGACTTTTATCCTTCTCGTGGTCAGGTCGGCAACGCGACTTTCCTTGTGAATATGGTAATGTGGGTTCACTTCCAGTCATCAGTCAATCACAGGCTCTTCAATTTCTTCCATTTGGATATTTTGTCAGAGAGCCAATTACAAGCATATCCAAAAAGTCAGTCAGCCAAGAATTCAGAAGTTAAGAGGGCATTGTGGCTATTAGAATTACATGTGTGTCTGGTAAAAGTGACCAGTAGATTCTACATTATATATATATATATATATATATATATATATATATATATATATATATATTATATATATATATATATATCATGTATATATATATATATATATATATATATATATATATATATATATATATATATATATAAATATATATATATATATATATATATATATATATATATATATATATATATATATATATATATATATATATATATATATATATATACACACAGGTTAACCATCACTAATCCGCAATCAGTAGTCCGGAACAATCAGTAATCCGGCACAAATTTTGACTAGAGTAATTTCAATGTTTCCGCACTAATTTTCAAATTTCCTGGTCGCTGCGCTAACTTAAGCTTGTGCGCCGCTTCAGATTTGGTGGCGCAGTATGCTGCATCAACAAACTGGTAGCCTAGCCTACATTATACTGAACTCTGTTCACATATTAACAGTATTATACAAACATCAACATAACGAATGTGCATCTTTTCATGGATCTTTTAAAAGTTATGCTTTACTACATTGTTTCCAGTTGCGTATATTCTCATATTGCTTTTGTATTGTAAATTGCGATCAATGTTTTGTTTTGGGAATCGACATCGCAGTGTTTATTTCGCCGCATTTAACTAAGTTCAAAGTGCTTTTCTTGCTTCTAGTTAGCATAAATGAATATGGATACTTTATTTATTTGGGACAAGGATATTTTTCGTTATATGAAGTGTTTTAAGTCAAAATATAACAAATACGTCTCATTGTGAAATTAATTTAGCTATTTTTTTCCGTTATTATATGACGTTCGTGGGAATCGCGGCTGGCTGTTTTGGGGGAATGTTTGTTTTGTGTAACAAAAAAATCAAGATTCCAGTTGCTATTTTCTCTGATTTCATCATAATACAAGCTTTACGTATTTATCTTTTATCGGGTGTGAAAACAGTAGTAATTTGTATTCTTTCATGCCCTGTAGTTTTGATTAAAATACATTCTCTTTTTTTATTTACTAGTCGAGTTTCATCCATGTTGCCGATGCATGATAATTTATAGTCAGGGCAGCTTGAACATTGTTTTCTCAGCTTCAGCTACAACTTACAGCTTTAAGTTACTGTAGCAGTATATTTCCCTGCCGATCTTTTTTCCAAAGCAAATAAGGGTATAGTGTAAAAAATATATCAGTCCTATTGTACAGTACTTAACTTCATTTGTAACATAACTACAGTAATTGTGTATTACTGTACGATGGTTGAAATACAAGCAAAACAGTTTCCCGTTCGGTTGTTCATGGCTGTACACATTTACGCAAGAGTATAACGGTACTAACAATACTTTTATCATTCTCTTTTACTTTTTTAACTAGCAGATGGAATAAAGAGATGGAGGAAAAGAAGTTGGTCTATTGTAAGTTGGTCTCTCTCGCTGCTTGCGCCTGCGTGAAATCTAAAAATATTTCCTAAATATTTTCGTATAGGTATTAATTGCTAACCCCATCGTAAACTCAAAATATTGTAAGTCGAATTATCATAACTCGAGCACTACCTGTATTTGATAATTGTCTTTTCTTTATTAACCAGCTTGTACTGATTTTTTGGGATATTTTAATTCTAAGATGAGGTGCTTAGCTACTGGGTTTTGTGTATTCTAGCCTAATAAATGGCTAATCCGGCACTCTCCAGGTCCCAACGATGTATTAGTGATGGTCAATATATATATATATATATATATATATATATATATATATATATATATATATATATATATATATATATATATATATATATATATATATATATATATATATATATATATATACAGGTAGTCGTGAATATGGTTATTTATGACATTAGGTTCTGACAGAGCAAGATGAAGTCAATCTCGTCAAAATCGACTCAACCACATATGTACATGTATTCTGTACCTACCGTTTATTATCCATCATATATCCTAAGTATGACTAGCCTACATATACATTTTATATTATCCAAAAAATGTGCATGTATAGTACCTATTTTTACGTTTAGCATATGAAATCTTATCATGCTTGAACTCCTTGATTAATACTTACTTTTATTACTGTATTTAACATTTTTATTGTAGGCATTCAAACCATCTGTCTGGGCTGTTTACATTTTCTTTTCCGCCATTTTCATTGCAATCGGCTACACGTATGACGTATTATTTACTTTTGTTTATTTATAGGTTTGAATTAAATACATACCGTATTTGATGGCGTATAAGATACTTTCTTAACAAAAAAAAATGGCCTAAAAAATCCCCCTCTTCCTATGTACATAATGTAGGCTCAAAATTTAAGAATTTTGGCCGAAATTATACATGAAACGTCACGTTAGATGTTGTAGCCTAGTGTAAAATTCGGTAAATATTATCCTAATAACCTATTAAAAACAAAGTTTATTATAATTATTTATCATTATCACACTTACCATCACCACAATTACTACTGCTAGTATTATAATCAATACGTTGTTATTATCGATATTTTCATTAAAATGTTAATATCATTATCGATTGTCTACAGCGGATCGCCGATTCCACATTTATAGATATAAACAGTACGTGTGCTGCCACCTATTGGTGATTATCTCAGAGCTTTATGGATAACAAGGCTTCGTTCAGTTGCTAGTTGGCAATTCCTGCTAACATTCTCTTTACGCATAACAACATGGCTTCGATCAATTGGTGGTTGACAATTCCTGCTACCATTCTCTTTAGGCATAATAACAAGGCTTCGTTGAGTTGATACTTAAATAATGGCGTGCTAGCATTCTCTTTTAAGAATAATAACATGGATTTGTTCAGTTGCTCACGAGACTTGAGCTGTTACATAGGAAACATTTTAATTTATTGAATTTTACCCCTTGATTGCATACTTTTATAATATATAATGGATATAAATAACATATTACCGTAGGTAACATCTTTATTAATGTTTTTGTTGATTCTGGCGGTATAAGAAACAATGTTTACAAATGAATGTGTTGGATCTATTGGTAAACCTATGAGGTAGCTTTCAGCAGCAGACTTAAACATTCGATCGTAGTAAATGGCTGATTGTATAATACATATTTTGATAAATATAAATATGGTAAATAACTTCTTTATTAATGTTTTTGTTGATTCTGTTGGTAAGAAACAATATGCATGTGATAACCTAATACTACCGTTTTTACTTACCAAAATCATATGAGCATAGGCTAGAAACCTTATTTTTTTTTTTCCCTCAATGTCCTGCTGAAATTAAAAGTGCCCTGTGCAGACATGCTCATTATAAGCCATGAAATACGGTAATTTGTTATTACATTTGATTTATTTGCAAAAATAGAAATACAAAATACATTACAAAAATATGAATCTTTTACCATTTTCAATGACAAACACACAATGCTGCCCAAAAATGCTGAGCATCTCTCGGATATGAGCGCACTGAGGCGGGAAAAGTATCGTTGGTCAGCAGGTTGATCGTAATTTTTAGCAAAATATAAAATTAAATATTATTATATATATTATTATATTGTCGAGATTTAAATATAGGTCGGTCAGTCAGTCGAAGTCGCATAGGTCGTAAGTCGACGACAAATATGCTTGTATATATATATATATATATATATATATATATATATATATATATATAATATATATATATATATATATATATATTTGCTATGTCCCCGTTTTACGACGGGGTTCCATTTTTCTTGCGCCGAGGGCGTAACCTCAAAATCGTGTACAGAAGAACCGAAAATCGCCAAAAATCGCCAAAAATCATAAGAAAACCTTACTTTTAATGCTCTGGGTGCATTGAAAACGACGTAAACTGCATTATTATTGAGTTTTACATCAAAAAACCTTAAAATTATGATTATTCTGCCGCTTTGGGGCCAAATTTCTTCTCTGTCGGATCGTGATTGGAGACGCTGAACGTAACCCCGAACATGCATCGTAAGCCGGGAATAATTTCTGATGAATATATTTGAAAAGCCTTGGACAGAAACCTCGAACGTCAGTAATTGTCGGAACCGGCAGAAACCGGGGACTGCCTTACATATATATATATATATATATATATATATATATATATATATATATATATATATATATATATATATATATATATATATATATATATATATACACTTAAAAATGTTTTGCAACATGTTCCAGAAGTTTTCGTTCACCTAACAGTAATTTGTTCTTTCGATATTTACAAGGAAATGTAATTTTCTTATTCGACTTTGGTTATTAATCATACGGTTAGCAGTATAAAAGAAATGGTGAGTGAAAAATTCATATTACAAAAATGACGGAAACATTTTGAAAAATTTCACTTCAGATGATTGGGCAAAAGAGTCAAAGAGGAAACTATATTTCGAATCCAGATAAAAGCTTATTGACTAATAAAATAATATTGAATAATCATCAATGAAATTATATATAAATAAAGAAAGAATGAATTCAACCGTTATCGTTGTCAAAAACAAAAAAGAAAAAATCTCATAATGTCGTATGTTGTTGTGTGACTCCACATTCGGGCAGTAAAGTTAAACTAAACTGTCTCGTCACTTGCACCGATAAGATGGGCAACAGACTCAGCCGCACCAGAATAATTAGCTTGCATAAGACTAATGTGTCTATTGTAGATATTGCTCGGCAGCATAGCATAAAGAAAACAACCATGTATAGAGGGATACAACAACAGAGAGAACGAGTAAATATGATAAATTCATTGTAAAAAGTAGAGGACGACTCCATTGTTGCACTACTGTTAAGGATCATCATCGGATGATTACTGAAGGAGCTCCGCCTAACTCCCTTGGCAACCGATGTTGCTATAAAGAGAGAACATTATGCTCTCCCTTCAAGTTGATGCTCAAACCATCCGTAACAGGCTACATGAGACCAAGATATTATTTCATCATACTCCTGCCAAGAAACACTTTATATCAGCGAAACACAAAGAATAGAGGCTAGGGTTTCTGTTATAATATAATCCAGTGGCCGATGATTTCTGTAAGGGTCATCTTTTGCGATGAGGAGGAGACATTCTCCACTGATGAGCATATTAGTCTTCTTCACTGCTGGCGTTTAGCATTAACTAAATTAATGTTGAACTTCTTGCTAATTTTAATTCTTTAGGAACTTAGATGATAAGAAATACAAAAATAGACGTTATATATTCGGTTAACTTCATAAGAGGCATCAAAATGATAGGCCTAAGTAGCAAGGAAAGAAATGAGAAATTATGCATGATAACAGCATTATTTATATATATATATATATATATATATATATATATATATATATATATATATATATATATATATATATATATATATATATGTGTGTGTGTGTGTGTGTGTGTGTGTCTGTAAAGTAGATTATATTCTATGCATTACAAAAAATGGACATGAAATCTGTTAAGTCTTGTTCAGTATATTTTATATTAAGTTTCACTAGTTCACAATATACACAGGGTTAGTCATTCAAAAATTTGATTAATAATAATGTGTAAGCAAATATTTACAAAAGTCGTATTTGTTGATGTTAATAAGACTTGTAGTTCAACTTATAACAGTCGTAGGCCTATGTCTACAAAGTTCACACATATGAAGGAGATAAAACAACGATAGTGATGGCAGTTGGAGATGAAAATATTAAAACATAAAAACAGCGATGACCTCTGAAGTATTATAGTAACATCCTTTAATTAAGTAAAAATATGACAACAGTAAGCAGTATCAGAAAAAGCCCTGTTTAAGGAAACTGCAGGTAATTTATTGGACCCACCACTAGTGTTCAGTTGTTTCATTCACATAACTGAGTTACCAAATAGCGCCAGGTGTCTCTATTATAAGCTGTTGTCCTAAAAGTTTTGAAGTGTTGCAGAACATTTTTGAGGGATTGTACATATATATATATATATATATATATATATATATATATATCAAAATGGTCTTTTTGATTTTTCGGGGTTCCGTTCTTCTGACCTCAGAATTAACCCGGAAATCGTCTTCAGGAAAATCGTCGAAAATCGTCAAAAATCATAAGAAAACCTTACTTTAATGCTCTGGGTGCATTGAAAACGACGTAAACTGCATTATTATTGAGTTTTACATCAAAAAATACCTTCAAATTATGATTATTCTGCCGTTTTGGGGCCATATTTCTTCCGTCGGATCGGGCATTTATGCGTCAGTAACCCCGAACATGCGTCAGAAGCCAGGAAATAATTTCTGATGAATATATTTGAAAAGCTGTTTGTCACCTCGAACGCCGAAGTCGGAACCGTCGAAACTGATGGACTTACTCCTGTATATATATATATATATATATATATATATATATATATATATATATATATATATATGTGTGTGTGTGTGTGTGTGTGTGTGTGTGTGTATTTATATATATATATATATATATATATATATATATATATATATATATATATATATATATTATATATATATATATATATATATTCACATACAGGTTGACCATTACTAATCCGGCAATCAGTAGTCTGGAACAATCAGTAATCCAGCACAAATTTCGCTAGAGTAATTTCCAATGTTTCCGCACTAATTTTCAAATTTCCGGTCGCTTAACTCGCCAAAGCCGCTTGATTTGGTGGCATCAACAAACTGGTAGCCTAGCCTACATTATACTGAACTCTATTCACATATTAACAGTATTATACAAACATCAACATAACGAATGTGCATCTTTTTCACGGATCTTTTAAAAAGTTATGTTTTACTACATTGTTTCCAATTGCGTATATTCTCATATTGCTTATGTATTATAAATTGCGATCAATGTTTTGTTTTGGGAATCGATATCCGGTGTTTATTTCACAGATTTAACTAAGTTGAAAGCGCTTTTGCTTCTAGTTAGCGTAAATGAATATGGATACTTTATTTATTTGGGACAAGGATATTTTTCATTATACTAAGTGTTTTTAAGTCAAGTATAACTTAAATACGTTTCTGTTGTGAAATTAATTTAGCTATTTTTTCGTTAATATATGACGTTCAAAGGGAATCGCGAACTGGCGTTTTGGGGCATGTATGTTTTGTGTAAAAAAATCAAGATTCCGTTCGCTATTTTCTCTTGATTTCATCATAATACGAGCTTAACGTATTTATCTTTTATCGGTGTGAAAACAGTAGTAATTTGTATTTTTCATGCCCAGTAGTTTTGATTAAAATACATTCTCTCGAGTTTTATTTACGGTCGAGTTGCATCCATGTTGCCGATGCACGATAATTTATGGTCATTAGCAGCTTGAACATTGTTTTCTCAGCTTCAGCTACAACTTACAGCTTTAAGTTACTGTAGCAGTATATTTCCCTCCGATCTTTTCTCCAAAGCGAATAAGGGTATAGTGTAAAAATATATCGGTCTTATTGTACAGTACTTAACGCCAATTGTAACATAACTTTGGACTTTAATTGTGTATTACCGTGATGGTTGAAATACAAGCAAAAGTTGTTATCCGATATGATTATTAGCAAAACAAGTTTCCCGTTCGTTTGTTTATGGCTGGCACGCATTTACGCAAGAGTATAACGTTACTAACAATACTTTTATCATTCTCTTTTACTTTTTTAACTAGCAGATGGAATAAAGAGATGGAGGAAAAAGAAGTTTTTCTATTGTGTTGGCCTCTCTCCCTTATTGATTGTAGCTGCTGCCTGCGCTCAGGCAAATTCTAAAAATATTTCCTAAATATTTTTGTACCGGTATTAATTGCTAACCCCATCGTAATCGTAAACTCGAAATATCGTAAAGTCGAATTATCGTAACTTGGAGCACTACCTGTATTTGATAATTGTCTTTTCTTTATTATCCAACTTGTACTGATTTATGGGATATTTTAATTCTAAGATGAGGTGCTTAGCTACTGGGTTTCGTGTATTCTAGCTAATAAATGGCTAATCCAGCACCCTCCAGGTCCCAGTGATGCCGGACTAGTGATGGTCAACCTGTATATATATATATATATATATATATATATATATATATATATAAGTATTTTCTATTAAAGCAAAATTCCATCTAATAAAAGGAGACCATAAAAATGCCAAAAGGTAGAAAGTTAACGCAATATATATCGGAGACAACTTTCTTCCTCGACAGGCAAGTAATGACTTGCCTGGAGAGGGGGACAGTTGTCTCTGAAATATACACCATTAACTTTCTACCTTTTGGCATTTTTATGGTCCAGCTGACAACATTCCGAGGTTAAGACGCCTTTCTAATATAATCATCAGAAATTATTTCCCAATTTACAATGCACGTTCCGGGGTTACAACACCGATCTGACAGAAGAAATATGGCTCTAAAATGTAAGAATAATAAAAATTTGGAGCTTTTTTTTTTTATGAAAATCACAAAGCGCAGTTGACATCGTTTTCAATGCACCCAAAGCATTAAAAGTAAGGTTTTCTTTGGATTTCTTATGATTTTCGACGATTTTTCGGCTTACTACGATTTTTAGCTTACACTTACTACGATTTTTGGCTTACAACGCGGTGTAGGAACAGAACCCTCGTTGTAAACCGCGGCCTGCCTAAGGCAGTCCCCGGTCTACGACGAAGATTCTGTTCCCACGTTGCATCCTAAGCTGAAAATTGTCGTAACCCGTAATATCGATAATGGTAAGAAAACCTTACTTTTAATCATTTGGGGTCTTGTAAACAATGTAAACCATTGTTATTGAGTTTTTCATATAAAACCTCCAAATTTTGACTATTATGCCATTTTTATAGCCATATTTCTTCTGTTCAATCGGTGTTGTAAACCCAGAACATGGGTTGTAACCCAAGAAATAACTTTAACGAATACTGTATATTTGAAGAGCGTCGTAAGCTCGGAATGTTGTAAGCTGAGCCCGTTGTAACCCGCGGACTGCCTATATAAAAATGGATGTATGTATGTGTGTGTGTTCCAGCATAACTCTGAAACACTTTGTGTAATTTCAACCAAACTTGGTATACTATGTGACTTACTACAGGCAGTCCCCGGTTATTGGCAGCCTCGGTTACCGGCGGTTTGGTTTTACAGTGCTTGTCTAACGACGACGATAACCAGATTTTCGGCGCTGATAACCGGTTATCGGCACTGATCGCCTCTTATCGGCGCTGCTGATCACCGGTTATCGGCGCCACTAACCAGGGACCAGTGCTATTATTGCCGATTTTCGGTTAGCGGCGATTTTCGGTTGTCGTCACACTGTCGGGAACGGAACCCCCCGATAACCGGGGACTTCATGTAACTGGATAAGAATACTGTGGTGGTATGATATCCCTAGCACCAAAGGGAGTTAGGGGTGGGAAGTGTGTGACGTAAAAATAATTGAAAACAACAGATATTAGTGTCTAATCCATAGTTTATAAGATTGTTGAGATGAATATTGACACTCCTGATGCCCTTAAGTCCAAGTTCAGCCCCGATTGGAACGGGGTGTGAGAAGGGGTGAAATATAAAATGTCAGAAATACTGGGCAATGTAATTGAAGGAACTATCTTAACAGGAAAGGGAGAGAGAGTAAGAGTAGAGGGGGTGTTACGGAGGAGAAAGAGGGAAAGAGTGAGGGAAAGTTGGAGAGAGAGTAGGAGAGAATGAGAGAGAGAGAGAGATTGGATGTTTATCATTCAGTGTCTTCCTTGGCAGCTAGGGTACATATATATTTAGATATGCATATGTATATTTATACACACACACAGTATATATATATATATATATATATATATATATATATATATATATATATATATATATATATATATATACATTATATATATATATATATATATATATATATATATATATATATATATATATATATATATATATATATATATATATATATATATATATATAACTGAATCACAAAATATGGAACGTGATGAATATATAAATAAAGATAAAATCCACGAAGGAAACGGAAACACTGGAGTACTGCAAGGCCTTTCGACGCTAGGTCCTTTACTTGGCAGACTGAAGAAATATAAAAGTATGTGTACAAAGAAAGCTCATATAAATGACAGATGGGGATTATAAAGGAAACATATGTACCTGGAATCCAACACAATTGAAGAATTAGTAGATCTGCCAAAACAGGGTTAAATATTTAAGAAGTTTTTGCAAAGGATTAGGATCAACCGTTCAGAAGCAGGGACAGGACAATTAAAAGATTATGCAGGCTCGTGACTGACCACCTAAAAAATTTTAGTACAACAAAATAATTCTCTCTCTCTCTTTTTTTTTTAAGCAATAATAACTTTCTGCAAGATGAACATTGTTACAAAATAAAAAAATTATATTAAACATACAGATATATAGAAAATATATATGAAGTAACTAACTTGTAATTAAGTCAGTGATTTTATCTTTTAGGTCATTCTTGAACATTTTTCTAATACAGGGGTCCAAATAATATGTGCCAGGGCTAAGATTAAAATTACAACTGGAAGTAAGCTGGATAATAGCAGACTCCAATAGATTTCTTGAAGAGAAATCTTTCGATCTGGCGATCACTGAACTTTCAATCCAATTTATCTTGTGAGAGTTTTCACTTAAATGAATGAATATAGCATTGGATGCTTGTCCAGTTTTGACTGAATACTTATGTTGCTTAATACATACATCTAAATCTTTGCTAGATTGGCCAGTATAAAAAGAGGGGCAGTCCAAACATGGAATTTTATATATGTTGTTTTCTTTAGCGCTATTTTTTATTAACATTCTTTTGAGTGTGTTATTATAAGAAAAAACGAGGTTTACAGTTAGTTTTAACAATGATTTTAATGTTTTCAAAACCACTAAAATAAGGCAAGCTAAGAATGTTCTTAGGGGTTTCTTTCTTCATGTTACTTTCACTATAAAACTTTTTGTAGGCTTTGTTATAACAAATGTCTAGTATATATGAAGGATAATATAAATCTGTCCCTATTTTTCTTATGTATTCAATTTCTTTATCCAAATACTGGGGACTGACAATGCGCAAGGCTCGTAAAAACATAGAGGAAAATATTGATATTTTGATGTTGAGGTGATGGCCTGAATAAAAATGGACATAAGTTAAGTTGTTGGTTGGTTTCCTATAAATACTGAATTTACATTGAAATGGTTCTCTATGTATTAAAACATCTAAGAAAGGGAGGCAATTGTCTTTTTCTAATTCTAACGTAAACTTAATGGATGGTACCTGATTATTCAAATTACAGAGTAAATCATTTACATCAATACCAGCAGGCAAAACAGCTAAAATATCATCAACATACCTATACCACTTTAAAGGAGTATAAATATTAGGTATATTTCGTTTTTCAATGAATTCCATGTACAAGCTTGGAGCGGGGATAAAGGGTTGCCCATTGCCATACCAAATATTTGTTGGTAAAATGCACCATTGAATATAAACTTACAACCACAAATGCACAACCTAGTGAGAGAAATGATATGACGTACAGGTAGAGGTAATTCATGATGGATTAAGTCATTACTAAGATACTCTAAAATAGAATCTATAGGGACTTTAGTAAAAAGAGAACAAACATCGAAACTAACGAATCTATCAGTGGGGCAAAAAGTGATTTTTGTTTAATTTATCAACTAAATCTAGACTATTATATACTTGAGAATCTGAGATAGTTCCAAGTAACGGAGACAAGAGTTTGGTAATATATTTCAAAGTTTATATGATATTGAGCCAAAAGTACTGATAATAGGCATAAAGGATTGTTTTCTTTGTGTGTGTTTACTAATCCATACAAGTAAGGTAACGAGGGAAATTTTACCGACAACTGACCTATTCGTTCTTTTTATCTTTGATTTTTTCACTGTGCTGTTGAAACTTTTATGACTTGATCAAGGGGATTTTTGTTAGTTTTTTGTATGTCGTATCATCATCCCGGTAGGGCTTGCATACGTGATATGTAGTCAACTTTATCTAAAATTACAATACTATTCGATTTATCAGCTTTTGTGATGTGGATTGTTATGTCTTTTTTAAGGTTGGTCAAGCTTTTCTTATAGCGAGCAGGGGAATTGCTTTCATGCCTAACATTCGCAGCTCCATAAATGATACCTTTAACTATATCAATATGATTTTGAGGAATGTCACAATGTTTTTCAAATATACATAGGGACGACGCAATCGTTAAAGCAGAGGGTCTGTTAGATACAAAGAAGGATAAACCATATCCGAGCGCATTCACAACATTTTCACTTATTTGTTTACCTGATAAATTTATAACACTGTCACTGACTTAATTACAAGTTAGTTACTTGATATATATTTTCTGTATATCCGTATGTTTAATATTATTTTTTATTTTGTAAAAATGTTCATGTTGCAAAAAGTTATTATTGTTTAAAAAAAAAGAGAAAGAGAATTATTTTGTTGTACTAAAATTTTTTAGGTGGTCAGTCACGACCCTGTATAATCTTTTAATTGTCCTGTCCCTGCTTCTGAACGGTTGATCCTAATCCTTTGTAAAAACCTCTTAAATATTTAATCCTGTTTTGGCAGATCTACTAATTCTTCAATTGTGTTGGATTCCAGGTACATATGTTTCCTTTATAATCCCCGTCTGTCATTTATATGAGCTTTCTTTGCAAATATACTTTTATAATTCTTCAGTCCGCTAAGTAAAGGACCTAGCGTCAAAAGGCCTTGCTGCACTCCAGTGTTTCTGTTTCCTTCGTGGATTTTATCTTTATATATATATATATATATATATATATATATATATATATATATATATATATATATATATATATATATATATATATATATATATATATATATATATATATATATATATATTTAAAGGCCCATAAAAGGGATTTTGACAAAGGATAAATCTATTTCTTGGGAAGACCTGTGTCACCCGGGTGAAATATCCTTTTAGCACATATTTCTAGGTATAAGTATTGCTAAATATACCAGAGAAAAGGCTAAAAACAATGCCAGGGTTACGACCCCGGATCGAATGCCATTATATGGTGTCGGTATACACAAAGGGTGAGTGGTTGCCACTACCACAGACCTCCGCCCCATGAAGCTCTCAATCTCAAAACCCCGAAAAGTGAGGAGCCATTGCAAACCTCATCCTCTTCTCCCAGCCAACCACCACCCCGCCGCCATCTTGTAAACATTCCAAGTTAGCACCCCCAAGCTTGGTATGCCACTCAGGGGAAAGGAGATACAGGGATGGGTCACCGGGTGACACAGGTCTTCCCCCAGAAATAGATTTTTCCTTTGTCAAAATCCCTTTTCTGGGCTTGACCTGTGTCACCCTGTGAAATTATAACTGAGGATCAGCCATACAAAAGCTTGGTGGAGCCCTCTAAGAATTACCTTAATGGAGCTAAATAAAACTATAAGAAAATTACTGTGTTTTAATAACCCAAAGCATTAATAATAAAACATGATTAACAATATAGGGCACACAGACAAAATTAATTACACCAAGACACTTAAGGCTAACAAAAAAGGGGTACAACATGATATGTAAAACGGTCAGGAGTCAGGCTGTGAAGCAGGCCTGACCTAAATTTAGGTTAGAAGGCATGGCGAGTAAACGAGACAGGCAGGCGAGAGAGGAATAAAGAACAGGATAAACTAAGGTTACATAAGCTAGTCTAGGGCAGGAGGAACAATACTTCCTGCAGCCACTGTGGAGTATTTAAGAGCCTCTAGAGATTTAAGATACTGGCGTTTGAACACTGTTGGTGATTTCCAGCCCGTATACTTTTTAAGGTCATCAAATTTCATATTATGGAAATAATTAGTGGAGGAGGCCACTGCCCGAATATCATGTACCCTAGGTACTGAATCCGGGTTTGCTTGCTTTATGAAATACAGCATTTGTTGCCAGATGGCCTTTAAAGAAATGGTTCCTCCATTCTCCCTAACAAAAAGAGGGCCAGACATTCTATTAGAAGTTCTATTTAAATAAGCTTTTAAAGTGTTAACTGGACATAAAGACAGATCCTGTGGAAGGGGAATAACCTTCCAAGGGGACCATCTATTTTGTGGATCCTCATTCTTTGCTAGAAACTTGAGATCCGGAGACAACAGAACTTCTCCTGACTGGAGGAAATCAACATGGTTCAAGTTCTCTAGAGAGAGCAGACAGTTCAGAAATTCTAGCACCTGAGGCTAGGCTAATTAGAAATAACGTTTTCCTTAACAGACTCGAGTATGAACACAGTTCATTATCAGTGTCTGATGCTAATTTAAGTACGTCATTTAAGAACCAGGAAACCGTGTGGGGACAGGTTGTTGGTCTAAGACGAGCGCATGCTTTAGGAATTGACGAAAAATATGAGTCTGTAAAGTTAATATTGAAGCCATGTAAAAATATTTTTCTTAAAGCAGATTTTGCTGTAGTAATAGTACTCAGAGGCCAGTCCTTTCTCAAATAATGATCTGAAGAAAGAGATTGCAAGGTTCGTGGTCATTTCCTGAGCTTCAGATTCCCTCAGAAATAATGCTAACTTTTTAACTGCTGAGTCATATTGCCTGAGGGTAGATTCCTTCTTGTCTGATTCTATGAACAGTGTATTAACCCTTAAACACCTACTGGACGTATCATTCGTCACTAAAATTGTCTGTTGGGTGCCAAGTGGGCGTGCCGTCGTCGACTACAAAAAATTTCAACCTTCGTCAACTTTGACTCGACCGAAATGGTCGAAAAACGCAATTGTAAGCTAAAACTCTTACATTCTAGTAATATTCAATCGTGTACCTTCATTTTGCAACAAATTGGAAGTCTCTAGCACAATATTTCGATTTATGGTGAATTTTTGAAAAAACTTTTTCTTACGCCCAGCATGTAACTCGGCCGAAAAAAATTCATAAATTCTTTCATTCATTTTGTCGTAATTTTTGCACTTTTCTATATTAGCCATTACATAAGGTTTTATATATGAAAATGTGCGCAATTTCATGTAGAATACAAAAGAAAATAACATATGGTTGTAGCTTTTATCAGTTTGGAAATATAAACCACTATAACTGCCAAAATTTCAACCTTCGGTCAACTTTGACTCGACCGAAATGGTAAAAAAATGCAATTGTAGCTAAAACTCTTACATTCTAGTAATATTCAATCATTTACCTTCATTTTGCAACCAATTGGAAGTCTCTAGCACAATATTTTGATTTATGGTGAATTTTTGAAAAAACTTTTTTCCTTACGTCCAGCGCCAGAAATTCTTTTGTCACGTTGTCGTAATGTTTGCACTGTTTTATATTAGTCGTTACATAAAGTTTTATATATGGAAATGTGCGCAATTTCATGTAGAATACAACAGAAAATAACTCATGGTTGTAGCTTTTATCAATTTTGAAATATTTTCATATAAATCACGATAACTGCCAAAATTTCAAGCTTTCGGTCAACTTTAACTCGACCGAAATGGTAAAAACGCAATTATAAGCTAAAACTCTTACATTCTAGTAATATTCAATCATGTACCTTCATTTTGCAACAAACTGGAAGTCTCTAGCACAATATTTCGATTTATGGTGAATTTCTAAAAAAAAAATTTTTTTCCTTACGTCTCTTGCGTGTAACTCGGCCAACATCTCAGAAATTCTTTCGTCATGTTGTCGTGAATGTTTGCATCGTTTCACATCAGTCGTTACATAAACTTTTATATATGAAAATGTGCGCAATTTCATGTAGAATACAACAGAAAATAGCTCATGGTTGTAGCTTTTATCAGTTTTCAAATATTTTCACATAAATCACGATAACTGCCAAAATTTCAACCTTCGGTCAACTTTAACTCGACCGAAATGGTAAAAAAACGCAATTGTAAGCTAAAACTCTTACATTCTAGTAATATTCAATCGTTTACCTTCATTTTGCAATAAATTGGAAGTCTCTAGCACAATATTTTGATTTATGGTGAATTTTTAAAAAAAAATTTTCCTTACGTCTGCGCTGTAACTTGGCCGAACATCTCAGAAATTCTTTTGTCTCGTTGTCGTAATATTTGCACCGTTTTATATTAGTCGTTACATAAACTTTTATATATGAAAATGTGTGCATTTTCATGTACAATACAGCAAAAAATAACTCATGGTTGTAGCTTTTATCAGTTTTGAAATATTTTCATATAAATGACAATAAATAGAAAAAATTAGACTTTCGGTCAACTTTAACTCGACCAGAAATGGTCGAAAAACTGCAATTGTAAGCTAAAACACTTACAGTCTAGTAATATTCAATCAATTAGCTTCATTTTTCAACAAACGGAAGTCTCTAGCACAATATTTTGATTTATGGTGAATTTTTAGAAAATAATTTTTTTACGCTCTGCTACTTAATTCATGCATCATTTTGTGATAATATTTTCTCTGTGTTGCTTTGATCGTTTTAAAATTTTTATATACCAAAATCACCGCAATTTATTGTACAATACAACATGAGGGATCGATCCCGGGCTCACCTGCAGGTGGGGCTTTCCTGGATGACCGCCTCTCGGAGGGCCCCCTGCTGAGAGACTCGGACACTCCGGAGATGCAGAGGGCATTCGTAGAGGTCGTGGCGCTGATCCGTCAGCACAACGGCCTGGAGGAACCGCTTCCAACCCCGTTGGAGGAACATTCGTCTAGACTGGCCTCCTGTGGGCTCCTCTGGCAGACAGCGTTCTCAATCAGGTGAACAACTTAGCCTCTGGGCAGTCGTCATCACTTAGCTCGTCTTGAGCTACCAAGCTGTTGCCTCCCCCTCTCCCGAGACAGAAGAAATATTACGTTCGGTCTGAAGGTGGACTACAGACAAAGGTCGTGGAACCAGGGCTGACTCGCCTGGCATCTGGTGCCACGTCGGCTCAGCTGTTGGCGGGATGTGTTTTTCTGACAAGCGGAGATGAGCGCTTTGGAGGGCACGGCTCTGTCGGCCCTCCAGGCGGTGTCTTGGCTTGACAACTGGGCCTTCACTCTGTTGAGGATCGCAGCCTCGTCTACTCATGGTGAGGATCCGACCTTCAGGAGTCTTTGCCAGTCGGGGGCTAAGGCTATTTCCTTCCTCACCCACCAGACAGCAAATCTATGGGCCAACCTAGTACTGAAGAGAAGGGACGCAGTGCTGTCCTGGATCGCCAGGTCTCTAGGTGCGGAAGCCGCATTATCGCTAAGTAAATGGTCCATTCTAGACTTCCACACCTCCCTTCTTCTCCCCAAGGGGGAGGTGGATGCTGCGGTAGACAAACGGAAGGCCGATGAACGCAACCGCCTTGTCCACCAAGCAGCGACGAAAGGGGTCACGCAACACTCGTCCTGCGGCCAGGTCCTCGACCTAAGCTAACACCCCAGCCCCAAAGAAGTCTGGTGCTTCGACGGTCACTCAGGGCAAAGTCCAGCCCCCTTCTTCATCGTCTCTTCGGAAGGAACCACGGGGTTCCTTTCATCAACCTGTTCCCCCCAAAAGGAAAGGTAAGGGCAAGAAGAAGGGGGGAGGAGCTCACTAGGAATGGCGAGCCCCCTCAGACGCTGCCGTCAGTGGGTGGGTGCCTTTCCAGCCATTGGGCCGCGTGGCAGCGGTACGGAGCAGAGACCTGGGTAGTGGATGTCCTCTGGGAGGGATATTCCCTACCTTTCGTGTCCCCGCCTCCCCTCACCGACACTCCAGTCCATTTTCATTCTTACTTCCAAGACCCCCTGAAGAAACAAGTGCTTCTTCAGGAGGTCGGAACGATGTTGAGCAAGGGCTTACCGGTTGTTTCCAGGATCGATCCCTGGGCTCTTACAGAATCTTCCTTGTGGAGAAGGCCCTTGCGGCTGGAGACCGCATCACCTCCCTCCCTGAACCATTTCGTTCGCCAGACACGTTCACGCATGGAGATGGCGCGACGTACAGTAACACTGAATCCTGCGTGATCTGGGTTGCACGAATTCACAGACACGTTCTTCATTGGAACCTAACTAATGGTCATACCTATTTTTCAGACACACGAACATTTGCGAACACTCGAGAAACCCAGCAAAAGTACGTTTAATTTTTTTATGTAATTTTATAAGTTTTGAAGCTTTATGTAAATTAAATAACATTAAATATTATTAAAAGTAATAATTTCTCTCTCTCTCTCTAACATTTGCAAACACTGAGAAACCCAGCAAAAGTGTTTGTTTAATTTTTTTATGTAATTTATAAGTTTTCAAGTTTTATGTGTAAATTAAATAACATTAAATATTATTAAAAGTAATAATTCTCTCTCTCTCTCTCCTTTAGTGAGATGAATTTTTATGGTACATGTATACAGGTATGTTTATTTGTATGATAAATCAACTTTTTACCTAATAATAAGTACTAATTTTCATATAATAATAATAATAATAATAATAATAATAATAATAATAATAATAATAATAATATAATAAAACTGTAATTACAAAATTTGTATTATTTGAACAAACAAATTCTTCCCTCATCTTTTGTAAGGAGGAGGTGAAGGCAAAAACTGTCAGACATGTCATTTAACATGACAAGAAGGGGAGTGTTGCTAATCAGTGGTCGAATTTTTCCTGTAATTCTCTCTCTCTCTCTCTCTCTCTCTCTCTCTCTCTCTCTCTCTCTCTCTCTCTCTCTCTCTCTCTCTCTCTCTCTCTCTCTCTCTCTCTCTCTCTCTCTCTCTCACTCTCGTTCAAAGTTAGCCAACCTACGTATTGCAGCACTGTTTCTCTGCATGTCTTTAACTGTACAGTAGATAATTTTGAATTGATCTAATTTTACCTGTGCCGTTTACAAACTGTAAATGCGCCATTCTAAAACATAGACATAGTATATTTCAGGAACAAAGAGAGTGACAGAATAAAAGATGTTTTTAAAATGAGGTTCAGAAGACTTCTAAAAATAGATCATGGAATGGGGAGAAAGTCACACCATTTATTTCTTTTTATGGTAATATTATGTTAACTTTTAAATGAAAATACAGTAACTTTTTAATTTCATTTAATAGTTAGTTTAATACTAAATTTCCATCTTTGATATCTAACGTAAGAATAACTCTACTCTCTCATGTGTTATTCTCTCAGTCTCCTAATAATTGATAAATAATTTCACTCTTATAAGGACAACCCTTATCTTCTCTCTCTCTCTCTCTCTCTCTCTCTCTCTCTCTCTCTCTCTCGTTCATGGTCTGTACCATCTTTACCTGTACAGTAGATAGTTTAAATTGATCTAATTTTACCTGTATCGTCTACGAAGTGTAAATGCGCTAGTGTTGCGAATACGTTCTAAAACATAGACATAATAACTAAGAGTTGTATTAGTCAAAATATAAAACACTGTTTGTTCATGAAAAAGCATTTCAGAACAAAGAGAAAGAGACGCAGAATAAAGAAGTTGTTAAAAAGAGGTTGAGATGATTCTAAAAATAGATCGGTTGGAAGGGGAGAGAGAGAAATTCTCTTCCAAATCTCAGTTTTTATGTCAACCATTTATTTCTTTTTTAAGGGTAATATTAGTTAACTTTAAATGAAATTATGCAACTTCTTTAATTTCATTTAAACGTTAAATTAATAATTTGGGAGCATTATTAGGGTCATATTTAGTGTTTAAACTTTAGAAATAAGCATTTATTAGCATTTTTAGAGACCATGCCAAACTTACGCGAAAATTCACCCTGTGTGAGGGGTTCTGGAACTTTACCTCACGTAAGTTTGGAGTATGACTGTACTGTCTGCAGTCAGGGAGAACGATTTCACGCTGACGGTCGACTTAATGGACGCGTACTTCCAAGTACCTGTTCATATGTCATCTCGTCAGTACCTTTGCTTTGCCCTCGACGGGGTGGTTTACCAGTTCAAGTTCTCTGTTTCGGTCTGTCGACTGCTCCACAGATGTTCACGAGGGTATTCGCCCTCATTTCGGTTTGGGCCCATTCACGCGGGATATGTCTTCTGAGGTATCTCGACGATTGGTTAGTCCTGGCAAACTCCCGCTTGCAATTGCTACAGGACAGGGATCGTCTCCTCGAATTGTGTCACGAACTGGGAGTTGTGATCAACTTTCGGAAGTCCGATCTAATTCCCAAGCAGAAAGTTCAATACCTGGGCATGCGAAGCATCACGCACAGCAAGCAGAGTCTTCCTCGCAGGCTCGAATCAACACGCCCAGGAAGGTAGCTGTTCCTATCACACAGAACAATCGTCAACAGTGGCAGGTCGTAATCGGCCACCTGTCGTCGTTGGAGAAACTCGTTCCGCACGGGAGACTCCACATTCGATCTTTCCAGTGGAGGCTGAGGGATTTCTGGGATCAGTCCCGGGAGCCCCAGTCGGTTCTCTTCCCCATCTCGCAGGAGGTGAGGGACGATCTCGCCTCATGGTTGGACGACAGGAACCTGTGCATAGGGACACCTGTCCTCTCGCCCCCGGACTTACTTCTTTCTCAGACGATCGGAGGCTGGGGCGCTACCTGGAGGAGTTAAGGACGCGGCGCAGGGACTGTCACGAATGGCACCTTCACATCAACGTCCTGGAGATGAAAGCAGCGTTCTTGGGTCTCCAGTGCTTCCAGGATCGTTTGGTGGGACACTCGGTAGCGTTGATGAGCGACAACACGACTGTAGTGGCATACATCAACAAGCAGGGGGGTCTTGTCTCTCAAGCCCTTCATGAGTTGACGTTGCAGGTGCATCAATGGGCAGTCGCCCACTCGGTGGTCCTGTCGGCCAGGTACATTCTGAGCAAGAGGAACGTCCTGGCAGACATGCTCAGCCGTCGGGATCAGATAGTAGGGTCCGAGTGGTCTCTCCATCAGACTGTAGCGGACACACTTTTCAATCTGTGGGGGCGTGCGGTAGTTGACCTGTTCGCCACCCGGTACAACAGAAAGCTTCCGACCTTCTTCTCTGTCGTACCGGACCCATGGGCAGCCGCGGAGGACACATTCCAACACTAGTGGGGCAACCTCGAAGTGTATGCCTTTCCTCCGTTCTGTCTCCTTCGTCCAGTTCTCAGTCGGGTGCTGGGATCCGCAAACCTTTGGATGATCCTAGTAGCCCCGAAGCGTCCGGAAGCCATTTGGTATCCAGACCTGCTGTCCTCTGCTCTCCGTCGTTCCAAGGGAACACTCCCTCTGGCACAATCTGCTTCGTCAGCCTCACGTAGAACAGTACCACCACGTCGTGGCTTCCCTGTCTCTTCTTGCCTGGAGGTTATCCACCATCTCTTGCAAGCGAGAGGTTTTTCTCGCTGAGCATCGACAGAAATGGTGGGATACTTGCAGTCTCTCCAGAGGTTTACCAGGTAAGTGGGCCATCTTTCTGTGGTTGGTGTCGATGGTTATTCTCAGTCGGAGCCACTCTTCAGCAGGTAGTGGATTTCCTCGTCTTTCTTCGTCGGGAAAAGCCCTTATCGGTTTCAGCGGTGAAAGGATACAGGTCAGTTGTAGCCTTGGTCCTGAAACTGAAAGGCATCGATATTTCATCATCCCTGGAAATGTTCTTGCTGATGAAGAGCTTCAAACGGTCTTGCCCCCACCCAGGGAGCTCAGGCCCCTAGATTGGGACGTGTCTCTTGTATTGCGGAGCCTTACTCTCGCCCCTTACGAGCCGCTATGAGAAGCCACAGACAGGGATCTGACCCTCAAGACTGTCTTCCTTTTAGCCCTGGCTTCGGCGAAGAGGATTAGCGAATTGAAGGGACATTCCTTTGCAGTCAAACACTCGAGGGGGTAGGGATCAGTAATGCTCGAATTTGTTCCGGAATTTGTAGCGAAAACTCAAAACTCAACGGTCCCTGATGCTCGGTTTGAGTCTTTTACGATCCCATCCCTCAGTGACTTTGTAAATAATGACCCTGATGAGTTACGGCTCTGTCCTGTACAGGCGCTACGGCGCTATCTGAAGAGAACACTGCACCTCAAGCCTGAGTGTTGGCGACTCTTCGTTAGCACCAGGACCCCCAAGAAGGAAGTGTCTAAGAACACGATCTCTTTCTGGCTTCGTGAGGTTATCAAAAGGCATATGCAGCGGCTGGCGAGGACGTTGCCAGCCCTCTACACCCCCGTGCTCACGAAATCGGGGGGATTGTGCCCTCCCTAGCATTCCGGAAGAACCTGTCGGTCCAGCAGGTACTAAGGGCAGGGGTGTGGTCATGCTAGGCCACATTCACCTTTTTTTTACCCTAGAGACGTTACCCATCGGTCCTTGGACACTTTTTCCTTGGGTCCGGTGGTGGCTGCTCAACAAGTGGTGTAACTACCCAGCTCCCGTAGGGACAGAGTTGCGGCTTGTCTATTGTACGCAAGTGAGTGGGCGTGAACGGTGAGTGACTGGCTCCCCCTTCCTCCCCTATCATCCTACCCTTCTTCCCTCGGGCAGAGAGTTAGGCCGTACAAAGCTGAACCAGACGTCTGATGCAGGTGAGTTTCATTACTTGAGTGTCCTGTCTTTGTTACCTTTCAGGTATTCATTAGATGTAATGTCCCCCCTTTCCCCTGCAAGGCGGGGAAAGGGGTTGCGGGCTAATTACCAAACCCATTCCTCATGTTGGTCCTTAGTCCCCAACGTTTCCTACTCACCTCTAGTGTGATCGAGAATGGTTCTTCCTGGCTTTTGCCTCGCTGTGCGGTCGCTTACTACCGTAACCTCGCCACAGCAAGGATGGTCTAGTAGACTGGCTGGTAGCACGATGGTTCTCATAATGGTGCTCTCGGTCCAGTGGCCATGTCCCCCTGGCTCTTACCCCAGGTGTCATTCAGAGACCTCCACTCAAGATCCCTGAATCTTGAGTCCCCATATGCAGACCGAGGGTTTATATTTTGTAGAACAAATTGCATTTTTACGGTAAAATGCATTTTTTCCAACATACAAAACCTGAGGTCCTTTACCTGAGGTTACTTCCACCAGCGCTTCCCACACCTGCCCTAGACCAGAAAGCTTAATGCGTGAATCTGGGCGGTTAAACCGCGGGGTTTCTACAGTTACCAACACATGCCCAGCTGGTAGTGATACCAACTAATGCCGCGCAAGTCTTTTGTGGCGTATGTTCAGCTACGCCAAAAGTATCCCCATATGTAAAGGACCTCGGGTTTGTATGTTAGGAAAAATGCATTTTACCTTAAAAAAAGCGATTTTAGCAGACTTACAGAGTAGTGGATGGATAGAGCCTGGCTTTTAACTGCTACACGTAGTACTTACAGTGTCATTTGTTGGACAAAATTTTGCTCATCTGGTTGAACTGTTTAGTATGAATTACATTCCTGTTACCTCCTTAAACATACTCTGGTTTGCTTTAAAACTGTGAATATTAAAAGCTTCTTTTTCAGGTTCCACAATTCATTTGAGTTTGAAAAAGTCTGGACTGTTTTGAAAGCAATGCTAGTTTCTAATTTGAGTGGTTAATTGAGTAACCACTCACTGTGATAAAAACTTTGAAGATTTTATTAAATAAAAAAAATTTCTTAACCCTTTCAGTATTTTACACGAAAGATTATGAAACAGACATGGGGCCTGCGGAACCAACAAGAGATAAGTGGCCAGCTGAATGCCACTACAAAGCCTACAGAAATGACCCCACTGAAATTAAAGCATATGAATTTAACTTACAGTTTTGGCATATAGCTACAGCTCGCCTTTCTTTCATCATAATATTTGAGGTTTGTTACATTTAGCATGTACATTTTGTTATAGATATAGTTATACATTACATTTTCCAGTAATAATTTTTAATACAATTTCCTCTTACATCATGTACATTTATAAATAGTAAAGAATTAATACATTAATCACATAAACTTATGTATTTTTCCAGCACGTTGTTTTCTTCCTTACTGGTACTCTTGCATTGCTTATTCCTGATATACCAATTGAGGTTAAGAATCAAATGAAGAGAGAGAGGAAGGTAAGGATATTAGATTGTAAATCTAAAATATGAAGGTGTTCAAGTTATTGTACTATATTCTTTTTGGTTTGAAAATGTTTTAATTTTAGGTTAGGAAAATTAAAAGAAATTTTTGGTAAACCAGTTGCATGACAAGAATGTGTCAACATGCATAACCATAAAAACAATAGGCATTCCAGCAGCCTAAGTTATGAAATTGATGATAAAAAAACAGGTTTTGTAGTTCTCTTCATTTGTTACTGAAAATCAGAATTGTTAGTCCTTTAAGCAATCATAAGTTAATAGAGATGAGTTTTAGTATTTTGTTTTGGTGTGCTACATTGTTATTTAACTGTGAAACCGAAATTAAGATGCTTTTTCAGGTTTAGTTGAAGGAGAAGAATAAGTAGCAAAGAATGCAGTAGCATTGTGAAAGAGTCATGCATAGTTCATACTGTTTCATATATTCTTGTAATAGATATTCTCTCCTAATCTTTTCCTACAGGTTGAAAAGGAGACATTATTTGAAAATGAAATGCGTAAAATTAGAGAAGAAAGGCATGGTCGGCAAATCTATAGCGAACAACACCATGAAGAGGATATGCACGTTGATCTTGGGGAAGGCCTTGGTCCTAGACCAAATTCACGAACTACATCTGCTTCTTCTGTTCCACAATATCTCAAGAACCATCACATTTAAAGTATTGCTTCAGGTACAAATAACACTTCAACTTATGGGGTTCAGTACTCACCAGCCTCATTATTATGATTATTTTTTTGCTATACTATCATTTAGGATGTGATATATTTTGAGATCTACCTCGTTATTATGATTATTTTTTTGCTATACTATCATTTAGGATGTGATATATTTTGAGATCTGCCTCATTATTATGATTATTTTTTTGCTCTACTGTACTACCATTTAGATGATATATTTTGAGATGCACTTCTTAGATTGTATGTTAAGTGCGTAAGATTAGTTTAGGTCATATAAGTTCCTGCTGTTTTAAAATGCAGCTTATCTTAAGACTTTACATGGGAGCTCTCCAAGTTTATGTTAACCCTTTCAAAGGAAATGGTTGCCTTGAATAGGATAATTGAATCACAGCCTTCCTTGGTTTGGTAACTGAATAGCACTTATTTTGTGAATGATTAATGTAGTCACATTCTTATGATTCCAGGATTTCACAATTTCTTGCATATATTGCACAGTTTCTTCATAGATGCATTACAAAGGCATCAGCATTAAGGTTCTGTTTTCATGAAGAATATACAAATAATAACTAGCACACAGTTCTGGCCCTAAGTGCCACAATCTTTTTGTGACACTGCTTTATTGCTGAACATCAGTCAGATTTTTAGGTTTGCAGTGGATTGAAAATGTCTCCAAGGAAAGTGACGCATGATTGGGGCATCCATGCCAAGAGCATGCCTACTTTTTTTGAGTGAAAGACTACAGACTGTAACTGTGGAAATTAAAAAGAAGTTATAGTAGAAAGCTCAGAGTTGTCCTTTTCAATCTCTTGGAGAGGTGTATGTATAAAATAGCCTGTGCTGCTTCAAAAGATCTCATTTTTCGAGATTATAATATATTAAGTTGCTTCTCCATCAGAAATCACCGGATGATTGTTAAGGAGTGAAGTTTTTATAAGTACTGTAGTCTGGGATGGAATGTCAGTGGAGACAATAGCAGATCAGGTTGATGGCGTCAAGCAAATGATGTTCTCAAAATGTTAGGCTGTACCTCCTTTTGGCATCCATGAATTTTATGAGGATCTTTTCTGTTCAGCTTGATTTCTCAGACCACAAATAATGAGACTGTAACTGCTCATGCATATGTCATTAGATATGTTTTTGCAGGACATCCTTTCCTTCTCACTTTGAAGATTAATAATCCCATTGCTTACTCCACTTGGAATTCTCTTCTTTATTTTTACAGTTGCAAGATGGTATATCCTTTAGTTTAACAGTTTCCATATGGTAAATAATTGAGCCAGGTTCTTCCAAAAGTAGTATGCATCCTGTCCTCTACTGTAATAGTTGTCAGATGGTATGTCCTAGTTGCCAGTTGGTACATTGCAATGTGCAAATCGACATAAAAGACATATGTATATCATAGAGTAATTCAAATAGATTATAGTACTGCTTTCCACTTATTAAATCATAAAGCGCTTATTTATAAACTTCAGACTCCTGGAGTGGGTCGATATGTTTTAGGATTACTTAGAGATTTCCTTACATGTAGGCAGCAGTGAGTTGCTCTTGATGGGATCTTGAGCAAACCATGACCTATTGTGCCTGGAATTCCACAGGGTAGTGTTCTGGTCTGCTGTTATTTTCAGTATATACAACACAAGTGATATGGAAAACAAGTTTGTTCAGTATGCTGAAGATGGTAGATGTAGTAGTCTCCAACATAGAAATGAAGCTGCCCTTAAGTCTCATCGTGACATGGAGTGACATGGAGTGGATTAAAGGAATGGCATAGCCGTGAGGTATGAGGCTGAACTCCAGTAAATGGAAAACACTAGTTTAGCAGATGTAATACTGATTTCCCACCCCCATCCTCCCCTTCCAGTAGATGGGACTCTGCTGAATGAGTCTGAGGCTTTAACTCTACTTGGTGTAACTTTTGACTCACATCTTACTTTTGAGAAACATATAATGAAAGCATCAGCAAATGCTGTGCAGAATTTAGGTAAAGCATCTGCAAATGCTGCACAGAAGTTAGGTAATGTATGTAAGGCCTCATATATTTATAACACTTATAAAATCAGGGCAACCTGTTTAGGTCATTTGTCCTTCCTTTACTTGAATACTGTTCTCTGGTGTGGATGTCTGCCTCTGCCAGAGATTTATCTTGTAGACAGAGTGGTTCATGGTGACAGGTTTCAGATTCCTAACATTAGCAGTCATGACTTGACCCTCGACGAATGGTTTTCTTGTTTGTTAATTTTTCATAAGTTGCATTTTGTCAGATCTTTCACATTCACAATTGATCTCTGATCCTCTTTTCCTACCAAGAGCAACCAGATATGCTGAACAGCAGCACCAATATGCAGAAAATGTGCCTTGCTGTCAAACTTATCAGTTCCAGAAGTCCTTTATTCCTCGTACTGTTGGACTGAGGAATAGTTTCCCTGAGGATGTGCAATTTGAACCTCAAAAGCTCAAGTTAAGATGCAAAGCATTACTACCCTAAAACAAGTACAGTATCCTGTATTTTAATAATTTACACATTTATTTATTTATTAATTTAGACTAATAATAACTGATCTCTTCTTCCTGTATTTCCTATTACCTTCTGTTACCTCTTTCAAATGAACACCATATTCTTTGGAAGCTTGAATTTCAAGTCAGTGGCCCTGGGCTTGTTTCATATGAAAAGGTTTCATCTTCTAAATAATTATACAGTAATTCTCTTTGCTAGAGGGAGGGGGAGGCGGCAATGGACAGGCTTCAGCTTGTTCACCAGGCAGTGGCTAAGACCTTTAGGTCTGCGTGGCACTGCACCTCAACCCTCTGGTCAGGCTGGCCCTTCCCCTTTGGTCAGAGAGTCCCAGACTTCCTTGACTCCTCATAGAGGTAACCAGACTTCTACCCCGGTAGAAGATGGAGGACGTCGGGGGTGTGGCAGTTCTTCCCAATTGCTACTGATAAGGGTGGGTGCCTGTCAAGCCATTGGGCAAGTTTGGCAGTGACTTGGAGCAAAAGCATGGGGAGTGGATGCCTGTCAGATATGGTTCTGCTACCTTTAGAGTCTTGGTCATCCCTCACCCTCTTTCTGGTTTGGTTCCAAATATTTGTGTCCGGCTTATGGAAGGACCTCTCCCTGTGGGAAGAGGTGAACGTGATACTCCAGGAAGGCACTGTGGGAGTCTTTACCCCTCTTCCCACTGAACCAATCCTAGATGGAATGGTCCATTCTGTTCTTGATTCCATCAGAGAGTGCATTTTCTTGCTTTTCAGGGATTTGATGGATGTACATGTTAAATACCTACCTATTGGTCCTCCTGCAAGTATCTCCTCTTTACCCTTGAGGTGGGGACGGTGTTCTAGTTCAAGGCACTTGTGTCGGACTCTCAACTGCTCCTCCAAGGGTTCACTCGAGTGTTCATTTTTTATCTCTACTTGAGCTCGGTTGCGTGGGTACGTCTACAGAAGTACCAGTGTGATTGGCTGATCCTGATGAGCTCATTGCCGCAGTTGTTAGGACAGAGATCAACTTCTCGAGTTTTTGTCACGACTTGGGTACTGTATAATGGTCAGCTTTGAGAAGTCAGATCTCACATGCAAGTGTTGTGGTGTAGAATAGATAGGGAAATTAAGGAAATTAGATAGAAAAGAGAGATAGAAAGAAAAAGTTAGGAGAGAGAAATAAGCCAATAGGCAAAGAACACAGTGATAACGCCCCAAATGCTGTTGTGTGTGTTACCAATACGGGATGTTTTACATGAACCATTGCAGTATCACGTGTTGAAACTATAAAAACAGTCGTAAAAGTGAAATAATGGCCTCGCGATTGAAGCTAACCTTAAAACATGAGTCAGCACAGTCTAAATGCTTACAACAGCTGATTCTATAGCCCCGCCTTCTTGGGAAGGTGTTTTGTGAAGTTCCAGGAATTTGGGGTTGGCTCAAGTGATGTACTTCTTCAACCTCCAGTCAATTATGTTTGGGAGGGGTCTTTCACACACCCTCCTAAGATCACCTCCTATCAAGCCTCTAAGAGGATTTGAATCACACCCACTACAGTCCTTCAATCAGCTACTTGAAGGGGAGGCCTTGCTGATTAATCCTTCCCAATAAGGCTAGAAGGAGGTGGAGATTGCAGGTAACAAGTTTTCTGAGGGTTAGGCGAGTTAGAGACCTCTGAGGAGAGCAGAGTTCAGAACTGTGTCCCTTCAAGGAAGAGCACATCTCCCTAGCTGATGTTCCCCATATAGACTGATTCAAAGAGTGATTTGTTTCCATCATTGTAACTTGTTAATTTTGTACTGATCTTTATAATACTAAGTACTAATTAAAGTGAAGAAATTACCCGATCTTGTCTCTATATCGCCTTCTGAGAGATATCAATACTTGAAAGGAATAAATATACAAAGATAGGCATCATCTCATGAAAAATCTGAAGAAGGACACTCGAAAAGAAACCAAAGGTAAGAAGAAAGACTAAAATCTATACAAACATATAACAAAGAACATAAAAAGGGAGATAACTCCCAACAGTTTAACAGCTTCTGAAACCAGGAGATGCCTTCCTCTGAAGCATCCAAATCTCTGCCATCATACTAACTTTCTTCCATCTTACTTTCCACCTTCTCCTAACAGTTGTTTCATAGTACAGTATGCAACAAAACTGGTGCCACTTTTATATTTTGTACTGGACAAGTGTTTTTAAACATGTCTGTGTATGAGGAAAAGTTGGTCACTTGTTTTGTAGAATCTTTATCATTATTGTGAAAAACAAAAAATATTTCATGCAGCAATAATATTTCAGAACGAAAACTAAATATGTTACTGTAGCATGAATCCCTTGGCTCACTGTGACTCCCGGATTCGTGGAACCTTTCAGTCTGGATACGGTGAAACTGTGAGAAAGAGAACGTTGTGATGGAGTGAAAAAAAAAAAATTTAGGTAGAGAGCATAGTCTAATGATAAAAATTGATGCACTTGGGGTATGAATTCAAAGTTATTATGTCCTTTCACTTTTGTAGTTTTGTGATAAAACTTAGGCTTAGGCTTAGGCTATAACCAAGGCTACATAGGTCTAGATTCCTGGGAGGGTTTCTTCAGCTTGAAGAAAAAAAAAAAATAAATAAGCGAGGTGGAGAGTAATCTTCGCTATTAGAAATACAATTAATTGACTGTAATAAGGCCAGACATTATCAGCCACACCTGCTGTGTGCAGTTTCTGCAGAATGACAACAAACAACAATGTGTTATAAATAATAATAATAGTATGGCTCTGGAGTCTGGCCCCTATGCCATTGGCCTTATAACATACTAGGATATATTTCAGATTGCAACAATATATATATATATATATATATATATATATATATATATATATATATATATATATATATATATATATATATATATATTATTGATCTATTTTTATTTATTTATTTATTTTAAAAATCCACGAGTGTTGGAATAGTGGTTGTCTGTATTTAATGATATTGTTCATCGAGAGTTTTACAGGTGGGATGTTTTGACTGAACAAAATTACTTTTGCTTTAATAATTTTTATGGGCTAGGGTTGATCTTTTCAGATGTGTTTGGCCTTCAAAATATTTTGGACACCCCATCCCGCCATATCACATGAATTAACTTCTTATTTAATGATCTTATTTAATGATCCATGCTAAGTACTGCAGGAATTACATATCTTAATGAAACTTCCACCATCAAGAACAAAGCCAGTGTAAGCCTCGTAACAACTCCTATGCCAATAGGGATTGATGTCCCCTTTTCATCCAGGTGCCATCATATATTACCTCGATAGGTAAATTACCATGTTCATCTGGTTTGACCCCAGTCTTTCATAATAATCAAATATTGCTCTATCAACTTCTTTCATGGATTCCTTGAAGGTCTGGTCAGCAATCCGTTCAATATACTCTTTATAACGTTCATACGTGCTGTTTGCTAAAGGTTTGGCACCTAAGGCAATTTGAGTATTATTCAAGGCTGCCAAGCCTCCCCCATTTATCATGTTTTGATATATAAATGAAGCTGTTGTTTCACCGATATGTTCTGTTTTCACACTTTCACTAGCTTACACTTTGGTATATTGAAAAACAGACGGCACCTCACACTGACACTTTAGTTTCAAGTCAACATCAAAACTGTTTTTATCAGTTTTGAGTGTTATATTGCAGTCACACTGCCCGCAATACGTCGAACTAAAAGCGTCTTTTAGAACTCTCAAGGGTAATGAAACTTTCTCCATCATTGCTTACACTTAGAAGATCTTCTTTTTCAGTTATATAACTTCTCAATAAAAAACTTCTTAGGTTGGCTCCTGATGAAACATCGACATCACCTGCTACGTCAGGGACAGCAATTACATCTTGAAAATGCCATTATCTTCCTCCTCCTCCTCCTCATCATCAGATAACTTCAAAACAAAGTCGCTGCTGCCATCATCATCATCATCTTGATATATTTGTTCAAGGAATAATAGATTTTACTGGGAGCTTCGTGAATGGGAAGTACTTGGCATCTCCTCAGCACACGTGGTTGTGGCAACATGAGAAGCCACAACATTAGCTGTGTTTATACTTTTAGCTTCCAGATAAGTTTTGATATTACAGAGCTTGCTTCCTTCGCTTACTAAATTTCTTTTTGGCATGTTGGTAATATATATAATAAAGAACTGATGTCCAAAAGTCCGAGGAATTGTTGCAATTGACTGATAATAACAAACATACAATACATAAAAAAGAATATAAGAATTCTCTCTCGGGACAGCTGGCTTGCGTTATTCACCCATGGGAAGAGTTGCCATCTCTATCAGGAAAACATATTGTACCGCTTATGAAACAAAATGCAACGAAAAGAAATACAGATACATGAAGAATAAGTGCAAAATGAAATAGTAAAACCACCCCTAACCAGACTTTTAATTTTCTACTTGGTTGTGGCCTTTAAATTGGCCTTTAAACCATTTAAAAAGCTTCGTATCGACATTATCTTATGCGTGGCAATGGCCAGGACCCAGATCTGTGGAAATATGACAATAACTCATTTTCACGAATTTGAGCCAATATCACCAAAATTACAGGCTGCCGATACCCTTAAACTAAAATGCTTGTAACTGTCTATTTTAATATTTCACTGCTTAATTTGATAGTTCAGACAAAAATATACCTTGAATTATCTTTCAAACAAAAATACACCCCAAACCATCATCCCAAAACACCCAGAGTAACCTTACATAACAGTACTCTCTTAACCTCTAACGCCGAGCCTCTATTTACAAAAACGTCTCCCGTGTATGCCGCGGCGTTCGGGAGTTAGCGCCGAAGCTGAAAAAGTTTTTCAAAAATCACAGCACGCTTAGTTTTTAAGGTTAAGAGTTCATTTTGGCTCCTTTTTTGTCATTGCCTGAAGTTTAGTATGCAACCATCAGAAATGAAAAAAATATCATTATCATATAAATATTCAAATATATGACAGCGCAAAAAAATTTTCATATATAATTTTATACAAATCACATTGTGAGCAAAACGGTTAAAGCTAACATGGTATTTTTTTCTTTGTATTGTACACTAAATTGCGATGATTTTGGTATATAACAAATTGTAAAGCGATCAAGCAACAGAGAAAATATTATCACAAAATGATGCATGAATTGCAACGCAGCGCAGGCGTAAAAATGTTTTTTCAAAAATTCACCATAAATCGAAATATTGTGCTAGAGACTTCGTTTGTTGAAAAATGAAGGTAATTGATTGAATATTACTAGAATGTAAAGTGTTTTAGCTTACAATTGCAGTTTTTCGACCATTGAGTTGAGTTAAAGTTGACCGAAAGTTGAATTTTTCATTTATTGTGATTTATATGAAAATATTTCAAAACTGATAAAAGCTACAACCATGAGTTATTTTTTGTTGTATTCTGTATGAAATTGCGCACATTTTCATATATAAAAAGTTTATGTAACGACTAATATAAAGCAGGTGCAAACATTACGACAACGTGGCAAAAGAATTTCTGAGATGTTTGGCGAGTTATGGCAGAGCGTAAGAAAATGTTTTTTCAAAAAATTCACCATAAATCAAAATATTGTGCTAGAGACTTCCAATTTATTGCAAAATGAAGTTAAATGATTGAATATTACTAGATCGTAAGAGTTTTTAGCTTACAATTGCGTCTGTTGTATTCTACATGGAATTCGCACATTTCCATATATAAAACTTTATGTAACGACTAATATAAAACAGTGTAAACATTACGACAACATGACGAAAAGAATTTCTGCGCGGACGTAAGGAAAAAGTTTTTTCAAAATTCACCATAAATCAAAATATTGTGCTAGAGACTTCCAGTTTGTTGGAAAATGAAGGTAAATGATTGAATATTACTAGAATGTAAGATTTTTAGCTTACAATTGCATTTTTACCATTTCGTTTGTCGAGTCAAAGTTGACCGAAAGGTTTTGGCAGTTATCAGATTTATATGAAAATATTTCCAAATTGATAAAAGCTACAACCATGGGTTGTATTTTGCTGTATTTTACATGAAATTGCGCATATTTTCATAAATAAAACTTTATGTAAGCTAATATAAAACAGTGCAAAATTACGACAAAATGAAAAGAATTTCTGACATTTTGGCCGAGGTGCAGCGGGCGTGAAAAGTTTTCAAAAATTCACCATAAATCGAAATATTGTGCAAGAGACTTCCAGTTTGTTGCAAAATGAAGGTAAATGATTGAATATTACTAGAATGTAAGAGTTTTAGCTTACAATTGCGTTTTTCGACCATTTGGTTAGTCAAAGTTGACGAAGGTTGAAATTTTTGTAGTCGACGTATGGTGCGTCCACTTGGCACCAACAGACAATTTTAAATCGACGTATGATCGTCAGTCGGCGTTAAGGGTTAATACTGTCACTCTTAAGTATATACACCTAAAATGCTTATAACTGCCTATTTTAACTGTTCATCGCTAAGCTTTACAGTTCAAGCAAAAAATATACCTCAAACTATCATCCTAGAACACCCTAATATCATTTCAAAGTCATGTTGCAAAATTAAGTATTAAGTATACTAGCCTATAACTGGTACTCTTAAGTATCCTCTATCATTCAGACACGCATGTTTTCTTTGGCCTACATAATTTTGCGCATCGATCTGTGCATACTGTAATGCAATGAGCGTACATTTTACTTATATTGATATTTTTCTGCTTTGTAAGATTTTGAAATATTTACTGTACAGGTTCATATTTTAGGATAGCACTAGTACTGTACAGAGCATCAAAAATACCTGGGTAGTTTAGAACGATGGGACATGTACATCCAAACAGAATACTAGGTTTGTTACATCATGTTAGTACTTTTGTGATTACGTACAAATACATTTATGATAAAAAAAATTATTTACTACAGTAAGTTCTTGGTTTACGTCATTTTCTGGTTAGTTCCCACCACCTCCCATAAATTTAATAAAAAAATTGTTTGCCATCATTCTCTCTCTCTCTCTCTCTCTCTC
Organism: Macrobrachium rosenbergii; assembly: GCF_040412425.1. Taxonomy (NCBI): domain Eukaryota; kingdom Metazoa; phylum Arthropoda; class Malacostraca; order Decapoda; family Palaemonidae; genus Macrobrachium; species Macrobrachium rosenbergii. Next base: position 95,565,532 of record NC_089742.1, read on the forward strand.
TCTCTCTCTCTCTCTCTCTCTCTCTCTCTCTCTCTCTCTCTCTCTCTCTCTCTCTCTCAGTATCATTATACTGAGAAAAAGTAACAAAATATCTATTGAGGTTATTTCACTTACAGAATCTATTTATACTATATTGATCTAATCACCATTAAAATATTTAAAACCCAAATTTCATACGTAGGCTCCAGTAGCAAGTTTTCTGTGATGACGTAATATCTCTCTCTCTCTCTCTCTCTCTCTCTCTCTCTCTCTCTCTCTCAGCACTGTACTGTACATATTCTTTAATGAAAATATCAATTACTGTACCACAAGCATAAAAAACATGGTAATAAACAAATCCAGTAATTCACGACAGATCGATGTAGGAAGCATCGCCATATTTTTTGCTTTGGCTGATTTATTGTACCATATTTCATTACAAGTTTAGTTGACTATGATTATCACACATATAACAGTACAATAAACCCCCCGTTTTCGTGGACTCACGCATTCACGGGTTTCTCTGTGGAACATCTCTACCCATTATTCGCGGAAAATTCGCCCATTTGCGGTATTTTTCACTGAGAAATATTCACTAATTACTGTATTTTCATATAATTTTCATGAACAAATGCACTTTTTGTAATAAAACTATTAAAATACTCAGGTATAAGCATTTTTACAGGGTTTTTCTTGTGTTTAAACTATCAAAATGGGCAGTTCTAAGTGTTTTTAGAGGGGTTTTAAGTATTCACGGGTTATAGCTATTTGCGGGGGACGGGTGTTGTGGTACACATCCTCCGCGAATACAGGGGGTTCACTGTACACATCCTCCGCGAATACAGGGGGTTCACTGTACACATCCTCCGCGAATACGGGGCATTCACTGTACACACAAGAATATTTTATCACTGTCGATGTTTCATCTGTAATCACCGTAAAAATGTTTAAAATCTGAATTTCATACATAGGCAAGTCTCAGCATTCTCATCCCAGCCATAGTTTACATTTTAAGTGCCTGTAGTTCTCGTCCCCAGCAAGTTGCTGTGGTTCGATGTAATATAAACACTTAAGTTCTCTCTCTCTCTCTCTCTCTCTCTCTCTCTCTCTCTCTCTCTCTCTCTCTCTCTCTCTCTCATTACATTACTTTAATGGAAAAAACAGCAAAATATCAGTGAAACATTATTTCACTTACAGAATCCATTTATACTGTGCTTAGACTTCGATGTAAAAACCACAGTCTCTCTCTCTCTCTCTCTCTCTCTCTCTCTCAGTATACATATATATTTTGATGAAAAAATACAGTAATTAGTGAATATATAGTGTTGCTCTACAAAAAAAGCTAATTAGGGATCATTTTAGAGATGTTCCAAAGAAAAATCTGCAAATTAATGAGATTTCCCTGCGGACAAGTGAACGATGTGTTCCACAAAAATCAGCGACAAAGTGAACCGTGGAAATGTGAAACGTGTAAAACCAGGCGGGCCACTATTTTTATCATGATTAGATCAGTACAGTATAAATGGACTCTCTAAGTGAAATAACGTGTTACAGATGTTTTGCTTTGTTTTCTCATTTAAGTATTTGTATACTGAGAGACTGCAGAAGGATTTGTTAATAATTTAAATGACCAGCCATGGTTTGATGATGCATGTAGACAAGCCTACCATGACAAACAGACCAAATACAACGCATGGAGACAAAATCATTTAAATGAAAATTGTTATTTTTGTTGAGTCTCCCCAAGCTGTGGATAGAACTTACCATACAGCTGAGAAACTACAGTGAAACTACAATAATTCCTTGAAGAGGAAACTTGAAGGAATTACTCAGCTTCATCTGTGGTGGACCAAATTGGCATCATCTGTCTTTGGGTTAGGCTTGTCTTCTATCTCACCACTACTAACAGCTGTTGGTAGATTGGTTACTGGCCCTAGAGAAAGGGCTTAACTTCTTCATCAAGCTTTTAAAGCTAGGCAGTCAGCTGAGGATGTCCCTCTCCCTGATACTTGTCATTCTAAACCTATTCTTACAAAGTTGGCATTTTGCTCCAGGGATGTTAAGAAAATTCTGGATAATCTTGATAACTGTGGTGGAGAAGAACCTGATGGTTTCTTCCCTTTGTTTTATAAAAAAGTTTCTAGTGTGTTGTCTCCCAAGGTTACTAGATTTTTTAAAGTTTTATGTCAATGTAGTTCTTTGTGGACGAACACAAATACAGTACCTATTCCAAAGAATGGCATATCTGCAGACCACAGTAACTATAAGCCAGTCTCTGTTCTCCCTGTGCTCTCCAAAGTTGCTGAAAAACTTATTTATAAGGCACTAAGTAAGTACTGTTTGTGGAATCTAAAGGATTGTTAGCTGATAGTCAGTATGCATACAGGAAGCAGATGGGTACCTGTGATGCTCTTTTAGACTTTGACATGCCATATGCAAGAGAACCTTGATAAGGGTTTTGAGTGCAGAGTAATTAAAATAGATTTTAGTGCTGCTTTCAATTTAGTAAATCACAAAGTCACTTATTATTAATTTTAGAATCTGGAGTGGGTGGATATGTTTTAGGAGTGCTTCAAGATTTCCTTACAGGTAGGCAGCAGCGAGTTGCTGTGGACAGGATCTTGAGTGAACCAAAACATACTGTGTCTGGAGTTCCACAGGGCAGTGTTCTTGGTCCACTGTTATTTTTAACATATGCAAGTAATATGATTGTAAGCATGGAAAACAAGAGTGTTCAGTATGCCAGTGATTGGGTGTAGTAGTTTCCACTTATGAGAAATGAAGCCGCCCTCAGCCTCAATCAGGACATGGTCTGGATCAGGGAATGGTGCAGTCGGTGGGGTATAAGGCTGAATTCCAGTAAAATGAAAATACTATTGATTAGCAGATCTCATACAGATTTCCTACCCCATCCTGCCCTCAGGTGGATGGAACTTTGCTGATTAAGTCTGAAGCTTTAACTATTCTAGGTGTAACTTTTGATTCACATCTAACTTTTTAGAAACAGCAAATGCCACACGAAAGTTAGGTATTGTTCGTAAGGCCTCATATATTTATAACAGTGATAAAATCAATGCAACCTGCAGTAGGTCATCTGTACTTCCTTTACTGGAATACTGTTCTCCAGTGTGGATGCCTGCTTCTGCCAGAGATTATTGGTGGTAGGTTTCTGTTTCTTAATAATAGCAGTTGTGACTTGGGTTATTGGTGAATGGTCTCTTGTTTGTTACTTTTTCATAAATTCTATTTCAACAGAGATCTTTACTTTTCATAAATTGTATTTCAAAAGATATCTTTCACATTCACAGTTGTTCCTTGATCCCCTTTATCCGCCGATAGCATCCAGATTCGCTGAACTGCAGCACAAACATGCAGTAAATGTGTCTCTGTTGAACTTCTCAGTTCCAGAGGTCCTGTATTCCTTACACTGTTGGACTGTGCAACAGCCTTCCAGAGGATGTCTTGCAGTTGGAACTTCAAAAGTTCAAGTGAAAATGCAATGCATTACTACCCTAATACTATTCTTCTTGCATCTTAATAGATTATGTACGTAGGTGTTTATTAATTTTTTTTTTTTCTTTTAACAAGTGGGATCTCTTCATTCTGTCTTTTCCTTTACTTCCTCTTACTTCTTCCTAATGAACATCATATTCTTTGGAAGCTTGAATTTCAAGTCATTGGCCCCTGTGGGTTTGTTCCATATGAATAGGTTTCATCTACCAAATGATGATAATACTGTACAGAACACAATACTGTATGAGGGCCTATTATGTACACCCTAAATTAAAAGCTGCAAAGCAAAGCTTGTAGTAATTTTTTATTCGCCAGTACCATATGTTTGTTGTATTCTACCCTTATGTACAGACAGACAGTAACAATGAAACTTAATGAAATTTCGTAAACAGCTCATCATTACATTGTAGCTAATTTATGATGTGGAAACTTTACAGTGAAGCTAAGCAAGTCAGAGCTAAGTCACATTCTCCAACCTTATTTTATTCATACAGTTTTGTACATACCTTTTTTTAGTTATTACACTTTAACATCAACATTCCTATATTCTTAATTAAACCTTAGAATCAACAGCTAATTATCATACCATTAATGTAATCTTAGTAAATATGTATGTAACTGCAGTGTTACCCCATGTTTGTTTGACCAACTTTTAAAAGATAAAGGTGTAGATGTAAAAACCACATACTAATGCTTGTATACAGCCTTCTGATCGTTAAATGATAACACTGTACGTACTTTGGTGTAGTGCACTCAAGTGTGCTTGTGCAGGCATGCATACATTACATACAATAAACAATGGAAATTATGCCACAAAACCCTTGTAGAGCACATTGTTGTATTGTAATGTACAGTTATATGTTATTGCATACAATAAACAGTAAAAATTTATGCCTAAAGCACTACAAAACATGCATTTTCACTTAGCAGTAACTCAAAACCAGTGGTACATACCATAGTACTGTAGAGTACTACATTACACTGTACCAAGTAAACCCTGCAATAAGCAACTTCTAATACAGGGAGTCACCAGGTTATAGTGCTTGGCTCACAACGCCATTAACTGGATTTACGGCGCCGTAACCCAATGTTACAGCACTTATATTGCCGTAAACACCATTTATTCCCATTATTATTATGTTCTGGTTTACGGTATTTTTCCGGCTATGGCGCACCTTCGAGAGCAGAACCCCCATTGTAAACCGGGTACTGCCTGTAATAATTTCCCTTGTACAGTAGTTTACTCTGCTGTACAGTGTTGTACCATTCCTTGGCATCATGTAGAACAGAAAATTTTTTTCAGTTACATACAGTTGAAAAATAAGCCATACTGTAAAGCTATTAAGTAATCTGTCAATTATCCAGATTAATAGAGCCTAGGGACTATGGGATAAGGGCAAAATCTGGATAAGGGTAAGTAAAAAAAATCAGTGGGTGTTCAAGGGCAACTCTGTACCTTTCTTCCCCCTACCTTGTCAATACCATATAACTTTAAATGCTAAATATGCTTATGAACAACAGCTGTCACACTTTAAACTGAAAATTTGATGCAAAAAGCAATTATCTGCCTTATTTTTCCATATTTGTAATAAATTCTATAAATACTTTGAAAAAAAAGCAAGCCCCCTCTTTTCTCTTGTGTGTAATGCACAGTACAGTAGACTATACAATGATTGTCATTTGTCTCAAACACTGTAAAATAAAACACTGTAAAATACATCATACCTTACACAGAAAAAAGTAATCCCTTTTTTTCTTTCGTACACAACACGCAATTTGATGGGTTATACAATATTTATCTTTTTGCCAAAAAAATCGTACGTAAAAAAGTAAATACCTTTTGTCACTTATCCAACTCATAATACAATAGGTTACACAGTCAGTACAGTATTTGTAATTTTTTCCCCTTTACGTTATACAAAAAGAAACAAATTAATAAATATAAAGATACTCTGTCTGTCACTTACTTGTGTGCGCTGCTCTTGCGGACGTTTTAAGGAGTTATGAGGATGTTTACTAGTCATTCTCCCCTCCTCCAGCGCAACTGTGTTGTTGAGACTAACATCTTCCGCTGCTTCCTGCGAGTTCCGGAGACATGATTAGAGGGGAACAGGTGTAGAGGTGCCTAGGGGGGTCAGGTTCATTGAAGTGGGCCAGTGACACATCAGATTCTTGGCTGAAGGAGCTCCACATATTAGTGAAAGTAGCAAAAGACATACTCGGCTGTGGTTCCAAGCTGAAGGACTGAGTTACTGAAGAAGAGGATGGTGATGGGCTTCAGGAGCACTGGTTTTGGATGTGAAGCAGCCGTTGAGGGTACTTTAATGAAATGAATGATGATTCTGCTTTGCAGTGACAACCCTTTGATACTCTTGCAATTGAGCAGCAGTGTCCAAGGGCCTAGGGAAGTCGATGGGGTCATGTTAGTATTCTCCAACATCTCAAAAAAAGTTTAGCGAAGGCCATTCACATGTTTTTGTACAAAGACAATCGTGGAACAGCCTTGCCATTGTTGTCTTCAACCACTTCCTCTTCACCATCTTCTGCAGCTGCTATATTGCTGTCGAAGAGTAGTTGGTAGCCAGGGTCACCACCTTTGTCATCCAGCCACACCTGTACATTATCCTCAAGAATTTCGTCGCCTCCGGACATGAGTGTAGCATGGAATTAGTTGACTTCAAACCCCTGGATGTCCATCTTGGCCTCGTCGCCTTTCAGCATATGGTTGCAGGCATGGTTGATGGTCTCTTTGGTGATGTGATTCCAAGTATCAGCAAAGTTTAGATGGCAACTTCAGCGAATACATGTGACAATTCTCCAGTGTCTGTTCCCCTGTCCTCGTCCTCCAATAATACCATCACCTCCTTAAGGAACTTCTCCAGTATAGCCATTTTGTTGCAACAATATCATTGGTTCATTGGGTGAATGAATGCATTCGTATTAGGAGGTAAATACATGACCCTAATGCGACCTTCATTCCCAACCAATTGTGCTGTGTGAGGATGAGCATGTGTATTGTCCATGAGAAGCAAAGCCTTCCACGAAGTCTAGCAATACTGAGGTCTTGTGTCTGATGACAAACAACCTCCTTACAAAACTAGGCAGTGATGCCCACCTGTAGCATTTGCACATAAAAAAACAGACATATGTTTTGGAAAGCTTTCGACTTAGTAAATTCTTTCCTTATCAGCCAAGGTGTTAGTGGGTATGGAGTGATAGAATAGACCAATTTCATCAGCATTGAAGATGTGCCCTAAAACATGGCCTTCTTTCCATCTACTCTCGCAACATGTGGTGAAATTCCTCTTATTCCCTCCTTGGAAGAATCCAAAGTTTTGCCAAGAGTCTTCTTTGGAGATCGCATGTTGAATTTTGAACTGAAACAGCCAACTTCAGATGTCTCAAAGTCCACAATCTTATTCAAGCTTGCGAACTTCATAGCTTCAGCCTCAACTCAGCACTGCTATGTTCATGCCAGCATGTCTGCTGCTGAAACCACACCAATGTTAACTCCTCAGTATCCTCATAATGGCCTTCTGCCATGACCTGAGAGGCTTGACTCCTGGCCATCTTCTTACTGAAGTCTGTTGCATACTACAGTAAACCCCCTGTATTCGCAGGAGATGCGCTCGGACACCCCCTGCACGAATAGTTGAAATCTGCGGATACTTCCCCCTCTAAAAAGGCTTACAACTGCATATCTTGAAAGTTCAAATGCAAATGTATACTTAAAGTATCATCCTACATCAAATATACCGTAAATTATTATCCTATTACTGTATTAATCTTTGAAATTATGGTATTAACCCATAAACGCCTACTGGACATATCATACGTCTAAAACTAAAATTGTCTGTTGGGTGCCAAGTGGGCGTACCGTCGTCGACTACAAAAATTTCAACCTTCGGTCAAATTTGACTTCGACCGAAATGGTCGAAAAACGCAATTGTAAGCTAAAACTCTTACATTCTAGTAATATTCAATCATGTACCTTCATTTTGCAACAAATTGAAGTCTCTAGCACAATATTTCGATTTATGGTGAATTTTTGAAAAAACTTTTTCTTACGCCCGCACAGTAACTCGGCCGAAAATTTCAGAAATTCTTTCGTCATTTTGTCGTAAATTTTGCACTGTTCTGTTTTAGCCGTTACATAAAGCTTTATATATGAAAATGTGTGCAATTTCATGTACAATACAACAGAAAATAACTCATGGTTGTAGCTTCTATCAGTTTTGAAATATTTTCATATAAATCTCGATAACTGCCAAAATTTCAACCTTCGGTCAACTTTGACTCGACAGAAATTGTCAAAAAACGCAATTTTAAGCTAAAACTCTTACATTCTAGTAATATTCAATCATGTACCTTCATTTTGCAACAAACTGGAAGTCTCTAGCACAATATTTCGATTTATGGTGAATTTCTGAAAAAAAAAATTTTTCCCTTACGTCTGCTGTGTGGTAACTCGGCCTAACATCTCAGAAATTCTTTCGTCATGTTGTCGTAATGTTTGCATCGTTTTACATTAGTCGTTACATAAACTTTTATATATGAAAATGTGCGCAATTTCATGTAGAATACAACAGAAGATAGCTCATGGTTGTAGCTTTTATCAGTTTTGAAATATTATCACATAAATCACGATAACTGCCAAAATTTCACCCTTCGGTCAACTTTAACGCGACCGAAATGGTCAAAAACCGCAATTGTAAGCTAAAACTCTTACATTCTAGTAATATTCAATCGTTTACCTTCATTTTGCAATAAATTGGAAGTCTCTAGCACAATATTTTGATTTATGGTGAATTTTTTAAAAAAAAACATTTTCCTTACGTCTGCTTGCGTAACTTTCGGCGAACATCTCGGAAATTCTTTCGTCATTTTGTCGTAATATTTGCACGTTTTATATTAGTCGTTACATAAAGTTTTATATATGAAAATGTGCGCAATTTCATGTACAATACAACAGAAAATAACTCATGGTTGTAGCTTTTATCAGTTTTGAAATGTTTTCATATAAATCACGATAAATAGAAAAAAATTCAACTTTCAGTCAACTTTAACTCGACCGAAATGGTCGAAAACTGCAATTGTAAGCTAAAACACTTACAGTCTAGTAATATTCAATCAATTAGCTTCATTTTTCAACAAACGGGGAGTCTCTAGCACAATATTTCGATTTATGGTGAATTTTTAAAAAACATTTTTTACGCCCGCCATTTAATTCATGCATCATTTTGTGATAATATTTTCTTTGTGTTGCTTTGATCGTTTTACAATTTGTTATATACCAAAATCATACGCAATTTAGTGTACAATACAACTAAAAAAATTAACTCATTAGCTTTAACCGTTTTTGCTTACAGAAAATTTGTATACAATTATATAAGAGTTTTTTTTGCTGTCATATATTCTAGTATTTTATATGATGATATTTTTCATTTCTGATGGTTGCATACTAAACTTCAGGCAACATTCTGGTAAAAAAAAGGAGCCAAAAGGAACTCTTAATCTTAAAAACTAAGCGTGCTGTGATTTTTTGAAAAAAAACTTTTTTCTTCAGTAGCTAACTCACTGAACTTCGCTGGCATACGGAGACGTTTTTGCAAAAAGAAGCTCAGCGTTTAAGGGTTAAAATATAATTTCAAAGTCATCTTAAATATTAGTACCCTTAAAAGTATATACAGTACATACATACTTCTAAGCCTTCCAGCCAAAGTAGAGAGAAAGAGAGTTACCACTTCAACTTACTGTATATCTAACAAGGCTGGCTGGGGCAAAAGAAAGAAAAGAGAGAGAGAGAATGGAGAGTATCTCTTTAATCTCTCTGACAACAAAAAAATTTATATGTTTGTTTTTTGTCTCCCAAATGTGTAGTACCTTTACTACACATTTTTAAAACACTATGAACACACAAACACAAACAGTATCTTTTTTGTCTACCTTTACTACACATTTTTAAAACACTGTGAACACACTTTTAAAACACTATGAACACACACACATAAAAAGTATCTTATCTTTTCCTGAGAGAGAGAGAAAGGGCTGAATTAATTATCTGTTTATCTATCTATCCATTTCTCACATTAGCAGAGAGAGAGAATAATTCGTTACAATATCAAAGGTTTAAACCTTGAGCTTCTGAGGGCAACACTTCTCACTTCTTCCTCTGGCCAATACGTCAAACTGTCAAGTAAATTGACGTTTACCTTCCACCCTCCTTTCTCAAGTTGAGGAAAAGAAAAAATATTGGGAATCACTGTTTGTTCGTTTAAAATGTTAAATAATTTACTACACAAATGCATGGAAAATATATTATATTATTTTATTATTATTATATTATCATTATTATTATTATTATTATTATTATTATTTAATATTAATATTTGAAAATTAGTACTTATTAGGTAACTCATTTATTTACCATACAAAAGAAACATACGTCCATATTACGTCAGAAAAATTCTCTCGTCTAAATAAGAGAGTGAGAAGTATTATTTTTATTATTCAGTGTTATTATTTAATCTTATTAAACTTATAATTAATATTTGAAAAGTAGTACTGTAAGTCATCATTTCATCATAAAATGTACTCTCTAAAATGGTTATACTATCATCCTGAAACATTTATATGATCATTTTGATATAATTTCAATAATACTTTAATATAATTTTAATATTTCAATAGTATCAATTCTGAGCATCTATCTTCACTTTTAATGAGGTCCAGGTCCATCCTGAATGGAGGGGAGAAAACCAGTTTCTCTCTCTCTCTGAATTACGTATTGTGTCTTACAGTATTATTATTTAAGCTTATTAACCCTTTAACGCCAAAGCCCTATTTAGCTAAAAAACGTCTCCGTATGCCAGCGGTGTCAGGTGAGTTAGCGCCGAAGCGGAAAAAAGTTTTTCAAAAATCGTGAGCACGCTTAGTTTTTAAGATTAAGAGTTCATTTTGCCTCCTTTTTTTGTCATTGCCTGAAGTTTAGTATGCAACCATCAGAAATGAAAAAAAATATCATTATCATATATAAATATTGGAATATATGACAGCAAAAAAAAAACTCATATAATTGTATACGATTTATATAATTGTATACAAATCGCGCTGTAAGCAAAGTGGTTAAAGCTAATGGGTTAATATTTTTTTAGTTTAATTTTACACTAAATTGCGATGATTTTGGTATATAACAAATTTTAAAACGATCAAAGCAACACAGAGAAAATATTATCACAAAATGATGCATGAATTCGTAACGCCAGGATGTAAAAAATGTTTTTTAAAAAATTCACCATAAATCGAAAATATTGTGCTAGAGACTTCCCGTTTGTTGAAAAATGAAGCTAATTGATTGAATATTACTAAACTGTAAGTGTTTTAGCCTACAATTGCAGTTTTCGACCATTTCGGTCGAGTTAAAGTTGACCAAAAGTCGAATTTTTTCTATTGTGATTTATATGGAAATATTTCAAAACTGATAAATGCTACAACCATGAGTTATTTTCTGTTGTATTCTACATGAAATTGCGCACATTTTCATATATAAAACTTTATGTAACGACTAATATAAAGCGTTGCAAATATTACGACAACGAGACGAAAGAATTTCTGAGATGTTCGGCCGAGTTACCAGCATGAGACGAAGGAAAATGTTTTTTTTCAAAATTCACCATAAATGGAAATATTGTGCTAGAGACTTCCAATTTATTGCCAAATGAAGTTAAACGATTGAATATTACTAGAATGTAAGAGGTTTAGCTTACAATTGCGTTGTTTACCATTTAAGTCGAGTTAAAGTTGACCGAAGGTTGAAATTTTGGCTAGTTATCGTGATTTATGTGAAAATATTTCAAAACCGATAAAAGCTACAACCATGAGCTATTTTCTGTTGTATTCTACATGAAATTGCACACATTTTCATATATAAAAGTTTATGTAACGACTTATGTAAAACGATGCAAACATTACGACAACATGACGAAAGAATTTCTGAGATGTTCGGCGAGTTTACCGCAGCGCAGAGCATATTTTTTTTTTTTTTTTCAGAAATTCACCATAAATCGAAATATTGTGCTAGAGACTTCCAGTTTGTTGCAAAATGAAGGTACATGATTGAATATTACTAGAATGTAAGAGTTTTTAGCTTATAATTGCATTTTTGACCATTTCGGTCAAGTTAAAGTTGACCAAGCTTGAAATTTTGGCAGTTATCGTGATTTATATGAAAATATTTCAAAACTGATAAAAGCTATAACCATGAGTTATTTTCTGTTGTATTCTACATGAAATTGCGCACATTTCCATATGTAAAACTTTATGTAACGACTAATATGAAAACAGTGCAAACATTACGACAACGTGTGAAAGAATTTCTGGCGCTGGCGTAAGGAAAAAGTTTTTCAAAATTCACCATAAATCGAAATATTGTGCTAGAGACTTCCAATTGGTTGCAAAATGAAGGTAAATGATTGAATATTACTAGATCGTAAGAGTTTTAGCTTAAAATTGCGTTTTTTACCATTTTGGGTCGAGTCAAAGTTGACCGAAGGTTGAAATTTTGGCAGTTATCATGGTTTATATGAAAATGTTTCCAAACTGATAAAAGCTACAACCATGGGTTGTATTTTGCTGTATTTTACATGAAATTGCGCACATTTTCATATATAAAACTTTATGTAACGGCTAATATAGAACAGTGCAAAAATTACGACAAAATGATGAAAGAATTTATGAAATTTTCGGCAGAGTTACCACCCGTGCATAAGAAAAATGTTTTTTTCAAAAATTCACCATAAATCGAAATATTGTGCTAGAGACTTCAATTTGTTGCAAAATGAAGGTACATGATTGAATATTACTAGAATGTAAGAGTTTTAGCTTACAATTGCGTTTTTGACCATTTTGGTCAAGTCAAAGTTGACGAAGGTTGAAATTTTTGTAGTCGGCGTATTATCGTCACTTGGCACCCAACAGACAATTTTAGTCGGCGTATGATATGTCCAATAGGCGTTTAAGGGTTAATCTTAATAATATTTGAGAATTAGTAAATAATTTTTTTTAAATGTATTTAGTCATGAAAATGACATCAAAATACACTAATTAGTGAATATTTCTCAACAAAAAAGTAAAAAAATTGCTGAATTTTTCACGAATAATTTACAGATATGTTCCACAGAAAATCCCTTGAATTATGAGATTGAATAAGGGGTTTATTGTAGAAAGAATAGTAGAAGGGAGGTTGAGAGAGTTGATAGATACACATGAGCAGCAGTTTGGGTTTATGAAAGGAAAGAGCACAGTGGATGCTATTTTTATAGTAAGACAAGTCCAAGAGAAACATTTAGAAGGAAACAGGAGAGTTTACATGTGTTCTGTGGATCTTGAAAAGGTGTATGACCGGGTACCGAGAAGAATAGTTTGAGTAAAAAAGCCACAATAATGTAATTGATAAACTATTTTTCAAGATACAAAAAAGGGATAAAAACAAAGGAGCTTTCGACCGTTTGCGCAACGGTCCTCTTCAGCCAACGGTCGAAAGCTCCCTTGTTTTTATCCCTTTTTTGTATTTTTTTGTATCTTGAAAAATACAGTTTATCAGTTACATTATTGTGGCGATTTTACTCATTATTTTCAATCACAATATAGTGATGCACCACAAAAGAGTAGCTTATTGGTGTTTGAAAAAGAGAGGAGGACCAGAGAAGTTGGTAAGGTTAGTGAAGATGATGTATGAGGGGGCAAGAACCAGTGTACAGACAAAATATGGGAAGACTGAGGCATTCCTTGTGGAGCTTGGCCTCCATCAGGGATCAGCTCTGAATCCATTCTTGTTCCTCATCATTATAGACACTTTGACATCAAATTTAGGGAACAACAAAGAACTGTAGGGAACTGATGTTTGCTGATGATTTAGTCATTATACAAGACACAGAAAAAGAACTGCAAGAAAGGTTTTTAGCATGGAAAGGAGTCCTAGAAAAGAAAGGGTTGAAAGTGAACATTGGAAAGACAGAGTTAATGATTAGTAGTAAGGAAGGCATGAAAAAGTAACATTCAAGTGGAAGATGGTAGTGCTAACACAGAACGATGAATTTAACTACTTGGGATCAATAGAAGCAGAGGAGGGAGGTATTGAAAGTAGTGACAGAGAGTGAAAGAAGCATGGTGAAAATGGAGGAAGTAACTGGAGTTGTTTTAGACAAGAAAAGGCCATTAAGGCTCAAAATGAAAATTTATAAGACTGTTATCAGGTCCGTACTATTATATGGGGGCAGAAACTTGGGCACTTAAGAGGAAAGAAAGGGACTGTTGGAAAAGAACTGAGATGAGGTTGGTGAGATGGGCTACTGAAATATCACTACTGGGATCACTACTGGAAAGGAGGGAGAGTCAAGATATAAGAAGAATGTGTGGTATATATAATGTAAAGGAGAAGGCTGGGGAAGCTCATCTGAGATACTATGGCAATGTAATAAGAAGAGAGGAGGGGAACCAATCAAAGAGAGCTAAGAACCTGCCAGTGATGGGGAGGAGGGTGTGGGGTCAGCGGATCAGATGGATGGATGTGGTGAGGAGAGATATGGGTGAGGTGGGACTGGGAAGAAGATGCAAGGAATAGAAACAGATGGAGAAAGTTGACTCAGCGGCTGACCCTGCTATACAGTGGGATTAATAAGATCATAAAGTAGTAGTAGTCCCTGGGTTCAATTCGGCTCCAACTTATGGCAATCTGTACTTCAGTGCTTTTTCAATTATATTCATAAAAAATCAGTTCCAGGTTATGGCTGATGATCCAAAGCTACAGCACCTTAACTCAGATTACGGTATATTTTTCCAAACTTTTTCATAACCCAGGGACTGCTTATATATATATATATATATATATATATATATATATATATATATATATATATATATATATATATATATATATATATATATATATATATATATATATACAAGGTAGAAAATAACTCAGTTCCGACTTACGACGTTCCCGAGTTTTAAATATTTTCAAATATATTCATCAGAAATTATTTCAAAATTTAACGCATGTTCGGGTTACGAAAAATGCGTCGTCAAAAACGATCCGACGGAAGAAATATGGCCCCAAAACGGCAGAATAATCATAATTTGAAGGTTTTTATGTAAAAACTCAATAATAATGCAGTTTACATCGTTTTCAATGCACCCAGAGCATTAAAAGTAAGGTTTCTTATGATTTTTGGCGATTTTTTGACGATTTTCCGCTTACGACGATTTTTCGAAATTCTTTGACGTTATAAGTAAAGAAGCATCTGTTTATATTAGTCGTAAACCGGGACCGCTTTTATATATACAGTGGTACCCGGTTTCGGCGCTAATCCGTTCTAGAAGGAATGTCGAGATTCGATTTTATCGAATTCGAATCAATTTCGATTTTAAGAAATAACTGAAAATGGATTAATCCGTTCTGACCACCAGTCACTACTCCAACCTTGTCTTTTATACAAAAACACTACACACGTTACAATTAAATAAGTTCAGAGTTAAATAACTTACCTTATTAAAAGTCTTCTTACAGTTTTAAATGCATACTGTATAAAAAAATTGGCCTACCAGTGGTAGACCGAGCGCTGCAGGCTAGGCTAGGCAGCCCATATGCACTCCAGAATGTACAGTACTGTACTGTAACGGTGCAAACAAAACTGTTGTTAATGATAGATACAATGAAAAACAAGCCTGGTCATTACATTAAATTAATAATATAATATTAAAAATAAGCTCGAATGTACTGTAGAGTCTGTTATAAAAATTAAGAAAAAGTCTTAAGTTACGTCGGCATCGGCAGCTTGAAAAAAGCGCGAATGTAAACAAACCAGGGCGCCGTCCTGGTGGCGTATCGCTACTACTGTAATTACATAAACATTGTGTCGTTCAGGATTGTATTAATTTATGGTAAATTCCATTCAGAGTCTACTGTAATGTATAAAATCACTGAAAAAACATCTTTCAATAAATGTTATGATACCCTAACAAGTATTTTTCAATAAAATATCCTTGTAAGCAGAATCCCCGAGTTAACCTTAGGCTAACCCCTTCTTTACCGAGAATATTACGGCATTCACTAACGGACAGCACACGTAAACATTGCATTCGCTACAGAAATGCACAAGTGCGCCTCTGTCTAAAAAAATCGAGCATGAGACTATTCCTTGTAAGCAGAATCTCGAGTTAACCTCAGGCTAAGCTCTTCTTTACTGAGAACCTTACGGCATTCACTAACGAACAGCACACGTAAACATTGCATTCGCTACAGAAATGCACAAGTGTGCCTCTGTCTAAAAAAAAAAAAAAAATCGAGCATGAAAATGTTCCTTGTATGTAAGCAGAATCTCTGAGTTAACCTCAGGCTAAGCTCTTCTTTACCGAGAACCTTACGGCATTCACTAACGAACAGCACACGTAAACATTGCATTCGCTACAGAAATGCACAAGGGTGCCTCTGTCTAAAAAAAAAAAAATCGAGCATGAGACTGTTCCTTGTATGTAAGCAGAATCTCTGAGTTAACCTCAGGCTAAGCTCTTCTTTACCGAAGAACCGTAAGGCATTCACTAACTAACAGCACATGTAAACATTGCATTCGCTACAGAAATGCAAACGTGCGCCTGTCTAAAAAAAAAAAAAAAAAAAAACACCAACATGAGACTGTAGCCTATGCGCTGCAGTTGCACTTGTTACAAATTAGTGTATGTACGTAATACCATACTGTATGTACTAAATTTTCGTCATCAATTATTGTTACATATGTACAGAATGTGTATCCAAATGTCTGAATGTACAGCACTGTCAAATGTCTTACAGTAGACAGCCAGCAATGTTTTGCTTCATCATACACCTGGCAGCAGTGGACAACCTCCGATGCTTTGTTTTTCTATGTACCGTAGTAGAAATCTTAAAGAGGCCTACCACCTCCGTGTACCCGACACGTTATTATGCAATATTAAACGGGTAAAAAAATGGAGTTTTGAGGGAGAGAGGAAGTTACTGTACAGTAACCCAACATAGACAACACAAAATCTTAAGAGGCCTACCACCTCCGTGTACCCGTTACTATGCAATATTAAACTGGTAAAAATATGGAGTTTTGAGGGAGAGAGAAGTAATCACAAAATCTAAGAGGCCTACCCCGTCGTGTACCCGTTACTATGCAATGTTAAAGGGATAAACAAGAAAACCAGAAATTAACTCATTTTTCATTTTATTATTGCACTGTAAGTACTTAATGATTATTAAAACTAGTCTACAAAGGAATCCTTAATACTAGCACAAACATAAGACTTAATACTACTGTATACTTAACACTACTTAATACTGTACGTACGTTGCTACTGACTATGGACTGTACACCTTACACCTAAATTGAAATGTACAGTACTGTACACGTTCTAATGCTACACCTAAATTGAAATTACTGTACACTATTTACTGTACACGTTCTACTGCTACTCTTAAATTTACTGTACTGTACACTCTGTTACACAGCTGCTCCTCTCCAGGACTTGCACGCAACGAAGTGTAAACCTGTGGAATAAACACAAAATCAAATGTAGAAATGGTTTGAGCTGTAGGCTAATTTACAAAAAAACCCTTAATCTTACTGTATGCACAAGCATTTCCAGGTCACTTATAATCACAAAAACTTTTTCACAACCAGTAGGCTACAGCTTTATCCATACTGTACCTTGACGTTGATGAATATGTACAGTTGCCCCTCACACAAGCACTGAACTCCTCCAGGACTTTCATTCAACGAAGAGTAAACCTGTGGAATAAACACAAAATCAAATGTAAAAATGGTTTGAGCTGTAGGCTAATCTACAAAAGAATCCTTAATCTTACTGTACAAGCATTTCCAGGTCACTTATAATCAAATTAAAAACTTTTTCACAACCAGTAGGCTACAGCTTTATCCATACCTTGACGTTGATGAATATGAACAGTTGCCCCCACACAAGAACTGAACTCCTCCAGGAACTTCACTCAATTACTGCACAGTAATCTGTGGATTAAACACAAAATAACATGTAGAAACATCATTTCCTGTTATGAGCTGTAATAATACACAAAAGCCTTAATCTTACAAGCATCTTTAGGTCATTTATAAACATTAAAAGGTTTTAACAACTATTACGGCATGGCCCATACCTTGACACTCATGAACAGCTCAGATGAACAGCCCAGACTCAATGGCTTTGGGAGATTCATTCAATGGAGTGCAGTACTGTACAGTAACCTGTGGATTAAACACAAATTGAAATGTACTGTTAGTAACTCAATGTGTACTGTATTTATGGCACCTTTCATTGCTTTAACTTGCATGAATAAATATTCACTGTACTGTATCTCTAGGTCATTTATAAACACTAATAAAAGTTTTTAACCACGACAGTAGGGCCCATACCTTGGCATTGATGAGGATCTGGATCTGTGGAGATGGATGTGAGAGGAGGTATGGAGAGAGCATCACTGGTTGGAAGGGAATCTCCTTCCATACAGTCTGATTGCTGCTCTTCAGGAGATTCCTCTTTTCTCTGTTTTTGGCACTGGGACCGGGCTGGTTTTCTTCTTTAGAAAAAAAACCTGTACAGGGTCGTCTGCTGTTGACGTTTTTCAGGTGTTTCCTGTACACATTGACTAAGTTGTCGTCAACATAGTCAATAGCCCGGTTCACTACAGCCTTGTCATGGTGATGCTTCTCGAAGAATTCCTGGAATTTCTCCCAGTGCATCAGCATCTCCTTGATTTCTTTAGTGCCTGTAGTAGGCACCTCCTTGCTCTCCTCCTCTTCAGACACCTCCTCAGCCAAAACCTTCTGCTGCTCCTTGTGAAGTTCCTGGAGTTCCTCTGTTGTCAGCTCCGTGTTGTGTTCTGCCACCAGCTCCTCTACATCATCAGAACTCACCTCCAAGCCCATGGACTTTGCCACAGAAACAATTTCCTCAACATCAGCGTCAGGCAGAGGAAGGGGTTCAGCTTCAGGGTCATCTCCAAGCTGACTTGGGGAATCAAAACCCTCGAAGTCCCTAAGAGGAGCCCCATCAGGCCAAAGGTTTCTCCAGCCTGCTGTAAGGGTCCTCTTAGAAACTTTTGGCCCATGCTTTATTTATCAGCCTAACACAACTGAGGATGTGGAAATGTTCCTTCCAAAATTCAGTAAGTGTTAGGCTGGTTTCACTGGTGACTTCAAAACACCTTTGGAAGAGTGCCTTGGTGTACAGCTTTTTGAAGTTTGCAATGATCTGCTGGTCCATGGGCTGGAGTAGTGAGGTAGTTCTGGGTGGCAAAAACTTGACCTTAAGCCAGCTGAACTCGTCAGCCAGCTCATATTCCATGTCGGGGGGGTGGGCAGGGGCATTGTCCATGACGAGGAGTGCTTTCAGTGGCAAAC
This sequence comes from Macrobrachium rosenbergii, assembly GCF_040412425.1. NCBI lineage: Eukaryota > Metazoa > Arthropoda > Malacostraca > Decapoda > Palaemonidae > Macrobrachium > Macrobrachium rosenbergii. The sequence continues at coordinate 95,584,458 of NC_089742.1, forward strand.
CTTTCTCTTCGAGGTATTCCTTGATAGTGGGGGCACACACTTCAGAAACCCACTCTCGAAAGATTTGCCTAGTTACCCAGGCCTTAGCATTTGATTTCCACATTACATTCAGCTTATTTTTAAGAACTTTATGTTTCTTAAAAACTCTGGGGGTTTCGGAGTGATACACTAGCAGAGGCTTGATTTTAAGGTCCCCACTAGCGTTTGCACACAACAGTAGAGTTAACCTATCCTTCATGGGTTTATGGCCAGGCAATTTCTTCTCCTCTTTTGTAATATAGGTCCTCTTTGGCATTTTCTTCCAAAAGAGGCCTGTCTCATCACAATTGAACACTTGGTTTGATACGAAACCATTCTCATCCACGTACTGCTGGAATTCAGTCACGCACTTTTCTGCAGCTTTCTTATCAGCACTCGCTGCCTCCCATGCCTAACAACACTGTGGATGCCACTTCTTTTCTTAAACCTATCAAACCATCCACGACTGGCCATAAACTCATGATCGGTACTCCGAACCTGGTGTACTTTTATCAAGTCAGTGTGCAAACTTTTGGCCTTCGCACAAATCATGGCCTCAGATACGCTATCCCTGCAAGCTGTTTTTCATTGACCCAAACTAATAACAGTTTCTCAATTTCCTCTATTACGGGGGGCCTCTGCTTCATCAAACGTAACCCCTTAGCAACACTAGCACTCTTAATGGCTTCTTTGTTCTTTAAAAATGTGCTGATGGTGGACCTGGGTAACCTATACTCCAACGCTAAATCAGTCACACTAATGCCCCTTTCATACTTTTCAATTACCTCCTTCTTCAGTTCAATAGTAGTCCTCACAGTCTTCCTCTTCTGCTTATCAGCTGTGGCTGGCTTGGGACCCATGATTCGAGAGAATGTAGAATTTTGCAGGAGACAAAAAATTCACCTGTACAAGCCTGCACTTCTTTTTCAAACAGCAGCGGCAGCGTGAGTGGGCTTTAAGTGCTTTTAAATGCGTGGGAAGAACGCCAACGCCAACTAGCGGTGGCGTTACCAAAACACTTTTGTTTACAAACATCATATGTTTAAATCGACGGGTCGGATCAAGCGTCTGGCGTCGGTCGGATTCGGTTTTTGTTCGGGAACCGGAGCAAAGTTTTCTCGGCATTTCGTGTCGGAACCGATTTTGTCGAGTTTGATGCGGTCGAAGACCGGGGTTCCACTGTACATGAAAATACCATTTCATATATATATACAACAAATATAATATGGTTATATATATATTTATATATTTTATATATACATATATATATATATATCATACCTATATATATATATATATATATAAATATAATACATATAAACTCTTATATATATAACATCAATATTTATATATATTATGCAACATATATAATATATATATATATATTTATATATATATATATATAAATATATATATACTATCTATATATATAACTATATATAAATATATATATTTATATAGTGTGTGTGTGTGTGTGTTTGTGTGTGTGTGTAGATTACTGGTCACTTTTACAGAAAATGTAATTCTAATAGCCAAGTACCCAAAAAATATCGAATTCTTGTAGCTTTTTGGATATGCTTGTAACTTTTCATAAAATATCCAACGGAAGAAATAAGTGCCCGTGAACAGCTGGTCACGGGCGAACTCACATTACCATATTCAAAATGGAGGTAAGCATTAAAAACCTGACCACAAGAAGGATAAAAGTGTATTACCTCTTGTACATACATATACCTGTCACAAGTTTTCAGATATATTTATTAGAGCTGGAAAAGACCCATCCTCACCATCTGTATCCAAGTGGGCAATCATTTTTATTGCTTTTTAGGCTGAAGTATATATTTAGAATCTACTGGTCACTTTTACCAGACGGTTGGATATTTTGTACAATAGTTACAAGCATATCCAAAAAAGCTTTAACTGTTTTGCTAGACAGTTAAGAGGGCATTGTGGCTATTAGAATTACATGTGTCTGGTAAAGTGACCAATATTTACATATATATTTTTTTCAGCCTGAAAAGCAATAAAAACTATTGCCAATGACTCGATGGTGAGGATGGGTCTATTCCAGCTCAGATAAATATATCTGAAAACGATTTTTTTAAAAAACTGTATGTATGTACAAGAGGTAATAGACTTTTATCCTTTCGTGGTCAGGTCGACGCTTTTGACCTCCTTGTGAATATGGTAATGTTGGGTTCACTTCCCGCGACCGGTGATTCACAGGCTCTTCAATTTCTTCCATTTGGATATTTTCATGGGCCGTAGTTACAAGCATATCCAAAAAGGGCAAAGAATTGCTTTTGAAAAGTTAGAGGGCATTGTGGCTATTACAATTAATGTTTGTCTGGTAAAAGTGATCATAGATTATTACATTATATATATATATATATATATATATATATATATATATATTATATATATATATATATAAATATGTTTATACGGTATATATATATATCATATTTATATATATATATTATATATATACATATATATATATATATATATATATATATATATCATCCATATATATATATATATATCATATATAATATATATTATATATATATATATAGGGGGATATACATATATATATATATATGCATATAGATGATATATACATATGTTCCATATATATATATATCGATTATCTTATATATATATATATATACATATATATATAGTGTTGGGGTTCAAATACATATATATATATATATATATATATATATTTATATATATATATATATAGTTATATATATATATATATATACAGCTATATATACACACACAGGTTAACCATCACTAATCCGGCAATCAGTAGTCCGGAACAATTGTAATCCGGCACAAATTTTGACTAGAGTAATTTCCAATGTTTCCGCACTAATTTTCAGAATTTCCTGGGAAAGGCTAAATGGAAAACTGCCTACGATTCGGTGGCGCAGTATGCTGCATCAACAAACTGGTAGTCTAGCCTACATTATACTGAACTCTGTTCACATATTAACAGTATTATACAAACATCAACATAACGAATGTGCATCTTTTTCATGGATCTTTTAAAAAGTTATGCTTTGTACATTGTTTCAGTTGGTATATTCTCATATTGCTTTTGTATTGTAAATTTGCGATCAATGTTTTGTTTTGGAATCGATTCGTGAGTGTTTATTCAGATCCACGTGATTTAACTAAGTTCAAAGTGCTTTTCTTGCTGCTAGTTAGCATAAATGAATATGGATACTTTATTTATTTGGGACAAGGATATTTTAAGTTATACATGAAGTGTTTTTTTCAAAATATATTTTTTATGCTATGTCTCATTGTGAAATTAATTTAGCTTTTTTTTCCGTTAATATATGTACATTTCGTGGGAATCGCGGCTGGCTGTTTGGGGAATGTTTGTTTTGTGTAACAAAAAATCAAGATTCCAGTCGCTTTTTCTCTTGATTTCATCATAATGTATTGAATTTACGTCATTTATCTTTTATCGGCGTGAAAACAGTAGTAATTTGTATTCTTTCATGCCCGTAGTTTTGATTAAAATACAATTCTCTCGAGTTTTATTTACGGTCAGTTTCATCCATGTTGCCGATGCACGATAATTTATAGTCGTTAGCAGCTTGAACATTGTTTTCTCAGCTTCAGCTACAATTACAGCTTAAAGTTATTTTAGCAGTATATTTTTGCCGATCTTTTTCCAAAGCAAATGAGAAGAGGTATAGTGTAAAAATATATCAGTCCTATTGTACAGTACTTAACCATCATTTTGAATATAAGTCAGTAATTGTGTATTACTGTACAATGGTTGAAATATATAATAGCAAAACAGTTACATTCGGTTGTTCATGGCTGTACACATTTGCAATAGTATAACGGTATTTTTAACAATACTTTATCATTCTCTTTAATTTTTTAACTAAGATGGAATAAAGAGATGGAGGAAAAGAAGTTGGTCTATTGTAAGTTGGTCTCTTCGCTGCTTGAGGTGTTTGAAATCTAAAAATATTTCCTAAATGTTTTTAGAGGGTGTCATCGGTTTATTAATTTAACCCCATCGTAAACTCAAAAATATTGTGCGAATCGAATTATCATAACCATGAGCACTATGCATATTTAATAATTGTCTTTCTTTATTAACCAGCTTGTACTGATTTATGGGATATTTTAATTCAAAAGATGAGGTCCCTTAGCTACTGGGTTTCGTGTATTCTAGCCTAATAAATGGCTAATCCAGCACCCTCCAGGTCCCAGTGATGCCGCTTTTTTAGATTGATGGTCAACCTGTATTTTATATTATATATATATATTTATATATATATATATATATATAGAAAAAAAGCAAAATTCCATCTAATAATAAGACCATATAAATGCCAAAGGTAGAAAAGTTAATTCAATATATATCGGAGACAACTTTCACAACATACAGGCAAGCAATGACTTAAAACTAAGGGTTATTTTGTCTCTGAAATAAACACCATTAACTTTCTACCCTTTGCAATGATTTTGGTCCAGCTGACAACAAAGGTTAAAACGCCTTTCTAATATAATCATCAGAAATTATTTCCCAATTTAAAATGCACGTTCGGGGTTACAACACCGATCTGACAGTAAGAAATATTTTCTAAAAATTAAGAATAATAAAATTTGCTAGAGCTTTTTTTATGAAAAATTGAACAAAGCGCAGTTGACATTGTTTTCAATGCAGTTAAAAAGCATTAAAAGTAAGGTTTTCTGATTTGATTTCTTATGATTTTCGCACATTTTCGATTTTTAAAAGTTTACTACTAATATAAAACAGCTGCAAACATCTACGATTTTTTGGCTGACAATATTTCTGAGGTGTAGGAACAGAACCCTCCATAAAACGTTGGCCGGACCTAAGGCAGTCCGTTTTTTACGATGAAGATTCTGTTCCCATAAATCTAAGCTGAAAATGGAGACTTTTAATAATATTCGATAATGGTAAGAAAACCTTAATTTTAATCATTTGGGGTCTTGTAAACAATGTAAACCATTGTTTTGAGTTTTTCATAAAAAAACCTCCAAATTTTGACCATTATGCCATTTTAGAGTATCGTGATTTCTTCAGTTCATTCGGTGTTGTAACCCAGAACATGGGTTGTTTTCCAAGAAATAACTTTTAACGAATATTGTATATTTGAAAGGCGTCGTAAGTTCGAATGTTGTACTTGACTGAGCCCGTTGTAACCGGACTGCCTATATAAAAATGGATGTATGTATGTGTGTGTGTTCCAGCATAACTCTGAAACACTTTTTTTTTTAATTTCATGTTAAACTTCTTGGTATACTATGTGACTTACTACAGGCAGTCCCGGTTATTGGCAGTTTGTTGCAAAATGAAGTTTGGTTTTACAGTGCTTGTCTAACGAGAATGTAAAGATTTTCAGCGCTGATAACGGTTATCGGCATTGATCGTTATCGGCAGGTTGATCGCCTCTTAAAAGCGCTGATCACCGATTTATCGGCGCCACTATTTCAGGGACCAGTGCTATTATTGCCGATTTTTTCGGTTAATTTTCTCGGTTGTCGATCACACTAAACTGGAACGGAACCCCCGATAACCGGGACTTCATGTAACTGGATAAGAATACTGGTTTTGGTGGTATGATATCCCTAGCACAAAAAGGGAGTTAGGGGTGGGAAGTGTGTTTTTAAAAATAATTGAAAACAATCAAAAGATATTAGTGTCTAATCCATAGTTTATAAGATTGTTGAGATGAATAGTGACACTCCTGATGCCATTTTAAGTCAAAGTTCAGCCCTGATTGGAATTTTGGGTGTGAGAAGGGGTGAACATATAAAATGTCAGAAATACTGGGCAATGTAATTGAAGGAACTATCTTAACAGGAAAGGGAGAGAGAGTGAGAGTAGAGGGGTGTTAGGGGAGGAGAAAGAGGGAAAGAGTGAGGGAAAGTTGGAGAGAGTAGGACAGAATGACAGAGAGAGAGATTGGATGTTTATCTTTCAGTGTCTTCCTTGGCAGCTAGGGTACATATATATTTAGATATGCATATGTATATTTATACATGAATGCTACAGTATTATATATATGTTATATATATATATATATATATTATATATATATACATATAGGGTTTTATATAATATATTTATATATATTATATATATATATATATAATTATATTATATATTACGTATATATATATATATACATATATATATATATATATTATATATATATATATATATCGGCCATATATACATATATATAAATATATGTATATATATATACATATATATATATTTATATAAAATATATATATATACATATATATAAATATATATATTTATATACATATATATATATATATATATGTTATATATATATAGGGAAATAATATATATATATAAAAATATATAAATATATATATATATATATATTAACTGAATCATTGAAAATATGGAACGCTGATGAATATATAAATAAAGATAAAATCCACGAAGAAACGGAAACACTGGAGTACTCCAAGGCCTTTGTGATCGCTAAACAATTTATGTTTGGCAGACTGAAGAAATATAAAAGTATTGATACAAAGAAAGCTCATATAAATGACAGATGGGGATTATAAAGGAAACATATGTACCTGAATCCAACACAATTGAAGAATTAGTAGATCTGCCAAAACAGGGTTAAATATTTTAGAAGTTTTTGCAAAGGATTAGGATCAACATGTTCAGAAGCTGGACAGGACAATTAACCCTTTCCTCTCCCAATTGGCGTCATATTCGAGCAACCCCTACCCCCTTCTTGTCTGACTGACGTAATTGAACGTAAAATACACCGACATTTTTTAAATTAAAATTTGTGGTAGGGTGAATTTTTTTATTTTCGGACAGTTGGTGGTTTCAATAAATATTTAAAGGATACCTTGGACCGTGTAACTAGGCATCGACACGCCAGGCAAGCAGTGCCTATATGGACGCGCATGCGCAATCACATGGCATAGTAAATTTCACAATGAAATCAGCTGATCCTTTCACGTTTCTCTCTCGTATCTTATTTTTTTATAAAATGTAGGATTATATTAATGGAAACACTCTGTTTGGTATCCTCTATTTTCTATAAATTTTTTAGTTCCATTACTGCGCATTTTCTATCAAATCCATGGCGTAGTAAAATTCTCACCAATGACATCAGCTGATCGAATTCGTCAGGCCTGACAGGCCACACTTTGTCAGAGACCATGCATAATGAGCTGGTAAACACGTGTGAAATTATTTACATACAGTTTTATGAATTCAATCGAGAACAGTCTCCAACATGCTTCGCAAAGTTTTTACGGTAAAACTAGCGGAAATTTGTTAGTGCATCACATAAGAGATGTCTGGATTTTAGGCAGGCTCAAATCTCATTTTTCATTATCATATATATCGATATTTAGAAATTTTGTTAACTTTTCATAAAAATAATTCATTCACCAAACTGTTATAGCTTTTGAGCTACGACGATAATGTTGACAACGGTAACATTTTTTTTTGTTTCAAAAACAGCTTATAATCGTTCCCAAAAAATGAAACTGTTGCTGTTACCAAAGCCATTTTTCTTGACTCACTTTATTCCTCAACCTTTCCTCTACACTTTTTGTCTCTATTTACAAAGTAATTTCTATGAAAAAATCCGAGGAAGGGCTCTTCAAAAAAAATGTTAATAAGCGATAATTCTCACCTTATAGTATTGCGTCTCTGTTTCTTACCCACTTTTCTATCAATTTTCACCAGCTGGACTTATAAAAGTGTTTTTGATTTTTTATATGTCGATATTTATAAAGTTTTCTTGGCTTTCTCATAAAAAATAATTTTGCCTAACTGTTACCATAGTTTTGAGCTACGAACAATAATGTTGAAAACGGTAACATTTTTTTTTGTTTGATCTTGTATAATGTCAAAATGAAATTTTGCCGTTATATAAAGCCATTTTCTTGACTTTCCCTTTTATTCTTCAACACTTTCCTCTACTTTTCGTATATTTACAAAGTAATTTCTATGAAAAATAACCGAGATACGAGGCTCTTCAAAAAAAAATTTTTTTTTAATTCTCACCATAGGCAGTTGGCAGAGCGCTCTGTTTCTCACCCTCTTTTCTATCAATTTTTTCACCAACTGGACTTATTCGTTTTCCATTTTTTATATGTCAATATTTAGGGAATTTTATTGGCTTTCTATAAAAAATTATTCATTTCTCCTAACTGTTATAGTTTTGAGCTAAAATGTGATATAGTGTTGACAACTCTGTTTTTTTCGTTTCAATCAAATTATAACGTCAAAATGAAACTGTTGCCGTTACCAAAGCCATTTTTCTTGACTCTCACTTTATTCTACAACTTTTCCTCTACATTTTCTTATATTTACAAAGTAATTTCTATGAAAATAACCGAGATAGTGCTCTTCAAAAAAAGTTTTTTTCTGCGATAATTTTCACCATAGGTGGGCAAATCGCGTTCTGTTTCTTACCCTCTTTTCTATAATCTTTTTTCACCAACTGAACTTATTCGTTTTCATTGTTTATATATCAATATTTAGAGAATTTTGTTGGCTTTCTCATAAAAATAATCCATTCGCCTAACTGTTATAGCTTTTGAGCTTCTGACGATAATGTTGATAACTGTAACATTTTTTTCGTTTCAATCAATTTATAACGTCAAAATGAAACTGTTGCCGTTACAAAGCCATTTTCTTGACTCTCACTTTATTCTACAACTTTTCCTCTACATTTTCGTATATTTACAAAGTAATTTCTATGAAAAATAACCGAGATAGGGCTCTTCAAAAAACTTTTTCTAGCGATAATTCTCACCATATGCCTGTTTCTTCGCTCTGTTTCTTACCTCTTTTCTATAAATTTTTCACCAACTGGACTTATTCGTTTTTCATTGTTTTATATATCAATATTTAGAGAATTTTGTTGGCTTTCTCATAAAAAAATAATTCATTCGCCTAACTGTTATAGTTTTGAGCTCGAACGATAATGTTGACAACGGTAACATTTTTTTCGTTTCAATCAATTTATAACGTCAAAATAAAACTGTTGCTTTTACCAAAACCATTTTCTTGACTCTCACTTTATTCTACGACTTTTCCTCTACATTTTCGTATATTTACAAAGTAATTTCTATGAAAAATAACCGAGATAGGCTCTTCAAAAAAAACTTTTTCTAGCGATAATTCTCACCATACGCTGGGCAAATCGCTCTGTTTCTTACCTCTTTTCTATAAATTTTTTCACCAACTGGACTTATTTGTTTTTCATTGTTTTATATATCAATATTTAGAGAATTTTGTTGGCTTTTCTCATAAAAATAATCCATTCGCCTAACTGTTATAGCTTTTGAGCTACGAACGATAATGTTGACAACGGTAACATTTTTTTCGTTTCAATCAATTTATAACGTCAAAATGAAACTGTTGTCGTTACCAAAGCCATTTTTTCTTGACTCTCACATTATTCTTCAACTTTTCCTCTACATTTTCGTATATTTACAAAGTAATTTCTATGAAAAATAACCGAGATAGGGCTCTTCAAAAAATCTTTTTCTAGCGATAATTCTCACCATCGCCGGGCAGAGCGCTCTGTTTCTTCCCCTTTTTCTATCAATTTTTCACCAGCTGGACTTATTCGTTTTCCATTCTTTTATATGTCGATATTTAGAGAATTTTGTTGGCTTTCTCATAAAAAATAATTCATTCGCCTGACATTCATAGTTTTTGGGTTCTGAACGAAAATATAAAAATAAATAAAGATTTTTTTTCGTTATTCTAAATAACTCACATTTTTTTGTATTTAGAGGGCTGGGACTCTTATTCTGACTATTCCACCATAAAATATAAACATTTAGAAAAAAAGGACAGCAAAATGAACGTTGTTGGCATAAAATTTATATTTTTGCTGAATTTTCGAAATAATTATTTTTCTCACTGTCGGCGCTCCCAGACACATCGGGGCTCATGTGCCCTCAGTGATGTGATAACTATACAGATATGAAAGGGTTAAAAGATTATGCAGGCTCGTGACTGACCACCTAAAAAATTTTAGTACAACAAAATAATTCTCTCTCTCTCTTTTTTTTTTTTAAGCAATAATAACTTTCTGCAAGATGAACATTGTTACAAAATAAAAAATTATATTAAACATACAGATATATAGAAAATATATATGAATAACTAACTTGTAATTAAGTTAGTGATTTTATCTTTTAGGTCATTCTTGAACATTTTTCTAATACAAGGGTCCAAATAATATGTGCCAGGGCTAAGATTAAAATTACAACTGGAAGTAAGCTGGATAATAGCAGACTCAATAGATTTCTTGAAGAGAAATCTTTCGATAGCGATCACTGAACTTTCAATCCAATTTATCTTGTGAGAGTTTTCACTTAAAGGAATGAATATAGCATTGGATGCTTGTCCAGTTTTGACTGAATACTTATGTTGCTTAATACATACATATAAATCTTTGCTAGATTGGCCAGTATAAAAACAGGGGCAGTCCAAACATGGAATTTTATATATTATGTTGTTTTCTTTAGCGCTATTTTTTATTAACATTCTTTTGAGTGTGTTATTATAAGAAAAAACGAGGTTTACAGTTAAAGGTTTTAACAATGATTTTAATGTTTTCAAAACCACTAAAATAAGGCAAGCTAAGAATGTTCTTAGGGTTTCTTTCTTCATGTTACTTTCACTATAAGACTTTTTGTAGGCTTTGTTATAACATATGTCTAGTATATATGAAGGATAATATAAATCTGTCCCTATTTTCTTATGTATTCAATTTCTTTATCCAAATACTGGGGACTGACAATGCACAAGGCTCGTAAAACATAGAGGAAAATATTGATATTTTGATGTTGAGGTGATGGCCTGAATAAAAATGGACATAAGTTAAGTTGTTGGTTGGTTTCCTATAAATACTGAATTTACATTGAAATGGTTCTCTATGTATTAAAACATCTAAGAAAGGGGGCAATTGTCTTTTTCTAATTCTAATGTAAACTTAATGGATGGTACCTGGTTATTCAAATTACAGAGTAAATCATTTACATCAATACCAGCAGGCAAAACAGCTAAAATGTCATCAACATACCTATACCACTTTAAAGGAGTATAAATGATATTAGGTATATTTCGTTTTTCAATGAATTCCATGTACAAGCTTGAGAGGAGTGGGGATAAAGGGTTGCCCATTGCCATACCAAATATTTGTTGGTAAAATGCACCATTGAATATAAACTTACAATCACAAATGCACAACCTAGTGAGAGAAATGATATGACGTACAGGTAGAGGTAATTCATGATGGATTAATTCATTACTAAGATACTCTAAAATAGAATCTATAGGGACTTTAGTAAAAGAGAACAAACATCGAAACTAACGAATCTATCAGTGGGGCAAAAAGTGATTTTGTTTAATTTATCAACTAAATCTAGACTATTATATACTTGAGAATCTGAGATAGTTCCAAGTAACGGAGACAAGAGTTTGGTAATATATTTCGAAAGTTTATATGATATTGAGCCAAAAGTACTGATAATAGGCCACAAAGGATTGTTTTCTTTGTGTGTTTTTACTAATCCGTACAAGTAAGGTAACGAGGGAAATTTTACCGACAACTGACCTATTCGTTCTTTTTTATCTTTGATTTTTTTCACTGTGCTGTTGAAACTTTTTATGACTTGATCAAGGGGATTTTTTGTTAGTTTTTTGTATGTCGTATCATCATCCGGTAGGGCTTGCATACGTGATATGTAGTCAACTTTATCTAAAATTACAATACTATTCGATTTATCAGCTTTTGTGATGTGGATTGTTATGTCTTTTTAAGGTTGGTCAAGCTTTTCTTATAGCGAGCAGGGAATTGCTTTCATGCCTAACATTCGCAGCTCCATAAATGATACCTTTAACTATATCAATATGATTTTGAGGAATGTCACAATGTTTTCAAATATACATAGGGACGCTTCCATAATCGTTAAAAGCAGAGGGTCTGTTAGATACAAAGAAGGATAAACCATATCCGGCGCATTCACAACATTTTCACTTATTTGTTTACCTGATAAATTTATAACACTGTCACTGACTTAATTACAAGTTAGTTACTTGATATATATTTTCTGTATATCCGTATGTTTAATATTATTTTTATTTTGTAAAAATGTTCATGTTGCAAAAGTTATTATTGTTTAAAAAAAAAGAGAAAGAGAATTATTTTGTTGTACTAAAATTTTTTAGGTGGTCAGTCACGACCCTGTATAATCTTTTAATTGTCCTGTCCTGCTTCTGAGCGGTTGATCCTAATCCTTTGTAAAACCTCTTAAATATTTAATCCTGTTTTTGGCAGATCTACTAATTCTTCAATTGTGTTGGATTCCAGGTACATCTGTTTCCTTTATAATCCCCGTCTGTCATTTATATGAGCTTTCTTTGCAAATATACTTTTATAATTCTTCAGTCCGCTAAGTAAAGGACCTAGCGTCAAAAAGGCCTTGCAGCACTCCAGTGTTTCTGTTTCCTTAAGTGGATTTTATCTTTATATATATATATATATATATATATATATATATATATATATATATATATATATATATATATATATATATATATATATATATATATATATATATATAATAAATATATATATATATATATATATATATATATATATATATATATATATATATATATATATATATATATATATATATATATATTTAAAGGCCCATAAAAGGGATTTTGACAAAGGAAAAATCTATTTCTTGGGGAAGACCTGTGTCACCCGGGTGAAATATCCTTTTAGCACATATTTCTAGGTATAAAATTGCTAAATATACCAGAGAAAAAGCTAAACACAATGCCAGGGTTCGACCCCGGATCGAATGCCATTATATGGTGTCGGTATACACAAAGGGTGAGTGGTTGCCACTACCACAGACCTCCGCCCTATGAAGCTCTCCAATCTCAAAACCCCGAAAAGTGAGGAGCCGTTGCAAACCTCATCCTCTTCTCCCAGCCAACCACCACCCCGGCCGCCATCTTGTAAACATTCCAGTTAGCACCCCAAGCTTGTTATGCCACTCAAGGGGAAGAGATCTGGGGATGGTCACAGATGACAGGTCTTCCCCAGAAATAGATTTTTTCCTTTGTCAAAATCCCTTTTCTGGGCTTGACCTGTGTCACCCTGTGAAATTATAACTGAGGATCAGCCATACAAAAAACTCCAGAGCCCTCTAAGAATTACCTTAATGGAGCTAAATAAAACTATAAGAAAATTACTGTGTTTAATAACCCAAAGCATTAATAATAAAACATGATTAACAATATAGGGCACAGACAAAATTAATTACACCAAGACACTTAAGGCTAACAAAAAGGGGTACAACATAATATGTAAATGGTCAGGAGTCAGGCTGTGACAGAGCCTGACCTAAAGGTTAGAAGGCATGGCGAGTAAACCAGGCAGCAGGCGAGAGGAATAAAGAACAGGATAAACTAAGGTTACATAAGCTAGTCTAGGGCAGGAGGAACAATACTTCCTGCAGCCACTGTGGAGTATTTAAGAGCCTCTAGAGATTTAAGATACTGGCGTTTGAACACTGTTGGTGATTTCCAGCCCGTATACTTTTTAAGGTCATCAATTTCATATTTTGGAAATAATTAGTGGAGGAGGCCACTGCCCGAATATCATGTACCCTAGGTACTGAATCCGAGTTTGCTTGCTTTATGAAATACAGTATTTGTTGCCTGATGGCCTTTAAAGAAATAGTTCCTCCATTCTCCCTAACAAAGAGGGCCAGACATTCTATTAGAAGTTCTATTTAAATAAGCTTTTAAAGTGTTAACTGGACATAAGAACAGATCCTGTGGAAGGGGAATAACCTTCAAAGGGACCATCTATTTTGTGGATCCTCATTCTTTGCTAGAAACTTGAGATCCGGAGACAACAGAACTTCTCCTGACTGGAGGAAATCAACATGGTTGGTTCTCTAGAGAGAGCAGACAGTTCAGAAATTCTAGCACCTGAGGCTAGGCTAAATTAGAAATAACGTTTTCCTTAACAGACTCGAGTATGAACACAGTTCATTATCAGTGTCTGATGCTAATTTAAGCACGTCATTTAAGAACCAGGAAACCGTGGGGACAGGTTGTTGGTCTAAGACGATGCATGCTTTTGAGGTGTGAAAAATATGAGTGTGTAAAGTTAATATTGAAGCCATGTAAAAATATTTTTCTTAAAAGCAGATTTTGCTGTAGTAATAGTACTCAGAGGCCAGTCCTTTCTCAAATAATGATCTGAAGAAAGAGATTGCAAGGTTGTGGTCATTTCCTGAGCTTCAGATTCCTCAGAAATAATGCTAACTTTTTAACTGCTGAGTCATATTGCCTGAGGGTAGATTCCCTTCTTGTCTGATTCTATGAACAGTGTATTAACCCATAAACACCTACTGACGTATCTCATTCGCCGACTAAAATTGTCTGTTGGGTGCCAATTATGGACGTGCAGTATATGCGACTACAAAAAATTTCAACCTTCGGTCAACTTTGACTCGACCAAATGGTCGAAAACGCAATTGTAAGCTAAAACTCTTACATTCTAGTAATATTCAATCGTGTACCTTCATTATGCAACAGATTGAAGTCTCTAGCACAATATTTCGATTTATAGTGAATTTTGAAAAAAAAAAAAAAAAAATTTTCACGCTCGCGCGTAACTTTCGGCGAAAAATTCATAAATTCTTTCGTCATTTTGTCGTAATTTTTGCACTTTTCTATATTAGCCATTACATAGGTTTTATATATGAAAATGTGCGCAATTTCATGTAGAATACAAAAGAAAATAACATATGGTTGTAGCTTTATCAGTTTGGAAATATAAACCACGATAACTGCCAAAATTTCAACCTTCTGGTCAACTTTGACCGAAATGGTAAAAACGCAATTGTAAGCTAAAACTCTTACATTCTAGTAATATTCAATCATTTACCTTCATTTGCAACCAATTGAAGTCTCTAGCACAATATTTTGATTTATGGTGAATTTTTGAAAAACTTTTTTCTTACGTCCGCGCCAGAAATTCTTTAATCACGTTGTCGTAATGTTTGCAATTGTTTTATTAGTCATTACATAAAGTTTTATATATGGAAATGTGCGCAATTTCATGTAGAATACAACAGAAAATAACTCATGGTTGTAGCTTTTATCAATTTTGAAATATTTTTTCCATATAAATCACGATAACTGCCAAAATTTCAAGCTTGGTCAACTTTAACTCCACCGAAATGGTCAAAACGCGCAATTATAAGCTAAAACTCTTACATTCTAGTAATAATCAATCATGTACCTTCATTTTGCAACAAACTGGAAGTCTCTAGCACAGTATTTCGATTTATGGTGAATTTCTGAAAAAAATTTTTTTCCTTACGTCTGGGCTTGTAATCTCAGCGGGTATCTCAGAAATTCTTTTCATGTTGTCGTAATGTTTGCATCGTTTTAAATTAGTCGTTACATAAACTTTATATATGAAAATGTAATTTCATGTAGAATACAACAGAAAATAGGTCATGGTTGTAGCTTTTATCAGTTTTCAAATATTTTCACATAAATCATGATAACTGCCAAAATTTCAACCTTCGGTCATCTTTAACTCGACCGAAATGGTCAAAAACGCAATTGTAAGCTAAAAACTCTTACATTCTAGTAATATTCAATCGTTTACCTTCATTTTGCAATAAATTGGAAGTCTCTAGCACAATATTTTGATTTATGGTAATTTTTAAAAAATTTTTTCCACGTCTGTCGGTAACTTGGCAACAACATCTCGAAATTCTTTGTCTCGTTGTATTAATATTTGCACCGTTTTATATTAGTCGTTACATTCTTTTATATATGAAAATGTGTGCATTTTCATGTACAATACAGCAAAATAACTCATGGTTGTAGCTTTTATCAGTTTGAAATATTTTCATATAAATGACAATAAATAGAAAAAATTAGACTTTGGTCAACGCTCGACGAAATGGTTAAAAAACTGCAATTGTAAGCTAAAACACTTACAGTCTAGTAATATTCAATCAATTAGCTTCATTTTTCAACAAACGGGAAGTCTCTAGCACAATATTTCAATTTATGGTGAATTTTTAAAAATCATTTTTACGTCTCGCGTTATTTAATTCATGCATCATTTGTGATAATATTTTCTCTGTGTTGCTTTGATCGTTTAAAATTTTTTATATACCAAAATCACCGCAATTTATTGTACAATACAACTAAAAAAATTAACTCACTAAGCTTTAACTGCGTTTTGCTTACAGCGATTTGTATACAATTATATACGAGTTTTTTTGCTGTCATATATTCAATATTTATATATGATAATGATTTTTTCATTTTTTCTGATGGTTGCATACTAAACTTCAGGCAATGACAAAAACAATGAGCCAAAAATGAACCCTTAATCTTAAACAAGGGTTTGCTGAGCCGGCTGCATCAGAACAAACTGTTGCTGAGGCTGAGCTTTAGAGGTTGAAGGCTGACCGATCTGAGAGACCGGTACAGCTTGGGCATAGTTTGGGCCTGAGGTTTTCTGTACCTCCTAGACCTTTTCTATCCCTGGCAGAGGCCCGGCGGACTCAGTGGCCTTCTTTTTAAAAGGGAGACCCCAGCGGGAGCGAAGGTTCTGATTTGCTCTGGTTGCCTCCGCCAGAACATTGTTGACCTCATCCTCAGGGAAGATGTTAGGGCCCCAGATAGAACTCTTCATGAGTCTGGCCCGTCAAATTGTCTGATAGTGGCGTCTGCAAAGATGTGTTTTCGGCAGTTTAGTCTTGCGACACTACAAAGTCATACAGGTCCGCCTGGAATGCCGCTAACAGGGATTTGGTCAGGACCTGGAAAAGAGGTTCTTCAGCGTAAGTTACCGCCGTTACCCCCATAATAGTAAGGGGAATGCAGGGGTGACTCATCCTGCATCTAGCCTCCAGGTCCGCCTTCAGAGGCCTCGAGCAGGAAGCTGTTCACTAAAAAGTGGAGGCGCACTCGGGGTCGAGTTTGCCCACCGTGAACGTGGCCGGAGCTCCCAACCAAAATTCCGAATCTCCAGGTAAGACGAGAGAGGTGGGATCTGTCTCCCGGAGTTGAGGCAGCGGCTTACCCTCGATTCCCGCCTGACTAGTCAGCACTGCGATCTTAGTCGTGCAGGGGGTAGGGATGGAGTCACCTACCGAGAACATCGTGAAAGTCCCCTTAAAGGGGGTAAGCTTGGTATTTTCGCACTCCCATTCAGTGAGAGCGTGCATCCAAGGAGTGGATTGCTTGGTCCTGGGGAAGATAACTGTCTCCTTCAGGAGCTTGTCTGATCTGATCAGGCTTCCTCTGTAAAGCCTGGCATAGCCTGGAGTAGGGGAGGCACCAGGTCGGGTGGAAGAACTCCAGTTCCTCCCAACCGACGAGTTCTAGCCCTCGATGGTCAGGGTATCATTGTGCAGAGGAGCATGAGGCCAGACGCCACGGGTTTCCCTTATCAAAGGGGCAGTCTGGGCGTGGAACAACATAGATTGTCTGCTACTCCGGACGCATAAACCAGAGAGCAAGCTTTCCTGGGTCTGCATCTCCTCTGTGGCTTACAGACTGACCAGAGGTCTGTAAGCTCAAACAGGCGGGAGGAAAGATCTTGAATCCTGGCTCGACCTTCTTTATCTAACTTCTGCATTAGAAGTTCACGCAAAACCTCAGGGTCAAGTTAGGCTGAGGGGACTAGCCTTAGGCGTCACGGATCTCGACCCCCTTGGGCGGGGGAAGTAGCCCTTACTAAAGTGGAGCGCCACTGGGTTAGAGCCAGTAGCGGTGACCTTAGAGCGGATTAGACCTTTGACTGAGGACTTAGGTAAGATCCTTTTTTTCAAGGTTTTCACCTTGGGGACAACAGACCTCGACCTCGACCTGTCTCAGGATAGCTGATTTAAGAAAGCCTTGAAATGAAGGAGAACCAAAGGGGACTACCTACCTCTCTCCCCTGCCTCACTTACCACCCTACACCTTCTACCTGGTGGTCCGGATCGCTCCATAGGTTCGAGGTGGATATTGATGGCCCGCCACCTCTTCGCCACCTCTCCACTGGAGTTGTCTTCTTGGGAGGGTTGCGTCTCCTCCCGGATCCGTTCAGTTAAAGGGGCGGCTACTTTCGCCGGCACTGCGGCTGAGATCTGGGCTCCGGGGTAGAGGAGATTACATATCTCCTCTGACAGGACGTACGGCTTCCCCGACACAACATTCTCCCGAACCCGCCCGACCCAGACGGCAGGGTCGACAGCGAAAAGTCGCGGATTATACGGTCCAGACTGAAAAGAAAGGAGGATTGTTACTAATATTCCTAACCAACTGTCGTATATGTCAATATAAGACATTAAAGGCAAGAGACTAAGGTTAACGGTCTCTAAAGCTTACCAACTCATCCACCCTTGTTCGTGCAGTAGCAAATCTGGCCATCTGGGTGCCAGATGACCAAGTCTAGCGAACCCGAGCAGCTAGAGTGTGAGCGGCACGCCTCATGGCCACAGGGTTGTTGGAGGAACGCTGTGCACCCAGGCTCTGACGAAGCATTACCATCTGTAAGCGGAAGATGATACATGAGTATCGTCCGAGTTAGGGCCCGCCGGGTAGGTCCGGCGGAAATAGGATACCTTAACCTGATAATGGGTGATGGAACATGCTTATCGTCAGGCAAAACTCCGCCGGAATTAAATCCGGCAGTATAGAATTAATAAATGATACATGAGTAACGTAAATGCCTAGTCACACCCTCCAAAACCGACAGTCTGGTCAGGTGGAAGACTATGAATTGAGGAGACCCTTCACTGTTCTAACCTCACCCTCCAAAAACCTCACGGCCTGGTCAGGTGGGCTAAAAAAGGGGAAGGGCCCAGCTGCCTCCCTCTTCGCCTCACCTTCCAAAAACGTGACAGCATGGTCAGGTGGGCCGAGAGAACGAGGAACTCCTCAACAACCTACTGCTCCCTCCTCCAAAACCTCAGCTTGGCCTGGTCAGGAGAGCTAGGAAGCATGAGCATCGTGTAAGGCCTATCACCGTCAGCCTAGCCTCCGAAACCGATTACGGAATGGCCGAGTAGGCTAGGCTAGAAAATACCTAATCGAATAAAACTACCTGACTTCAAGTACTAAGATAAAAAGTTAACCAGATGATGTGTGAAATATAAAAACATATATATGCATAGAATTATATATTATAAATACGTAAAAGACTCAGCTGCAGAGAAGGCCAAACAACCACCGATATGTGGAAAGCGGGGGATACCCAAGATGGCCGACCCTGACACCAGATACCTGAGAATTAATCCGAAAATATACATGTCATCCATCATTGTACACATCGGAAAGATCATGAGCATAACAGTACCATCATGGAGAATGTACCAACTCGCTGGCAGAGGAAGGGGACCAGGGAAAAGGGAGAATTTATGATCAGAAAAGGGGGAGGGGGAAAAAACTCCGTCTCTAGCCTAGATCAGTCATGATACGGGCTCCTAACCCCTTACCAGCGAAAAGGTGAGTCATATATATATATATAAATAAAACTCAAATTGAAAGGAGTATAGAAAAAAACTAGCAGTAACTTACTGCTAAAACCATGCGAAGACTGAGGGTCCAGCATGGCAGAGGCAGACGCAGCCACGACCGGCTGCGTAGTGTTATTTACCTGGTAAACAATATATTAAAGGTCAGATAAGATGCCTCTGTAAGAAAAAACCAAAAGGAGATGGTACTCAACTTAGTTGATGGGAATTCCGGAAGGGATGACATGATGAATAGCCAAAATTCACGAAAATACAGCACCAAGAAAAAACACGGTGTTGTCTGGAAGCGTGCTAATTTGGAATGTTTACAAGATGGTGGCTGAGGTGGTGGTTGGCTGGGAGAAGAAGGTGAGGTATGTAACGGCTCCTCACTTTTCAGGGTTTTGAGATTGGAGAGCTCTATAGGGCGGAGGCCTGTGGCAGTGGCACCACTCACCCTTTGTGTATACCGACACCATATATAAATGGCGTTCGATCCGGGGGTCGTAACCCTGGCATTGTGTTTAGCTTTTTCTCTGGTATATTTAGCAATACTTACACCTAGAAATATGTGCTAAAAGGATATTTCACCGGGTGACACAGGTCGAGCCCAGAAACAAGGTTTTGACTAAGGAAAAATTTTTTTTTTTTTTGTAGCCACTGTGAGTCCTTGAAAAGATGGCATAGGAATTATTGGTATTGGTGTGATGCTTCTTTCTCCAGATCTCTGAGTGACAATGATATTTATTGGATTATCCTACCTGTATCATCACTGCCATATCCTGCAGATGAGCTTGTGGTGCAGTGTCTGTCTCTTAGCTGTAAGCGGAGAAGTGCCTTCTTTATCTGATCATTCTTATTCCATCACTATCAACAGTGCCACTATTCTAACCTAAGACCAGCTATGAAATCACTCTTGATATTAGTCAGGCTTTCTTATGGAGCCCTGGTGGGACCGTAAGGGCAACTCCTTTGAGGAACCACAGTGGTTGTTTTTGATTTTTCCACTCTCAGGTTGTGAGCAGTTAATAAATGAACTGACACACCAGTACAGTATTCACAGATTTTAGGGGGATTATATCTTTAGGAGTAGGTTTATCAGTGGGTTCATCTGATCATAGTTTGATTAAGGTGAATATGGAGGTGGATCAGGTTGTTCCTGATGTTAGCTTTTGAGAAATGTATACTTGAAATCCCAGGTGAGTTCGGTTAGTAGTCGCCTTAATCTTATTAACCTCAGGTAGAGTGACATTATTAGTATTTTTTTAAATATTATTGAGTGTTTAAATGATTACCTTAAGGCTATTATGGAGAGGAGAATTCCTTCTAAAATCCTTAGGTTTTGTCTTCAAGATAAGCCTTGGTTTAATGCTGCAAGTAAGCTTGCCTACCATGAAAAACAAGAAGAGTATGATTTATGTAGGAACAATCAATTAGGCTTTTCCAATGTAATTTCATTGAGCTTAGGAGTCAAGCTCAGATTGTTTGTGAGACTTGAAAGAGCTTATAAGGAGGGTGTGAAGAAGATATTGGTCTACAGTGGAGTTCATTCAAGCATACCTCCCCTTGTAGGAATTAGTGGAACAGCTGTTTACATTAATCCTTCTATTATCAACTGTAATAGAGCCAAGGCCCTGCTAGATAAAGTCAAAATTCTACTGATGTAAAACTCCTCAACTTTACCCCTCCTAATTTGTGAATACTACATAACTAAGCACCTGTTAAGCACCAAATATCCTTATACAGTAATACCTCGAACTTGCGCGATTCGAGTTGCACGAATTCACAGACACACAAATTTTTTATTGGAACCTAACTAATGGTCATACATGAGTTTTTCACAGACTGCGAACATTTCGAACACTGAGAAACCCTGAAAAATTGTAGTTAATTTTTTATACTTAATTTATAAGTTTTCAAGCTTTTATGTGTAAATTAAATAACATATTATTAAAAGTAATAATTCTCTCTCTCTCTCTCTCTCTCTCTCTCTCTCTCTCTCTCTCTCTCTCTCTCTCTCTCTCTCTCTCTCTCTCTCTCTCTTTTAGTGAGATGGATTTTTATGGTACATGTAAACAGGTATGTTTATTTGTATGATAAATAAACTTTTTAAGTAATAATACAGTCGGCGCAAAAAAAAAACGAACGCCCACTACATTTGTAAACAAATCCCATAGCAATGATATAAAAGGAAAATAAAGGAAGAATTTAGTTCACTTATATTTTTCCAATATGAACATTTCTCCATTATTTTTAAGTACAGCTTTTTAACCTTCTTGGCATTGAATGTGCTAAATCTTTTGAAATATTGTGCATCCATGTCTTCAAACCAAACTTACACGGATGGCATCCTTCAATTTGGGGAGGACGTTTTCTCATCTGCTAGATGCCTTCATTTTCCGTTTCATGTATGCCCAGCAATTTTCAATTGGGTTTTAAATCACAGTGAATTGCCTGGCCAGTCCAATTTCTGAATATTAAATTCCTTAAGAAGGTTTGTGACCTTGTGAAATCGGTGTAAGTGCTCCATCTTGCGTAAATACACGCATGCCAAAGTTCCTTGTAAGGGACTAATTCATTTCAAGACATTTTCATAAATCTCTCCATTCATTGTCATTGCTCTCTGGAGAAATATAATCCCCACTACCCCCATATCCACTTCAAACATCCCCATACCATCACATAAGCTGGATGTTTCACGGTCTTGACTGTGTGTATTTTTGATGCATAAGCGGTTTTAGATCCTTGGGGCCTCCTTACTTTCTTGCCAGCGCTATGAATAATGTGAAGTTAGATTCATCGCTAAAACCACCCTTTCCCAATCCTTTTCAATTCCACTTCAAATATTTTCTGCACAAAAAGCCATCCTTTTTTTTTCATAGGCTTAGTGAGTGGCTTCTTTGCTCACCCAACGACGCACTTGGGAGACCAGGTCTTTCTGCAATCGATGTTGCAGAATGGATTCAGATACGTTCTAAGCAGATCGAAGTTTTGAGACTTCAAAATTTTTGGCTGGCATTGATGGATGTTCCATAACAATCCTTTTTAAAATGTTATCGTTCTTTGTAGTTTTAGTAGCCTCCCTGAGCCTTTCTTCACGCTCAGTGATGAATCAAAGGTCTCCTGTCTTGGAGCGGTTGCACCACAATGAGACGGTGCTTTTAGAGATTCAGCTCTCTTGCAATAGCTGACATTGGCTTGCCAGTTTTTCCATAGGGTCTAATTTCTGCTTTCTTAACCAAGGATAAGAAGTTTTAGCCATGTTCATTAGCTAGTAGCGCAAGAGCGCCAAATGTGTGATGGCGAAAGCGTGAATGGGGCACGGCGCATACAATGACAGCCGACCTTTGTGATAGCTTGAGTATGCTGAAGTGCATTAGAAACTCATGGTACCGAACAACGGCGAGACAATACAGGCTGCCAGACGAGCGATAAATTGGAAAATATATACTTCCGGTGATAGCAGAAAGTCGAGCAGCATGCAGTAATATATAGGGAGTCGTTAGCTTTTTGCGCCCGACTGTATGTACCTAATTTTCAATTATTTTCCCAGCCGAGAAAGAACCTAAAAAGAGTTCAGAGGTCTGGTTAAACAAATCATTTATAACTAACTAACAAATATTAATAAGATTAATAAAGTTAAATAATAATAATAATAATAATAATAATAATAAAACTATAATACAAAATTCGTATTATCTTGAACAAACAAATTCTTCCCTCATCTTTTGTAAGAAGGTGGAAGGCAAAGCTATCAGACATGTCATTTAACATGACAAAGAATCAGTGTTGCTAATCAGTGGTCAGTTTTTCTTGTAATTCTCTCTCTCTCTCTCTCTCTCTCTCTCTCTCTCTCTCTCTCTCTCTCTCTCTCTCTCTCTCTCTCTCTCTCTCTCTCTCTCTCTCTCTCTCTCTCTCTCTCTCTCTCTCTCTCTCTCTCTCTCTCTCTCTCTCTCTCTCTCTCGTTCGAAGTTAGCCAACCTACGTATTACAGCACTGTTTCTCTGTGTCTTTAACTGTACAGTGGATAATTTTGAATTGATGTAATTTTACCTGTACTGTTTACAAACTGTAAATGCGCATTTCTAAAACCTTAGAGACATAAGCATTTCAGAACAAAGAGAAAGTGACAGAAAAAAAGTTTGTAAAAACAGGGTTGAAAAGACTTCAACCATTTATTTCTTTTTTAAGGGTAATGTATTAAGCTCTCTCTCTCTCTCTCTCTCTCTCTCTCTCTCTCTCTCTCTCTCTCTCTCTCTCTCTCTCTCTCTCTCTCTCTCTCTCTCTCTCTCTCTCTCTCTCTCTCTCGTGTGTTATTCTCTCAGTCTCCCTAATAATTGATAAATAATTTCACTCTCTTAAGTAAGGACAACCCCCTTGAACAAGCGATTCTTTACCGTTCGTCTTGGTTTCTCTCTCTCTCTCTCTCTCTCTCTCTCTCTCTCTCTCTCTCTCTCTCTCTCTCTCTCTCTCTCTCTCTCTCTCTCTCTCTCTCTCTCTCTCTCTCTCTCTCGTTCATAGTTAGCGCTCACACATTTTTACAACTTATTAATTCTCTGTACGTCTTTACCTGTACAGTAGATAGTTTAAATTTATCTAATTTGAACTGTATCGTCTATGAAGTGTAAATGTACCAATTAAACTTTCAAATACGTTCTGAAACATGAAACATAACTAAGGTTGTATTAGTCAAAATATAAAACATTGTTTGTTCATGAAAAGAGAGAGAGAGAGTCTCTTACAACTCTCAATTTTGTAAACCATTTATTTCTCTTTTTAAGGAGTAATGTATTAAGCTAACTTTTAAATGAAATTACAGTAGCTTTAATTCCATTTAAAAGTTAACCAACAATTTAGAACATGATTAGGGTCATATTTAGTGTTTAAACTTTAGAAATAAGCATTTATTAGCATTTTTAGAATCATGCAAACTTACATGAAAATTCACCCTCATGTGAGGAGTTTAGACCTAACCTCATGTAAGTTAAGTATGACTGTACACAACATCCATTACAGCTCCATCGCCTTGCTATAGGCATCCAGTAAACACATGCAGCTCACAATTCCCACTTTGATTCCCGTTTAAACTGTAGCTCATGGTCGATCTGAACTGTTGCAATATCATCTTAGCTTTTTCTCTTGGTTGCTTGTACTTAATACGTCATCTAACCTCTTTGTCTTCCCACAAATCTTGCAAATATCTTGCCCTTTACAACACCCTTTACAAACACAGGACTAGCCAACCTGAGGATCAAAAATTAGACACTGTAAGGACCAGTACTCAACGTTCTATGAGCTTCTGCTTCCTCCCAACTCTAATCCCCTGTGAGTTTTAAACTTAACAAATCTTCCCTTCTGTCTAATGCATCCTAAGTGGACATCTGTTGTAGCTCATTCCCTCCAATCCTCTATCAAATTCTGCAGTGTTACTTGCCGCTGATCGGTAGCATGTTAACCCAGCTAGCAAGGTTTTTACTTCGGCATAGTTCTTCTCCATCTCCTCCAAGGTTATATAGGTACCCAAAAAATTGTCTACGTAAAAGGATCTAATTAATTCTTCTCTTCCCCTCTCTTCTAAATGGGTTCTAAGGACCTGTTGCAGTAGATAAGGACTCGTTGTGACCCCAAAAACAACTACTTTGAATTCATATGTTACAATCTGCCCATTTACTTTTCCACAAAAAACGTGCGTATTTTACATCTCGAGGGTCTAAGATTACTCAGTGGAAAGCTTTGGAGATATCTGAGGTGAGAGCGTACGGCTTCTCTCTGAAACAAATCAACAAATCGTACAATAGCTCGACCGTGTTCATTTAAATACAAACAACCCGTTAAGCGAAAGTTCACCTTATCATAGAGAGCGTTGAAAACTATGTGGAAGGTGTCCATGAACTCTCTCCTCCTTAATGCCAAAATGGGGGAGATAATGGCCCTCTACCTTTGTGCTCTGGACTTCCTCTGTGAAGCCAGCTTCTAAGTAGGTCTGAAGGACTTTTTCATAATCCCTACGGTAACTCATCTTTTGCGAAATGTCACTCTGATGAATGCAGTTAGGCGAGGGGTATGCTATAGTTGTTACTTGATCTGTCTGACCTGCGGAAAGGCAGACTAACCTGGTAACCTTCCTCGGTTTTCTGTTTACTTTGGTTACTTTGTCAATGGCAGCACATTCTGAGATCATAAACTGTTCATGTGGTGCGATTCCTATCGTGTCCAACCTCCACCAGACGTCTACATCAGGTTCAGATTCTACAATTCTACATATCCTCAAGTTACAAACTTTAGCTACGTTAACTCCCTGCAAAGCCCACTGAGGTACCCTCCCATAAGGCATGATCCCATTATGTGTGACAAAAACACCTAATTTTGCTCCATACCAATTTCACCCTGTCAATTTTATCATACCAATTACAAAGTAATTAAAATAATCTGCCCCAATCAACAAGTTTACTTTCTTCAACACATCCCCTGTAATTTCAACATCAGCCATTTCCCACCACTTCTCTTGCAAATGATTCTTTACGTTGATGAGTCCGATGTTGTGGATTGGAGTGTTCACATTATCGTGTACTACTAACTTGGTGCAGACCACCCTCTCCCCTAGGTGGATATGACACACGACTACATCATACTCTCTCTTTACTACTTGGGACCTAAACGGTGCAATGTTCAGTGCCACGCATTTGATGACAGGTAATTTTAATTTGCTTGCCAGCCAACTAGAGATAAAGCTGCGTTGACTGCCAGTATCTAAAAACGTGCGCTGTATTAGGTACCTCTTTCAAGCACAAAGTTGCCGTAGCGGTAGGCAACAAGGTTACTGACAACTCGGCTGAAGGCTGATTCTTTATAGTTTTGGCATTTACACACGGTTTCTCATTTTTTTTTATTTGACTGGGTGTCTCGATTTTACATTAGTTCTATTCCCCGGGCATTCTTGCCCTTGATTAGTTACTGGTTGTGACGAGTGCATGAAATTGGCAACCGTCTGGTGGTAGGATGGTTGGACAAACTCGTGCATTTCATTATCACTACTACGATCTTCTAAATGAGTCTGTGGTGTCTGGCATTACACAGTTTACAATTTACTTTACTGCTACATGTCTTACTGCTATGGCCTTTAGCAAAACAATTAAAACAGTGTTGCAATATGACTACTTGTCGTTTCTTCGCAACGGCATTAGGATACTTAGTACAATTAAAGGACACACTGTACTTTGTTACGTGAAGCGTTTAAGTCTGACACGGGATTCTGACTTTCGTTATCTAGATTTTCCCCCCTCTAAAGGGCATCGTCTTCCATGCTACGAATAAGGAAATCAAGTGCACTGAACAGTTAATTTAGATCAAGATCACACTTTTGCAAATACGCAGCGACTTTCTGATAAACTTGCCCAAGACAATTTTTGACAAATTAGGCTCAATAGCGTTCCTTGGTCTAAAGCAGACCCTCCAGTCTCTTGATTTGCTCGATCAGTACGGTCAATTCAATACAGAAGGCTTTTAATTCCTTACAATTACATCTTGGCACAGAATGATCAGCTAACCGCCAATGCAAGTTAACAAGGTCTGATGGTGATTCCACAATATTCAGCAACTCCTGCTCTGCTTCGTAATTTCCTGCTGTTACGCTTAGAGTTGTACCACTCTAAGTGGCTCATCCAGGGATCCCAACGAATCGTGAACTTATGCATGTCATCCATGCGGGTGTGTTTATGGACATGTCGTCAAACAGTTCTGAAAATTACTGAACTTGCTCTTCTCCCTTGAATGTAGTCTAGGAATTACTGAACTTGCTCTTCTCATGAATGTGGTCAAGAGGCAATTCCTTCCAATTTGAAGCAATCGGGTTGTGGGTTGGTTGTTGGTGTAAGAGTCCCAATTAGACTCATAAAGTAAGCGTGGCCATTCTGTGCTCGATTGAATGACTGCTGCACTGATCATGCGTTAATGTTTCTAATTTGCCTGGGTTAGATATATACAAAGTTCACATTTGCTGTTCGTCATGAATTCTGTTTAACAAGTTCTGATACACAGTGACATGATGTGACTCGAGTATCCTTGAGCGGACAGGTTGTCATCTAGGAAGCCAAGATGGTTTCCATTTGGGCTTCGTTGCGGCCACCATTTTGTGAATGTGGGAGGGTGACTACTTATTTACATTAACTTAATCTGTAGGTGAAAAAAGGAGTGTACTTGGCAAACAATTCAAAGGGGTTAGAAGGAAATGACGCCAGCCTAAGTTACGTTATGTTACTCTCACCAAACAGTTAAAAGCAATACACAGCCCCCTGTCCTCCTAGTTAACTCTGGCATACTCGCTCGCCTCAGATGAGTCTCATTATATGATTTGCAGCAAGCTCCAAATTATGCCTTCTGTTCCAGAGGGAAGCTAGCCTAGTTTCTAGGCTGGCTATCAGGCCTCTGGGGCCTGCAGTAAACTTCAGTTTCTGGTTACCCACTCATTCTTGGGCAAATGGGCTGGCAACTGTGAGTGCCCTACCACCAAAACTCTAAATACCATGCCTCGCCCAACCTCCCACTGGGGACTAGCACTGGGGTTGATCCGATTCGAAGGACCACTAAGATGTCAGGAATTTCCTTGACATGCACTGATTTTTTCGTTGTGTGATAGTCTGCACAATCAACCCACCATTCTGATAGTGACTTGGCTGCCATGCAGGACAGACGAGACATACCAGGAGGTTTACAATTTATTTACAAAAAATAAAACCATCTCAGTCTGCCCTTACACAACAGTCTAAGACCTTTAACAAAAGCACAACAACGAACTGAAAATTTACGTGCTCGTAACATGAAACACATGGGACACGATCGCCTTCAACCTCTAAGAAATTACTGAAATTTAACTACAACTCCCACATTACCACCACAGCACACAAACATCCAAACAGTTAGCCTACTCTCATTCAACCACTTTCATTACAAGCTACAACTCCGTGTTCACTCAGTTCAGACTTTACATCAACCTTTGGGAGCCAAAAAAACTTGTCTGTTAGCAGTAAGGATCCTCTGGGCAACAAGAGAGATATAATTGCGTGAAACTCTGACTTCCGCGTTCAGGTGGCTGCCAACTAGGATAACTTATTTGTAGTTACTCGGGCTAAACATATCAGAAAGAGCAAGCAGAGGTAGATTAATAGTGCCCAAAACTATACCAGGAAAACTAAGAAAAGCACACAGGACTAAATCCACCACACCAGCATCGTAATGCGCGTCTGTTCAATGCGTTACCAGCTCATCTGAGGGAACATATAGAGTGAGCATAGATGTGTTTTAGACAAGCTCAACAAACATCTAAGATGCATCCCAGACCATCCAAGATTGGAAGTGCAAAATATGCCAGAAGATGCATTAACAGTTCTGGTAGACGTAAGTGCCTCTGCTGAGGACATGGACAACCTGAACAGACTGTAGGGTTTGTAAGGTTCTTAAGGACCCCAAGCTCAACAGCTCACTCAAACGAACAACCAGACGAAACATGATATTGCATACTGTGGCAGTACGTGTATTTGAACAAAATTTGCAATAACATTTGCATTCATTATGTGCCTCGACCAGTATGTTCCCCCGTCCCGTGCACTGAATTTTTTCGCGACAGCCATTAAAATAGTATGTGGTTGTTGATTATAAGAAATAATGATGAATTATTAGATAAGCCAGTAAGTTTGGGAGGCCTGGTTGAATGTAAGATGATTTTATTAGCCAGTGTGGGCGTTCAGCAAATGTACCAACAAATGCTTAGTTTACCTAAATGGCATGCATACATGTATGTACACACACATGCATATAGCCTACACAAACTGAAAAAATATGTATGTCACACTACATTTAAGTAGGTACAATACAGTCAAGAAAAATACTGTACCAGAGGGAGAAGAAGGGGGCATTGTAAGTGTACAGCGTTTTGTAATTAATGCTAAAACAATGTTTGTGGCTCTTTTTTAATATATGGTGATTTTTATGTACACTACCCTCCCTGTTTTTATGCATTTTGCATTTCCGCGTTTCATTTTTTGCGGATTTTTGTGGAACATATCATTCACTTGTCCTTGAAATTTCACTGAATTTGCAGATTTTCTGGGTCATATCTCCACAAATTATCAGTAATTTGCTTTTTTTGTAGAGCAGCACTGTCTATTCACTAATTGTATTTTCCATTTAAAATATATATTTGCATACTGAGAGAGAGAGAGAGAGAGAATGACAGCAGAAGAATTTTTAATAAATTTATGGGGAGATGGTGAGGACTGAACACATTTGTATGATTAACAAATGATTTACCTAATAATAAGTACCAGTTTTCAAATATTAATAAGATCAATAAGATTATGAAATAATAATAATATACCGTAATTAAAAAATTTATCCATTTCTATAGTAAATTATGTAAAATAACAAATACATATTCACAATCTTTTCCAAAGCTCTGAAGTGAGGAGGGGGCGGGGTTGGACCTCTCATATATGTCAGATATCTGACTGTAAACCCTCACAGTCAGAAATTTGACATATGGCGATCCAACCTCCCCAGGCTTTAAAGACAGAATATGTGTTTTTGTTCAAATTTCACATAATTACTATAAAGCTGCATAAATTTTTAAAATGCAATATATTATTATTATTAATGTGTTATTATTATTATTTTATTATTATTATTATTATTATTATTATTATTATTATTATGATGATGATGTTGCCCATTTGGTGATTAAATAAAATAGCTACAAATGATACTGATCTCTCTCTCTCTCTCTCTCTCTCTCTCTCTCTCTCTCTCTCTCTCTCTCTCTCTCTCTCTCTCTCTCTCTCTCTCTCTCTCTCTCTCTCTCTCTCTCATGTATATATTTTTAAGGGCAAAATGTTTAAGATGAATTTGAAATTATATTATTAATATCATTTCAAAGATTAATAATAACAACTTACTGTAGTAAATAATATTTTTATCATAATGTATTTGTATGTAATCACAAAAGTAATACTAACATGACATAATTAACCCTTAAACATTGAGCCTCTGTTTTACAAGTTGTATGCGCGGGAGTTTGAGTTAAGCCTTGAAGCAGAAAGAAACTTTTTTTCAAAAAATTTTTGCTTACCTTAGTTTTTTAAAAGATTAAGAGTTCATTTTTATTTCTTTTTGTCATTGCCTGATGTTTTAGTATGCAACCATCGGAAATGAAAAAATATCATTATCATATATAAATATTGGAATGTGACAGCAGCACAAAAAAATTTCATTTCTGGGCTTGTCCTGTGTGCGGCTGATGAAATGTCCTATACAGCACACATTTTTAGGTATAAATGACCTAGATATGCCAGAGAAAAAAAGCCAATAGGATGCCAGAGTTACTACCTCTGGATGATACATCCTTATAGGATAGGTATGTCATCTAGGAGCCAGTGGAAGCCACTACCACAGACATAACCCAATAGACTCATACTCCAAACCCTCTGCCTAAGAGATTTTGATACAACGGTCCACACCGCTACTACTAATTCTCTACCCACAATGCACCATCCCCGCTTATATGCAACTACGAACTTTTCGTGATTTTTTGTGGTGCTAATATTTTATTCTTATTTTCATATTTTGGATTATCTCGCTTTCATGATGGCATCATCACAGTCAAGCTTTCATGGATGGCATCATCTGATCCAAGGAACATCTTCTTCTAAGTTGAGTATTCAAAATTGAATGTTTTGGTATCCTGACGGATTATTTTGTCCTGTTTGTTGTTTCGCATGATCGACTGAGGGCCGCCATTTCGTGTTCGTTCGTGGCGGCTTACTACAGTCTTTTTATATGATTGCTTTCTTTCGTTCAATCGATAGAAATTTACAATTACTACATTCTTTTTATGATAGTTTCAATTTTCGCTCGATCTGACGCGATCGACTATTATTTTATACCTTAGAAGTTGAAAGTTAGGCCTAGCCTAGCTTTCCTTTATTTACCGTTTGTAGACATATTATTTAATATGTCATTGTATGCATTATTATGTGTGTATTAGTTCTTGAGTCTGTTTGGGTGGTGTAAATTGGCCTACTGATGATTGATGTGCGATTCTTGGAAAGATGAGCTATGGTAACCCCAGTCTTCCTTCCTCCTTGGCCTATAGGCCTGGGTGTCTGATTTTCTTGGGTGGCCTTCGTTCCGGTTGAGTGTGGGCCACTTCTTCCTGACCAGTTGATTCTTCAATCCTGGAAGTGATGTTGTGTGCACTCTTTCTCGTCCAGAAATTTTGGCGAATCTAGCCTACATTTCAGGTGCCTTCTGGAGGTTAGGCTAGGTGACCTGCAATATTCCATCCTTTGCCTTATCTCCACCCCTGTATATCAGTCTTTTTGTCTTGGCTCTCCGTTAGAACATTTTAAAGCTTGCTCATTTGCCCACTTCGGTTGGGAATGACACTTACGTGGAAGGTGCCTAGAGCACCTGACCTATTGTATATGTTTGCTCCCGTGTGTTCCCGTTCATAGATGGACCTGTTCCGGCATTTGCTCGTTAACACGCTTTAGCTTCTAGCAGAAACTTTAAGCTTGGCGTCGGTTGTGTTGCTTACACGGCGGAACTGGAAGAAGCGCATAATTTTACTAGTAGTAATTGTGATTTATTTTCTCCGCTTCTCTCGCTCCGTCATCGGTTTCGTTCCGGCGGCTGCTCGTTAAGCTCGCTTTAGTCTTAATAGGACTTTTGCTTGAGCGTCGTTGCTGTTATCGTAGATTGTGAGGCAGATGATGAGTTTGTTACTGTTATTATTTTCTGTGGGCGAGAGTTTGGTGAATTATCCGACTCTTGGCATTCGTGAATAACCTTCCTAGTTGTTGATTTCTGTGCATTTAGTTAATTTATCGTGACGTTCGTCACCGGGTACTCGGCGTGATCCATTTTAGGTCTGGCCTGTTTGAGGATTCCATCCGGGATTCTGCACGTATCCACAGTTTTCCAACTCCGGTGTGAGGCAGAATATTTACTTTAAGTTTTACTAGTTTGCCATTCCACCGCCTAAATTTAGATGCTCATGTATAGAATTTTATTATAGGTGGTACATTGCCAGAGCCGGGTTGTAATGCCTACCTGCAGCAACCCTGTGGCCATCAGCATGCAGATCACATGCCGGTTGTGCAGTCGGTCGACGACCACCTCGTCTGGCATCCTAGACGGCTGCGACGTGTGCTACGCGCTTTATTTAGATGTGGTTGATGATTCGAATGCGTTAACCTTCAATTGTATTTAACACAGTTAGTTTGGCCATTTGTATTTTATTTTTGATATAGATAATATCCTTGTCAATCCCTTTTATTGACATGAGATTCAATTAACAGGTCCCTCGGTCCCGTCAAGCTTCGTCTCTAGCGACATTGAAGATCTGGGTTGGCGGCTTTGGGCGCAATGTTGGTCAGGGGCGTCCTTATGTGCTGGCAGAGGATATCACAGCATTCTTTACCCAAATGCTAGGGCCTCTGCGGCCGTAGCTCTGGTAACTAAGCTGATCAGCAGGATTGGGCTGGAAGCAGGTCTCGCCAGAAGATCAAGGCTGTGCGGCGAAGTAGCCAACATCAACCTGGACGTCCGAACCAATGACCATCGACCGGAGCAGGAAGGTAGGGATGATGAGGCAGGTGATCTTATTGTCCATTTATCTCTCACTTCTCCTGCGTCTTCGTCTTCATCCTTCAAGGATTCTCTCTAAAGGCTCACCACATGGGGACCACGTTGAGTCGGTGATCCCCAAAGGTGAAGTCCTCTTGACGGTATTTTACCTAAATTGACTAAACCCTGAAAACCTCATCTGTACTAGTTCCGCCAAGGTTTCATGACTCGAAACCTTGACTTCCCGCCAGCTTCTCCCTCTTCTAAGGGTGAGAACAAAGTGAGCAGGTCGAAAAAGCTGACTTTGACCATTTCAAACTTTCATGAGATCCATGATGAATATTTTCCGAACGAGTCTCTTCTCGGTTAGGGCCAGTATCTCGCGATCTTGCCTCGAGTCTTGGTCATCGGGAAAGTATGTTCAATCCTTGGCGGACAGGTTAAAGACGCAAGAGGAGTCGCTGGCCGGACTGGTTAGTTCAGGTCCGGTACAGCAACGGTCCTATGCCATTCCAGACGCCTCTAAGCTACCAGCTTATGAGGATTCTAACCCTTGGCGTCTTGCCTTTATTGCCTTTCGCTGGTAAATTAACCATTGAAGGTTGTGGCACCGCCTACTGTGGAAGATTGGGTTCTTCCGGCGGATCTTCGTTTTCCTTCGGGGTATGCTCGGCACCGAAGATGCCTTGGTAAGGGAAGATAAGGTTCCCAAAGAAACAGTGATCTTTCCCGGATAGCATGTCGTAGGTTGGATCTATCTGACTGGGAGTGTTCGAACTTACTAGATTGACCCCTCGCAAGGGGCGGTTTACGATGTTCACAGTAAATGAGGATGTCCGACTCCTTTGCCTCTAGTGTAAATTAACCCTTCAGGTGGAACAGAGGAGGCCTGTGCGCGCTTAGTGAGGCCAGGCCTGCTTCTCTGCTCTTCAGCAGATTTAGAATGCTGGACTGGAATAAACCTTTACAGTGGGTAAACTAGATTCCAGATGCGCTTTGAATCTCTTCGGTGAACAACTACCCAGGCTTCGGAGTGGTAGCTGATGTAAGGGCTAGTGCCGTCTCCAGCCCAGATCTATCAATTGCCGTCACCTCGGTCGGTCGGCGTCTGCTGTTACAAGAAGGATGGAACCTCTGATGTTCAGGGTCTGACATCACTACAGCTCATTCCAGAGTGATTTGTTTGATTCATTAGCGGGAGGAACTGCCGAAAGTTTGTTCTGGCTGGCGCATTGCATCCGTCTGTAGGCAGACAAGCTGATAAAATCCTCTATCTGGGGACAATCTATTCCTACTTTTGAAAGATATGGTCAATTCAAGTAATCGTGAGCCTCAAGGGCCTTAAAATCTTCGGATAAATTAGGACTCCTTTAAGAGAAGTCATCAAATTTTGAGCCCCAACCTAAAGGCAGGAAGAGGGTCTAGGAGGTTTCATCCTATAAGGCACCCCAGGCCCAGACAATTGTTCAGACAGTCCCGGTGGTCAGTTGCCAGCCCTCCACCTCCAAGGACATCCACAATGGTGTGCTGAACCAACCGACCCCACAGCCGCTGGTTCAACAACCTATGTTTCTCCTGCCTTCAACCCTGCCTGAGTCCCAGACCTTTCAGGGCTCGCCAGTTCAGGAAATAGAGGTAGAGGAGCTAGGTCTAGATCTGGCCCCAGACTCAATCTAGAGGTAAGTTCAAGAGGAACTAGAGACAGCAAGTCTTTACAATAAGTGAGCATCCCCAGGTAGGTGGGAGGTTACGCCTCTTCAGGACATTGGACATTCAGTCCATGGGCCCACAGTATCATTCAAAGAAGGCTGAAGGTGGAGCTGGGTGAGGGACCCCTCCACTTGTCAGGTTCTATCAGACTCCAACATCAGATCTGTTAGACTATACAGAAGACCCAACTTTATTTAAGAGAGAGCGATAAAGAAAGTCAGACATTTAAAATTTCCAAGACGGCTTATTCAGCGTGCCGAAAAGACTCAGACAAGAAGAGTGATTTTGATCTGTCAACTCTAAATTCTTACATTCCAATGAAGCAGGTTCAGTATGTTGAAACCAGATCTCTCAGATGCGGACCTTACTTACAATAGATCGTCACCACCTCTATAGATCTTAGACACCTGTTATCATGTTCCAATAGCAGAAACTTCCTTATCTGGGGTTTAGACTGGGAAGACCGAGCATAGTTCGGAGTAATGCCTTTGGTTCGAACATAAGCGCGGTTTTCACTGACTGGGAGGATTGGTACAGGAACTGAGATCTCGAGGTATCAAGGTGGTAGCTTATCTGGATGATTGATTGGCTAATTTGGGCCTCCAGCGTCTCGATATCAGAAGTCGACAAAGTTAGTGATTCAGTTACACCAGAGTATCTGGGCTTTCATATAAACATAAAGAAATCTCGTTTAACCCCGACAACCCAAATTTCAGTGGCTGGGCATTCAGTGGGACAAGCGCCCTAGGCTTTCCAGTTCCCCCAGCAAAATGAGATTGCCAAAGCAACAAGGCAGTTTTTTCTGCCAGTGCCGACAGGCCTCTTGTCGCCTCAGAAAGAATCCTGGGTTCCTCTCCGGTTTGCGTGCAGTAACAGACCTTCTCCTCAAAGCCAGAGCCCAATGGACTCGTCGAGTGGCGAAGTCAGGCCAAATTACCAAATTCAGAGACAAAGTCTCCCTCATACCTCAATCTTAAAGAAAAGACTTCCGTCCCTGGACAACGGCCAAAAGTCTTTCCAAATGATTTCCATTACAATATCCCCTCAGCCCTGATCATCCCTGCGGACGCATCTCTGACTGGTTGGAAATCGTCGCAGTACAAGAAGGTTCAAGGAATCTGGTCAAGCTACTTTCGTCTCTTCCACATAAACATTCTGGAAGCGATGGCAGTTTTCTTGACTCTGAAACGTTTACGTCTGGCCAGGAACATACATATCAGGCTAGTTCTGGACAGTGCAGTGATAGTTCATTGTCTGAACAGGGGAGGTTCCAAGACAAGTCACATAAATCATGTTATGATAGCGATCTTTTCATTAGCAATGAAAAATCATTGGCACCTGTCAGCAACACATCTCTGTCGGAGTAAAGACGTGATTGCAGATTCTCTGTCAGGACAACTTCTCTAGAATCGGAATGGTCCTTGGACAAGAAATCCTTCAATTAGTTCCAACAGATTCCCGAGCTTCAGGTGAGCCTTTTTGCCACGGAATCAAATCTGACTACATGTTACATGGCTCCGAACCTGGACCTCGGACTTGCCTACCAGGCTGCAATGTCAATAGATTGGAACAAATGGGAGAAGATCTATCTCTTTCCTCCAGTAAATCTTCTGTGGAAAGTTTTACACAAACTCAGGTCATTCAAAGGTCAGATAGCTTTAGTTGCTCCCAACTGGCCGAAGAGCAATTGGTTTCCTTCTGTTGGAAACAGGCACAAGGCCTTCACAAATTCCTCATCAATATTACCCCAAGTAGTGCAAACTCAGATTGTGTCAGCTTCATAAAGAATGCTGAATGCCCTAACTTTATGGATTTCATGAAGTTTTCGGCCCAGAAAAATGCTAATATTGATCCTCAAAACACATTATTTTTGGAATCCAGATAAGAGAGAATCTATAGACCGCCAGTATGATTCAGCAGTTAAAAAACACTAATTTTCTGAAAGATTCAGATGTTCATACTATGACTACTAATCTTTTGATCTCATTTTTAAGACCCTTTTTGACAAAGGTCTGGCAGCTAGTGACCTAATTGCAACTAAATCTGCCTTAAAGAAAGTATTCCTTTAGAATTTAATATTGATCTGACGGACTCATACTTTTCATCTATTCCTAAAGCTTGTGCCCGTCTTAGACCAACAACCCGTCCTAAAACGGTTTCTTGGTTTTTAAATGATGTATTAAAATTAGCCTCAGACACAAATAATGAGTCTTGCCCTTATTCGACTCTTCTTAGAAAAACTTTGTTTTTAATTAGCCTGGCTTCAGGAGCTAGAATCTCTAGAACTGTCAGCCCTTTGGCAGAAACTTCGAATCATGTGGTTCCTCCATCAGGAGAGGTTCTCTCCAGATCAAATGTTTTAGCTAGAATGAAGATCACTCTAATTAGGTGGTCTCCTGGAAGATAATACCCCTTTTGAAAGATCCCTCCTTATGTCAGTGGTCACATTAAAAGCCTACCTAGAAGAACCTCTCAGAGGTCTTCAGGTCCACTTTTTTGTTAGAGAAAATGGGCAGAACCATTTTCCTTGAATGGCATTAGGCAACAAATACCTTATTTTATTAAACAAGCTAATCCG
Organism: Macrobrachium rosenbergii; assembly: GCF_040412425.1. Taxonomy (NCBI): domain Eukaryota; kingdom Metazoa; phylum Arthropoda; class Malacostraca; order Decapoda; family Palaemonidae; genus Macrobrachium; species Macrobrachium rosenbergii. The sequence continues at coordinate 95,621,989 of NC_089742.1, forward strand.
AGTTCAATCCCCAGGTCCATGATATCCGGGCTGTAGCCCCACCTCAGTTAATTATTTCCAACACATGAATTTTGAGGAAATTAAAAAATATACGGGCTGGAAATCCCCTAGAGTTTTTAAACGTCATTATCTCAAATCCTTGGAGGCTTTGAAGTTTTCGGCTGTTGCTGCAGGGAACATTGTTTCCCCAGAGTCAGTCTAATATTGTTTTATAATATTTTATTGTTGGTAATTTGTAATTATGGTGTTTTGTATTTTGCTTGCCCTACCAGTTGGCACCTCTCACCTACCTGCACCTAAACGTATTCCCGTCCTTCCCTATCTTGTTGTCTGGGTTTGGGTTGCTTCTCAATCCATTCCTGGCTTTGCTTTATCACCTTAGTTGTTAAGTTTTCACTAAATATTGTTTTATAGGTGATGGTTACTAGTTTGTTTATTAATCTTAAGTTTGTAACCACATTAATTTGCATTAATTAAGTCAGTTATTGTTCTTTTGTACTAATTTATTTTTATATTTGCTTTTCTGGATTAGTAAAAAGCATATTCAAAATAAAAAATTTTATTTTATCCTTAATACATTAATCCTTTTTAAATTTACAAGCTTCTTTGGTCAATTCTCTGCTACGGTTTCACTCAGCGACACAGGACAAGCCCAGAAAGGGATTTTGACAAAGGAAAAATCTATTTCTGGGTGAAGGCTGTGTCGCTCAATGTTCAACCTTCCTCTCTATATTTCCCACCTGATGCTTAGCCAAAAAGCTTGGGTGCTATTTCGAGATGGTGCATTGTGGGTAGAATTAGTGAAAGTAGCGGTGAATTGCAGGACCGTTGTATCGGCACCTCTTAGGCAGAGGGTTTTGGTGAGGAGGAGTCTGTGGGTTGGTGTCTGTGGTAGGGGCTTCCACTCGCTCCTAGATGACATACCGACATCCTATAAGGATGTGTGTCGATCCAAGAGAGTAGTAACTCTGGCATCCTAATGGCTTTTTCTCTGGTATATCTAGCAATACTTATACCTAGAAATGTATGCATATAGGGACATTTCACTGAGTGACACAGGCCTTCACCCAGAAATAGATTTTTCCTTTGTCAAAATCCCTTATATAATTGTATACAAATCAGACTGTGAGCAAAACGGTTAAAGCTAATGATTATTTGTTTTGTTGCTTATTGTACACTAAATTCTGATGACTTTGGTATATAACAAATTGTCTTAAAACTATCAAAGCAACACAGAAAATATTTTCACAAAGCTGATGCATGAATTAAGTAACCATGGCATTAAAAATTTTTTTTTAAATTCACCATAAATCGAAATATTGTGCTAGAGACTTCTCGTTTGTTGCAAAATGAAGGTAAATGATTGAATATTACTAGAATGTAAGAGGTTTAGCTTACAATTGCATTTTTCGACCATTTTGGTCGAGTCAAAGGATGACCGAAGAGTTAAGAATTTTGGCATGTATTTATATGAAATATTTCAAAACTGATAAAAGCTAACCATGATTATTTTTTGTTGTATTCTACATGAAATTAGCACATTTTGATGCATAAAACTTTGTAACACCTAATAGAAACCAGTGCACAAATTACGACAAAGTGACTAATGAGATTTTCAGCAGAGTTAGCGCCAGCGAGTAGGAAAAGTTTTTTTAAATTCACCATAAATCGAAATATTGTACTAAGACTTCTGGTTTGTTGCAAAATGAAGGTAAATGATTGAATATTACTAGAATGTAAGGATTTTAGCTTACAATTGCATTTATACCATTTAAGTCGAGTCAAAGTTGACCGAATGTTGAAATTTGGCACTTATCTTATGATTTATATGAAAATATTTCAAAATTGATAAAAGCTACAACCATTCTGTATTTACCAGCGTTTCACTTCGCCCTTCTAGGGGGTTCAGTGTGATCCCTGCCTGCATGACACGGTCTACTGCCTGACGGGACATTGGAATCTGAGGCGGCAGCAGTGCGGCAGCCGGGCGAGGGCGGCATCAGCAGAATTGGCATCATCAAGGGCGGCGTCGGCAGGAGCAGGATGACCGAGGTTGGCCCTCCTAGCGACATCTGCCCTATCCTCTCGGGGCAGATCTGGAGCTCGGGGCAGGGGTGGTGTTGGAAGGCCACTCCTCAGGATTGAAGTTTATGAGGGCATTCCCGGCCACCTCGAGAAACTGGATGTAGGACAACCTCCGGATGTCTGAATTGTACCAGTGAGAATGTGAAGCATTTCTGGAGGCAACTGAAGTATTTGAGGAGCTTCTGTATCCACCTTCTGGTTCTCCTGGCGAGGATAATACTGGATAAGTTGATGAAAGAGATCAACTCCTCATGTGCCTGTTAGTGCCCGATGACGGTAGGCGTTGGACATGGAAACTCCTCGCCTGCTTTCGGCCCTGCCAACGTGTCTTCTTCCGGCTGAACAACCTCTGATGGATGGGCTCATGACTGGTACGTAATCATGGGCGCAGTGGACCCCCTTCCAGCAGATGATGAACGTCTCCAGCTACGCCGCCACTCTCTCTCATCTTGCCAGATGTTGCGGGTGGCTACTTCGAACCTCTTGAGGACATTCAGGCCCCAACGCGCAACCGAAGGTATCACTGGCCATTTTTCTTCGCATACAGTTCCTGGGCCAAAGCGATGCGAGTTATAATGGTATCCATAAACAGGTGGTATCCTGGTTGCGGAAACGATCCACAAGACCGAACAGTGTCATGGCGTTGAAGACCCGGAATATACAGAGAAGTCAACGATGTGTCAGTGTTGGATTCTGTAATAAAAAATAACTTCACACCATATTTCTTTGGTCTTGGGGTTGTACACTTTTATGTGAACGTCTCTGTGGCATCATCCCTCATCCCAAGAAAGTTTCTTGGAAGGAACCACGAGAAACTGGCACCATTCACGAATAGTCAACACTGGGCGGACTAAGATGGCGATCTGGGTTATTCGGGGTATGGCCGCCGGTTGAAGGCGTTAAATACCTGTCCAACGCCAGGAAACTATCATGGGGCATAATGCCGGGCACATTGGCGTGCCAAAAAAATTCCGCCTCAGCGTATTGCTGGCGTGCGGCAGCAGGCATCATTAAAAAAAAATGTGGAGCCCCAAAAAATGCGCCATGTCTGTGAGTTGCCGGCCCCATCGCCGATCACGACGGCGTGGTCTGCAGTTCCTGCGGCAGTACAAGCAGCCAAATCTGCCGTCTCTGCAACGAGGTATTCCAGCAATTCCCACGTAAGGAAGAGCTGAATGAACCCCAGTGCAGTGAGAGGCACAGGGCGGTCGGTGGGTGCTGCAGTGAATGGTTGCATGTTTGGGGTGGGGTCACTCAGCCACCTCATCATTTTACCGGATGAATGGCTTTCACCTATGAGCTGCTGCAGCGTTTGCGACCTTCTGCAGGCACGTGGCTCGCCCGCCGGTGTGCACAACCATGCTCACACACACACCCTCCCCCACCACACACACACACACACACACACACACACTGGCCCAACTCCGCCATGCTGCCCATCACTTTCTGTTGTCCCCACCAGCCTGTCCCGGTGCCTCCTCCTCCTCCCTCCTCTCAGACTTTCCCTCTTGAGCACTGAAACCACTGAACAAGTTCACTTTCATGCCTGTGGCTCGTCTGGACATGAGGCAAATACTCATCATCACTGACATTGGGCGTGATGTCCTGCGTCACTAGATGACCAACTCCATCAAAATGAGGACTTTCACCACTCTCAATCGAGCTCAACAAGTATTCATCAATGTCCTTTTGTTGAGGCCTCCCAAATGTTTAGATACCTCTGGAACACCCGATGTTTCCTAGGTGTCGTAAAGGTACAGGGTACGGCCCTTGGTCGCTACGACCCTGCGTGGCCGTACAACCGCGGCGTTGAAACGATGGATCACCTTGGGTGTTTGGTCCCTCTCCAGCAACCAAGTCTAAAGCGTGTCTCCTGCGCTCCACTACCGACAGGCAGTACTACTTGCTGCGGTCCCTGACGGCGTTGGGACATCTCTGCATCACGATCGATTAGTCTAAACACGCTAACACTTGCACAAGTTTGGCAAAACATGAATGCGTTGAGAAATCGCTCTCTGACGATGTGTCGCTGATGCTTTGTAGTGCGAGAAGAAAGAAATTCGCGCATGCGCAGCTGGGTCATGCTTGTAAACAAAACAACAGCATGATCCACGAACTCCCAGCATCCCTCAAGGCGCGTGATTTAAAATTTTCCGCAAACTAGGCCAATAAGTATTTTTTCGTGAATATTTAAAAAAACTTTTTGTAGTAGATGTATTTTACGTCCACTCAGCACTCGACAGACAATTTTTGTCGACATAAAATACGTCCAGTCGGCGTTAAAGGGTTAACAAACCTAGCATTCTGTTTGGAGGTATGTACGTGTCCTATTGATCTAAACTACCCACGTATTTTAGATCTGCTCTATACTGTACAGTACTACTATCCTAAAGTATGAAATATACGCAGTGTATTACATACAATATAGGCGACAATGCGCAAGTTATGAAGGCTGAAGAAAATGTGCGTGTGAATGATAGGGGTACTTAGAGTGATAACTGTGGCTTAGACTTAATTTTGCTATTACGGTGTTCTCGGGATGATAGTCTGAGGTATATTTTTGTTTGAACTGTCAAGTTTGGTGATGAACTGTTAAAATGAGCAGTTATAAGCATTTAGGGTTCACCTGCGCCCTGAGTAAAATAACAGTAGCAGGAGAGTACTGTTATGTAAGGTTACTTTAGGTGTTTTGGGATGAAGGTTTGAGGACTATTTTTTGTTTAGAAATAGTGAATTGTGTGATAATTTAAGGTATATTTTTGTTTGAAATATCAAATTAAGCAGTAAAATGTTAAAATAGGCAGTTATAAGCATTTTACTGAAGGGGTACAAGGTATTCGGCAGTTATAAGCATTTTTAGAGGGGATTTTTGCATTTCCGCAGATTTTGCATTTCTGTGCTGGGTTCTGGAACCTATCCCCGCGAAAAAATGGGGGAGCACTGTGATATGATTAATATGATTTTTATTTCCACATCCAGCAGCATGCAGTGACTAGGTAGAATAGGTAGAACAATAGCAGTCAGCTGTTTTGTTAAGTTAAACTGCCCTGTACTGTACTGTGTGTATTATTAGGAACAGTTTATTTTGCAGGTATATCTGAAACTGAATAAGTGAATAAATATTTTAGACAATGAAAATATCAAAATATGATAGGCTATCAATTATTTTATATGGAATTGCTGTTCACTAGAAGCTAAGAGAGTTGCTTCAGGATGCTGTATTGCGTTGCTGTTACCAGTCTGTTACTGTAGATTTCATTACTGTACTTACTGGAGGCAGACCTCAAACAATCTATTAAGTTAGAGGGTGTCACTGTATTGATTTGTATGAAAGAATTTTTAAAAATATTTTACCCCTGGACATTATATACAGAATAACATAGAGATTTAAGGTTTGCCTTGTGCAGTTTTGTATTGGATAAGTGTATCAATGTCATGGTTTTGGAGTTAACATATATTTATTTCAATTGATAAGTAATCTGTTACATAATGGATGGGTCCCCTGGATTTTACAGCCACCACAGAAATTTATATTTTGATAGAATAAAGAAATGCCTCTTGCACTGCTAAAAATTTTGTGATTGAAATCCTTGTATAACAAAATTCTTTAATGACTGCTCAGTGTTGATGTGTTGGGTTCCTTCTGATGTAGATGTACTTAGTAGCCGAGACATAAACATCCATGGCTGTATATATGACTATACTAAATGGAGCTCTTCCAATACAGGTGGTTTGTAGTATCATGGGTAAGTAGGAAGATACCAAAGGACATGGAAGAAAATGAAAGTACAGAAGCAATATGAGTTTGAGAACAAAGGGAATAGAGCAAGGCTTTGAATCCAAGAGTGTCCTCAAGGCACACTGTAGGTTATGTCTCATTTGGTCACAGGTTAAAAATCATAATTATGTATTGCATTAATGGTACACTCTGTGAAATGAAAATCTAACATTAACAACCAGATTAGACTAAACCCACCACATGCTCATGGCACTTGTGTCGAAAAGACCTCCACAGGTATTTTATCTCAAAAGAGGTGCAGACTCTAAACCCAAGGATATTTGCTTAAAAATACCGTGACTCAGTCTTTTGAGTGTAAAGTACTGAGCAACATTTAAAAAAGTGACTATTTTTTCAGTTTAATACTGAAAGTAAATATAGAATATCTTTATATTTCTTAAATTAGATTTTCTGCACAGAATGTTATTTGGAAGAAGGTTTGCAGTGTCAGAAAATCTATGATTGCTCACTTTAAAAATATTTTATGTTGTACAAGGCTACTTATTGTGTAATTTTTTAGGCTGAATACCTGAAAATTATTGGAGGATGTGTAAAATAAGAAAATAACAAAAAGTCAAACTGCGCACATTGGTTTAGCTCAAATTTCATGCAATAGTTGGAATAGGATGGCATCATTTTAATGTGACCAGATCACAAATTTCAACTATTTGCCAGTGAGAGATTACATAGATAATGCATGTAAAAACTTCATTTGTTGTCTTATAAGACAGACTATTTCAATACTATTAATATTTTTCCCACATGGATGGATGACTTAATATATCATTTTATGTTTCATGATTTTTAAAATTATTTTTGCAGACTATTAAATATGCAGTGCTCTACGAGAGGTTAGGATGAAGAACAGTAACAGCCTGTCAGGAATGAATGTTGACCATATAGTAGATAGTGTTAAACAGCGACTTAGAGCTCGACGACCTGCTTCAGGTCAGGCTACTGTAGCCCCTTGGGCAGGACTTACCCAGGGTACAGGAGGAAAGTCTAGTGGGCCAGAATGGCAAGGTCTTCCAAGTGGGGAAATTCCACCAGAAGAACAGTGTTCTATATGCCTTGATGCTTTGAATTTAAGCCCAACTTTACAGTTACAGTGTCAACATGTATTCCATGAAAAATGTATCAGTGGTTGGCTTAAACGTCCAATCCTAATTGTCCCAACTGCCGCACATGCGCATTAATGGATGATGAGTATCCTTCCCTTAAACATTAGTTTAGTGTGGTTTTGCTTTTTATAGTTTTATATCCAGGCTTTATGTTTCATGTTATTTGATAGAAATGTACCTTAACTGATTTTATTTTCTTGGTCACAATTGCCTTGATCTGAGATGTCAACCACCTGCACACTGTTATCTTGGGTTTTAGTTCAGGTATGACTCTCTTTACTTTCTGGCCCCTTGTTTTCTTTAGTGATGCATTCCTTGACGTAATTTTAGACGTAATTTTGTTTTATGTAAACTTCCCACAGTGGTGTTTACAGGCAGTCCCCGGTTATCGGCGGGGTTCCGTTCCCGACAGCATGACAACAACCGAAAATCGGCGATAATAGCACTGATCCCTGGTTAGCGGCACCGTTAACCGGTTATTAGCGTAGTAACCGGTGATCAGCTGCGATAAGAGGTGATCAGCGCTAATAACCATTTATCAGCGACAAAAATCTGGTTATCGTTGTCAGACAAGCGCCGTAAAACCGGATCGCCAGCAACTGAGGCTGCCGATAACGAGAGGGGACTACTTGCAGCATTATCTTTCATCATGATGTAATATGGGTAGAAAGTGAAGTTACACAATGAATTATAATGATACCTAACATCATAAGAGTAGCGAATTTTGCTTAATAGCTTTATTTTTGGTCTTTGAAATATTTTTGTTTCTTCGTTTCCAGAAAATTGACAGAAGTGCTATTTTGACTTATGATAGTTCATATACTACCTTGACTTAATGATTGTTTTGAGGAATTCAAGTTTGAACTGGACTAGTTCCCAGGTTTGGTATTTCTGTAGAGATTATAATCATTGAATTTATGACAATGGTCTAAATGGTTGCTCATGACCCAAATATTAGCATGAATGAACCTTCATTGATGGTACTTCTCAGAGAGAATTTGGTCTGGTGGTTTTGTTAACCAGTTTTCCATTTGCCAGTTGCCCTGGCATTGTAACCCTTTAGTTTTGATGGTATTGTTCAGTGTTACCACAGCAACCAACAGGAGGGCTTGCATTTTCAAGTGCTTTCTGCTGTTAATGTCAGAAAATTGATTTGTTACATTGAAATAGAGGGTTAAATGTTTAAAAAAGAATTTCAGTAGGCTCCGCAAGATGCATGTTAACATCCTAAATATTTTATTTTATTTTATTTATTTTTGCAATTTGCTCATGCCATCCATGGTTGGATTTGTTCATTATGTCCTGTTGTTGTGAGTTTAGCAGCATTTAGATTTTAGTTTAGAAGAAATCCACAGGTTGTACCATTGGATTACTTACACTTCAACCAAACAATTTTTACTCCTTTTTTGTTAACATCTTTTGTCTTGTAGTGAATACTAAAAATCACTTACCTCTTAATAGATTACTTTTTATTTATTATATTAGGAGAAATTATGAAGATATTTCTTTTCATGGTAAACAATTATCCCGAGAAGCAGCCTTGCATATAAGCAGTTAGACTGTCCTGCCAATTTGATCCTTTTGTTGGATATGAATTACATGGTGAACATTTTCAATACCTTTATATTCTGAGCAAATAATAACTTTTCATGCTATTAAAAGTTCACAAATACAAAACCAATAACTACTTTATTACTATTTGGACTTGACTCATTTGAGACAGAACAGCAGCCACTTGATTTGTTTGTTCTCAGTGTGTTTTGAGAGTACCTAGCTTGCCATTTTTTTTTAAATACTGTATTTGCTGTGTTTGTATCTGGCTGTAAATCTTTGGCTGAAGGATAGAATGAGGTTGCCTTGTATTGCAGCCTCCTTTGGGCAAACCTCCTATATCAAGATGCAGCTCAGCAAAGGCATGGTTGTGGACATATTAGGTGGGTATAAGAGAATTTCAACTTAGTTGACTTGGCGCAAAAGGTATTACCATCAATAAAGGGTACTGGTTAGTCCGTACCAGTTGACTTGGCACAAAAGGTATTACCATCAATAAAGGGTACTGGTTAGTCCGTACCAATTACCGGTCTCCATAGATCTTGCTTTGGTGAAGTGTCATCAGTTGGAAGGGAAAAAAAATTGTTCTGTCATTAGCACATACCATGAAGAGTATAGCCCAGTGGAGCATCCATAAAAAAAAATCTGGAAAGTGATGCCTATACAGTTATCCCTCGCCATATCGCAGTTCACTCATCACGGTCTCACTGCATCGCGGATTTTTAAATTTTATATATATAAATTTGTATCATGGATTTTTCGCTATATCGCTGGGTTTTGCGGTATTTATTATTTGTATTTTTTTGTGGTAAAATAAGCATTTTCTAGCATAAAACTTTTATTTTCATGACTAAATAAATTTTTTGATAAAAAAAAATGAAAAAAAATTATTTACTAATTTTTAAATATTAATATTAATGTAAACAGCATAAAATATATAGAATGCTAAATTAAAATCCCACAAAATCACAAAACAGCTTACCAATGTATGTACATCAACACCCCAGTTCAATCTCTCTCTCTCTCTCTCTCTCGATGCATATCTTTTAATGAAAAAAAAAAAAAATAACAGCAAAATTTAATTTATTTCACTTACAGAATAAACTGTATTGATCTATTATTATTGTAATATAAGTACAGGTATTGCTCGAGTTACGATGGGGTTAGGTTCCGAAAAACCCACCGTTTGTTGAAATAATCATAAGTCGAATATAGCCTAGCCTACACTAGGATAATCAGTACCATGTACAATATACATATATGGTAGCCTAGCCTACACTATACAGTATACTCTATACATATACAGTATAGTAATTATCAATGTCAGCTAATTCTGCAGGTTCAATGCAGATTGACTTATGATAATTCAGTATAAAGAGAAATTGAATAAAACTAACCAGAGTTAGGATAGCGTACAGTATGGTAATCGTATACGTAAACAATAGCTAGCCTACAGTATATTCTATACATATATGGTAGAGTAGTAATTAATACCAGCTAATTCTGCAGATTCAATGCAGATTGACTTATGATAATTCATTATAAAAAGAAATTGACTAACAAGAAAAAGAATCAGACTGTACTGTAAGGGGTACTCACCAAGATTTGGTCCGTCGTCGGCACACATGATTCACGTGAACGGTGTCAGGCTGTTCATGGCTACGGATAACTAAAAATCGGAAGAGGAGGAGCATGATAAAGCTTCAGGATCATCAACTCGCTCCTCTTCAGATAGTATTTCTTCTCCTGTTAGTTCAGGTGTTTCAAAATTAAGAGATGAAGGGGATCGAGGCTCAAATTTCGGGGTAGGGGTGAGGGTGGGGGTAGGGGAGGCAGAAGGCGATGCCACTGGAGTTGTTCTCTTAAAGAAGTGTTCCATCGTCAGTTTGATGTGAGTGCGTTTTTTCTCTTCTTCATAAATGACTTGGTAACATGCAACAGTGTCTTGATGTGCTTTTTTAACTTTAGCAAACCGTTCCATGTTCCCATCCATTTCACTCAAAAGTTTCAGTCATGTTCAAATGAGGCAAAAATCTCTGCTAGTGCTTTTGTCGTAAACTTTCGCTCTGGCTCTTCTTCAATTTCTTCTCCCTCGTCTGCTCTTTTTCTCTCTTCTGCAAGCGCAATTAAATCTTCTGCCGTAAGCTCTACATCTTGCACATCTAAAAGATCTTGGATGTCTTCCTCATCAATTTCTAAATCTAAACTTCTCCCAAGTGTCACGATCTTTTTATTAATTTCCACAACTTCTTTATCTTTATTGAAACCTTTGAATGAGTTCACATACACTTGTAGCAGATTTTTCCAAACCCCATTCATACATTCTTTCTTTACCTCCTTCCACGCCTTTCCAATGTTCATAATGGAGTTCAGAACATTGAATTCCTTCCAGAAAGTCCCGTGATCTTTCTCCTCGTTATCCGTAGCCTGAACAGCCTGAGCAAATGTGTTCCGAAGATAATAGGCCTTGAACGTAGCGACAATGCCCTGATCCATGGGTTGTATGAGAGAAGTTGTGTTTGGTGGCAGAAACACAACTTTTACGTTCTCGTTAATATCTCCGATGTTCTGAGGGTGGCCGGAGCATTGTCTAGAATCAGCAGAATTTTGAAGGGGATTTTGTTTTCCCTACAATAATCTTTCACTTCTGGAATAAAGCATCGCACAAACCAGTCTTAACAGCATTGCAGTCATCCATGCTTTCTTATTATGACGGTAATGCACAGGAAGCATATGCTTGTCGATTCTCTTTAATGCCCTTGGATTTTCGGAGTGATAAACCATGAGTGGCTTAAGTTTATACCCAGCCACATTTCCCCAAGCAGAAGAGTCAGTCGATCTTTGTATGCCTTAAACCCAGGCATCATTGTTGATTCTTTATGGATGTAGGACCGTTGAGGCATACGCTTCCAATACAGTCCTGTTTAAATGCGACATTAAAGATCTGCTCCCGCAAGTACCCTTCATCAGTGACAATCTTTTGCAGAATATCCTTGAATTTAGCGGCTCCTTCGGCATCAGCGCTTGCTGCTTCACCGCTAATTTTCACACTATGAAAATTATGACGGTTCTTGAAGCGATGAAACCATCCAGCACTTGCTACAAAACTTTTGTTGTGGTTATCATCATAGTTTTTCTTCAGTTCATCAAAAAGCATGCGAGCCTTTGTTTGGATGGTTAAGAGACTGAGTGGCATACGCTTCTGTATCTGGTCCTTCATCCACGTGACCAGTAACTGCTCCATTTCTTCCAAAGGTCCTATCCTCTTCTTTGATATGAGTGTCGAATGAACTGAAGCAGATGCCCTTATAGCGTTCATTATCCGTTTCTCGTCTTTAAGGATGGTGGATACCGTCGACTGAGATAGATGCTCGTCACGTGCGATTACCATGACTGGCTTTCCAGCGGAATGCTGGTTGATAATTTTCATTTTCTGCTCCAGAGCGATAGACTGCCTCTTCTTTTTCGCACTACCAGCACGAGACACACTTGGGTGTTTGGCAGACATAGTGATACAAATTTGAGTTTTAGAGTTTGGTGTATTTACAAAAGCACAAAAATCGCAGACGAACACTGACCTATTTTAACTTCCGGCACAACGAGAGCAAGCAAGGTCGACTCATTGAATTAATGTACCTATTCCAGCCTCTCGGCCCAAGATATCGTACACCATACGCTGCCTGATTGTACGTTGTTGCCTGCGCCAGTCACCCGCGAAATTTAAAAATACGTATTTTCAAAATATTGTCATATCGATATTAATTGCTAACCCCATTGTAAGAGCGAATTATCGTAAGTTGAATCATCGTAACTCGAGCACTACCTGTATAAAAAACCACTGTCCCGACATCTGTAACTGTTTTTACTGTAGGTGCATGATGCCATATTTTTTTCTTTCTCTGATTTACAGAACTGTGCTTCAGTACAAGTTTAGTAGTTGAATCTATGATTATCACACATATAACAGTACACAAGAAAATATCTTATCACTGTTGATGTTTCATCTTTAATCACTGTAAAAATAATTAAAATCCGAATTTCATACGTAAGCAACTCAAGGATACTGTAAACTCTCTCATCCCCAGCTTGTCAAGTCAAGACTTAGTCTCATCCCAAGCTACTGAATGAAATATGAATTACTGTATCATCAACTTTTATGTACAAAATTAAAAATAATTTCATTGATAAATTTGTTTCTTTTAGCAACTAAAAAATTATTTTCCTAATTCTTTTGGTAGTAGTGAGCAGCTTCAGTCAGCTGATTCTCAGAATGTAAACATTACAAACATGGGACAATCTTTTTTTTTTATGCATATTACGGTGATTACAGATCAAAATAGTAATACAGTGTTTAAGTGCATAGGAATTGTTTATAACAGTGTGGGAAAGGCTAATAGTGTGGAAAAGGTTTATAAGAGTGTGGGGAGGGTTTATAAAGCCTTTAAATATATATGTATACAGTAAATAATAAAATAAATACAAGGTCGCTACTTCATGGATTTTCGCCTATCACGGGAGGATTCTAGAACCTAAACCCCGCGATACACGAGGGATGACTGTACACGTTAAATAAATAAATATGCTGTTCGTACTTCGCGGAATTTCAATTATCGCGGCTGGTCTTGGAATCTATCTCCCGCGATAAACTAGGGGTCACTTTATTGGGTTATGCCCACCTACACGTTAAATAAATAAATATGCTGTTCGTACTTCGCGGAATTTCAATTATCGCGGCTGGCCTTGGAACCTATCTCCCGCGATAAACGAGGGGTCACTGTATTGGGTTATGCCCACCCCTTCATTTGCAGGGAGTATAACCTTTTAGGAAGGCGTGGCTATTCCTACATTGGGTTGGTGACATGCGCATGCGTAGTAGATGCGTAGTCGCGTTTTGACCCGATTCATTTGAACTAGACATGGAAGCGCAGATGGAAAGGTGTAACCAGTGGAGATGTTTAGCCATGAATTGATTCATCAATGCGGCGGATAGGGGGTCAAAGTGCAGACCCCCCGAGACCTGATATCCTATCACAATAGTGACAAGCTTCCGTTAACCGGAATGAATACGTGCCAACCCTATGCTATAAGTTCTCTGATAAGGGATTTAGCCGGGGCGCTGCCTAAGGCAGACGTAACTGCATGAGGCTCTCGCGGCTCCCAGATTAAAAATAGGGTTTTCATTTTCATTCGGGTTCAAACCCTGTTTTTTACTGTATTTTCTCATTATTTTTTTAAGCCAAAAGATAAATTCAGTTGTGCACATAGGGTACATATGCATGCACACACCCATTCCATGCTGTCAGTGAACATGCTATTGCCTGTTTGGTTTTGTGTTGCTTACATATGAAACCTCCATTTTAAATATTTTCATGGTGATGAGTGATGGAATATCAAGTGATAAGATATTCTCTTGTGTCAATTAAACTTAAGAGAAATACGGTACAGTAAATCAGGCAAAGCAAAAATTATGACAACACCTACCTATGTGTGCATGCATTCAGTCAATGCAGTGTGGAGAGGGTTTGTAAAGCCTTAAAATATATACGTACAGTGTAAATAATAAAATAAAAATAAGGTCACTACTTTGGATTTTTGCATATTGCAGGGGTTCTAGAACCTAACCCCCGCGATAGACGATGGACAACTGTACTGTTTTAATTTTATTTTTGTGACTACATTTTTTAAATAAAAAATGATTTGCTAATGTTTAAATGTTAATATTAATGTAAACAAAAGTATCAGTTTATTAAGGAAAATTTAGTAAGTTAGGCTAGATTTTAGCACAATTTTTAGCTTTTCCCAATCTTTTACTATTGCAAAGTCTCCCGCTCAGGGCGAGGGATGTGGTTCGTCTTGACATATTGACCTGGCCTACAGTCTCTCTCTCTCTCTCTCTGGATACTAGTAGAATGTGAGAGATAGATGAATAGACAGGTAGAAAGAGAGTGGTTGATAGAAATATATATATATATATATACTGTATGTTATGTATATATATTTATATATATATATATATATATATATATATATATATATATATGATATATTATATATATATATATATATATAATATTTTATATATATATATTGAAATAATCTATCTATAAATATATATATATATATATATATATATATATATATATATATATATATATATATATATATATATATATATACATATATATATACTCTATTATATTGATCTATTGTCATTGTAATATGTAAAAATATTATCCCAACATTTTTAATTGTTGAACCAATGTAAACAATCTCTCTCTCTCTCTCTTTTATAACTTGATTAGTTTTCACACATAGCTGTAAGCCATATATTTTTAAGGATAATGTGATAAGATGACTTTGAAATGATAATACAGGTTGACCATCACTAATCCGGCAATCAGTAGTCCGGAACAATCAGTAATCCGCACAAATTTCAGCTAGAGTAATTTCCAATGTTTCGCATTAATTTTCAAATTTCCGGTCGCTGCGCTAACTCACTTCGCCAAGCTGCTGCGGTTCGATTTCGTGGCACAGTGTGCTGCATCAACAAACTGGTAGCCTAGCCTACATTATACTGAACTCTATTCACATATTAACAGCATTATACAAACATCAACATAACAAATGTGCATCTTTTTCATGGATCTTTTAAAAAGTTATGCTTTACTACAGTGTTTCCAACTGTAGTATAAATTGCGATCAATGTTTTGTTTTGGGAATCGTATCGCGTGTTTATTTCACCAAGATTTAACTAAGTTCAAAGTGCTTTTCTTGCTTCTAGTTAGCGTAAATGAATATGGATACTTTATTTATTTGGGGCGAGGATATTTTTCGTTATACGAAGTGTTTTTAAGTAGAAATATAACTTAAATGTCTCGTTGTGAAACTAATTTAGCTATTTTTTTCGTTAATATATGACGTTCTCGGGAATCGCGGCTGGCCGTTTTGGGGGAATGTTTGTTTTGTGTGAAATAAATCAAGATTCCATTCGCTTTTTTCTCTTGATTTCATCATAATACAAGCTTTACGTATTTATCTTTTATCTGCGTGAAAACAGTAGTAATTTGTATTCTTTCATGCCCAGTAGTTTTGATTAAAATACATTCTCTCCAGTTTTATTTACGGTCGAGTTTCATCCATGTTGCCGATGCACGATAATTTATAGTCATTGGCAGCTTTAACATTGTTTTCTCAGCTTCAGCTACAACTTGCAGCTTAAAGTTACTGTAGCAGTATATTTCCCTACCAATCTTTTCTCCAAATAAGGGTATAGTGTAAAAAATATATCAGTCCTATTGTACAGTACTTAACATCATTTGTAACATAACTACAGTAATTGTGTATTACCGTATGATGGTTAAAATACAAGCACAACAGTTGTTATCCGATACGATTATTAGCAAAACAACAGTTTCCCGTTTGGTTGTTTATGGCTGTACGCATTTACGCAAGAGTATAACGTTACTAACAATACTTTTATCATTCTCTTTTACTTTTTTAACTAGCAGATGGAATAAAGAGATGGAGGAAAAGAAGTTGGTCCATTGTAAGTTGGTCTCTCTCGCTGCCTGTGCCTGCGTGAAATCTAAAAATATTTTTTCCTAAATATTTTCGTATCAGTATTAATTATTGCTAACCCCATCGTAAACTTGAAATATCGTAAGTCGAATTATCGTAACTCGAGCGCTGCCTGTATTTGATAATTGTCTTTTCTTTATTAACCAACTTGTACTGATTTATGGGATGCTTTAATTCTAAGATGAGGTGCTTAGCTACTGGGTTTCGTGTATTCTAGCCTAACAAATGGCTAATCCAGCAAAATGGCTAATCCGGCACCCTCCAGGTCCCAATGATGCCGGATTAGTGATGGTCAACCTGTATAGTATTTTAGGATGATAGATTAAGGTATATTTGGTGTTTGAACTATTAAAATCTATTAAAATTGGCAGTAAACAATTAAAATAGGCAGTTACATATACTGTAAGCATTTTTAGAGGGGTGCCAAAATATTACATTTTTTTCTATATATGTGTAGTGTGTATATATATATATATATATATATATATATATATATATATATATATATATATATATATATATATATATATATATATATATGTGTGTGTGTGTGTGTGTATATATATGTGTTTTATGTATATAGACACACACAACGTGGGTGGTAGTTGCAAAATATGGACGTTTGCAACCATTACCCATACTCTTGACTATCACCCTAAAACCTGGGCTAAATAATCGGCTGGGAGAAATTAACTAGTTGGACACTAGTCAGTCACTCGCAAAGTAGTGGGTGGGGGAATTATCGATCAGTAGCTATTTGTCTTTCATGAGGAGGGTATTGACTTTAGAATTTGTGACACACTGCTTTTTCTTCTACTATTGTCCTTGCATTAAGTCTCATATTACCTTTACAAACATGACTAGGCCTCATACATGCACTGAAAATTTAATTTAGAGCAAACAGAATGTTTTAAAATAGGTTTAACAATAAAAGAAATTGCACCACAAACTGGCATGAAAGTTTGAACAGGCCATCATTTGTTGGCAAAATTCAAAACTGGAGGCCAGAAAGAATTACCCTTGCATCTAAAGGCACCAGGGAACCCCCCAGAGATAAGTAAGCAAACATTAGCTCTTATAAAGAGGGAGTTAGACCTTCATCCTTCACTAACAGCAAAAAAACTTTAAGGAAAGCACGGTAAGTTACTGGGAGATGTCTCTATAAGGACAATTCAGGAAAACATACAAAAATGGTTGTCTTATAAGAAGGTAAAGGCTAAACCAAAACCTGCTATAACTTCATCACAGTTAAAGAAAAGGAAGAATTTTGACATTAAATATAAAGATTGGACGCAGGAGCAGTGGAGGGCTGTACTTTAGACTGATGAGAACACGTTTCTCGTCGGTGACACGAAGGGAAATGTGTATTGGTGCTGAAAAGGGCTGATAGGTCGGAACCCAAATATATAGCTTGTACTATGAAACACCCAGCTTCTTTCATATGTGAGAGTTTTGCTTTTGTCAGTAAAGGGAAACTTATCCTACTGAAAGGTCAGACATTCACTAAGGAGGTGTATTGAAGGTTATTAACCCTTAAACGCCAACTGGACGTATCGTAAATCGACTAAAATTGTCTGTCGGGTGAGGAGTGGATGTACTGTACTTTGACTAAAAAAAATTTCAACCTTCGGTCAACTTTGACTCGACCGAAATGGTCGAAAAACGCAATTGTAAGCTAAAACACTTACATTCTAGTAATATTCAATCATTTACTTTCATTTTGCAACAAGTTGGAAGTCTCTAGCACAATATTTCGATTTATGGTGAATGTTTGAAAAAAAACTTTCCTTACGTCTGGGCAGTAACTCGGCCGAAAATTTCAGAAATTCTTTTGTCATTTTGTCGTAATTTTTGAACCATTTTATATTAGCCGTTAGATAAAGTTTTATATATGAAAATGTGTGCAATTTCATGTAAAATACAACAAAAAATAACCTATGGTTGTAGCTTTTATCAGTTTGGAAATATTTTCATATATATCACGATAACTGCCAAAATTTCAACCTTCGGTCAACTTTGACTCAACCGAAATGGTCGAAAAACGCAACTGTAAGCTAAAACTCTTACATTCTTGTAATATTCAATCATTTACCTTCATTTTGCAACAAATTGGAAGTCTCTAGCACAATATTTCGATTTATGGTGAATTTTTGAAAAAAACTTTCTTTACGTCCGCGCACGGTAACTCGGCCGTATATCTCAGAAATTCTTTCGTCACTTTGTCGTAATGTTAGCACCGTTTCATATTAGTCGTTACATAAAGTTTTATATATGAAAATGTGCACAATTTCATGTAAAATACAACAAAAAATAACTCATGACTGTAGCTTTTATCAGTTTTGAAATGTTTTCATATAAATCACGATGACTGCCAAAATTTCAACCTTTGGTCAACTTTGACTCGACCAAAATGGTAAAAAAACGCAATTGTAAGCTAAAACTCTTACATTCTAGTAATATTCAATCATTTACCTTCATTTTGCAATAAGTTGGAAGTCTCTAGCACAATATTTCAATTTATGGTGAATTTTTGAGGAAAAAAAAAAAAAAAAAAAA
Organism: Macrobrachium rosenbergii; assembly: GCF_040412425.1. Taxonomy (NCBI): domain Eukaryota; kingdom Metazoa; phylum Arthropoda; class Malacostraca; order Decapoda; family Palaemonidae; genus Macrobrachium; species Macrobrachium rosenbergii. Next base: position 95,640,658 of record NC_089742.1, read on the forward strand.
CTTTTTCCCTTACGTCCGTTCGCAGTAACTCTGCCGAACATCTCAGAAATTCTTTCATCACTTTGTTGTAATGTTTGCACCATTTTATATTAGTCGTTACATAAAGTTTTATATATGAAAATGTGTGCAATTTCATGTAGAATACAACAAAAAATAACTCATGGTTGTAGCTTTTATCAGGTTTGAAATATTTTCATATAAATCACGATAAATAGAAAAAATTCGACCTTCGGTCAACTTTTAACTCTACCGAAATGGTCAAAACCTGTAATTGTAAGCTAAAACACTTACAGTCTAGTAATATTCAATCAATTAGCTTCATTTTCAACAAACGGGAAGTCTCTAGCACAATATTTCGATTTATGGTGAATTTTTGAAAAAAAAAAAAAAAATTTTTTTATGTCCACGCGTTACGGATTCATGCATCATATTGTGATAATATTTTCTCTGTGTTGCTTTGATCGTTTTACAATTTGTTATATATCAAAATCATCGCAATTTAGTGTACAATACAAAGAAAAAAAAATAATCCGTTAGCTTTAACCGTTTTGCTCACAGTGCGATTTGTATACAATTATATATGAAAATTTTTTTTTTGCGCTGTCATATATTTCAATATTTATATATGATATTTTTTTCATTTCTGATGGTTGCATACTAAACTTCAGGCAATGACAAAAAAAGGTGCCAAAAATGAACTCTTAATCTTAAAAACTAAGCGTGCTGTGATTTTTTGAAAAAAACGTTTTTTCCGCTTCGGCGCTGACTCCCGAACGCCGCTGGCATACGGGAGACGTTTTTGTAAATAGAGACGCGGCGTTTAAGGGTTAAAGGAACCGCAAGGGCTGCCTTGTGATTTTTAATAGTGGAGGAAGCCAACTTTTTTACGTCAAATAAAAACACACACAACTCCCCCACGAAGTTATTATCGATGGTAGTTGGTTTACGGTCCCTAACAAATGAGACAAATTTGTTCCACACTGACTGATACTATTTGGCGGATTTCCCCTTAATATTAATGATTAAGAATTCCCTGACTTCAGGTGGCCATTCCATGAAGCACAGGGATCTGAGAAAGTCCACACGTGAAGGCTTTTCATCAGAAAGGAGGAGGCGTAGACAGTTATCCCTTGGACCTGCTGGGAAAGAATAGGAAGATGTAATGGCTTGTGATGAAAAGTCAGCTTCTGTAGGGTTGGAAACCAAGGGCTGTTCGGCCACATTGGAGCAATCAATACTCCCCTCCCCTTGAACTCCTTGAGGAGTTGTACTACTTTCATTAATAAGTTCGTTGCGGGAAACAGATAACTGTTCCCCAGCAGGTTCCAGTCCAGCAATAGTGCGTCTCTGGCCACTGCTCAAAGGTCGTGATAGAGGGTGACAAAATTCAGTAATTTGTGATTGTCGCGTGTTGCGAACAGATCTACCTGAAGATATGGGTGATCTCGGAGGACCCTGCTGAATGACCCGCTGTCCAATTCTCACTCCCCTTCCTGGGCTTTGAATCTGGAGAGGCAGTCCGCTAGGACATTCTGAGCTCCCGCAAGGTGGGATGCTGACAGAGTCCATTTCTTCACCTGAGCTAATCTCATGATCCCCAGCACTATATGATTCAATGGCTTTGACCTTGATCCCCAACGCTTCAAGATTTGTACCACAGGCTTGTTGTCTATGAACAACTGAATGTGAGATCCCCTCTTGGGTTTCAGTCCCTTGAGTGACAGGAGCACTGCCATCATTAGTTTGATACTGATATGGCAAGATTTGAGGGCTTCCGACCACTTTCCAGACACTTTGTTCTGATCTGAGTGGCCCACCCCCATCCGTCCTTCGATGAAGCATCAATATGAATGGTCACTGAGACTGGTTTCGGGACTAGCCGGACTGAACATTTCAGGGCCTGATTTGATGTCCAAGGTTGTCTTGCACCTCCTTTTCATCGGGACCTTGTGGTCTCTGAATGATTTGTTTGCCTTTAAAATGAGAATCTGGTTCAATACTTTAAAATCGTTTTCAAAACTGGATCTAGTATTGATGCGAATAGTAGTTTGCCCTGCAGCACTTCTAGGTTCCTTCTGGAAAAACTCTTGGCTTTTCTGAACCTCTTTACCTGATCTACTATTGACCTCCTGGAGGTCTCTGGTAGGGCTAGCTTTCCGCTTTCTAGACACCATTGTAGGCCTAGCCATCTAAACTTTTTTTCTGGCTTCAGCTATGACTTTTCCCAGTTGATTAGGAACATGAAGTCCTGCAAGGTCTGAGCCACTATTCGGGATGCTTCTAGACACACTTCTATCGATTCCACCCAGATCAGCCAGTCGTCCAGATACGCCATGACATTCACCCCCTGTAGTCTTAGTTGTTAAGATCACTTTGGTTAATTTCGTGAACACTCTGGGGGCTACATTGAGGCCGAATGGCATCACTTTGAATCTGTACGACTGGTGACCCAGACGGAATCCTAGATATTGGCAAAAATGAGGTTGGATTGGAATGTGCCAATATGCGTCTTTCAAGTCAATAGAAGAGGTGTAGCTGTCCTTTGGCAAGGTATGTCTTATCTGATCTATCGTCAGCATTTTGAATTTGGGACAGTTTATTGCTTTGTTGAGGACAGAGAGGTCCAGAATGACTCTCCTTTCCTGAGAGTCCCTCTTTGGAACACTGAAAAGCCTCCCCTGGAACCTGATAAAGTGGCATTTCTCTATTGTGTCCTTTATTAACATTTTGTTCACAAATAGGTTCAACTCTTTTGTGCTGCGCTGATGAAAGTATTTGTTGGGGAAGGGGCCCTTCCAACCCCAGTGCAGACCTTTTGATACCACTTCATAGGCCCAAGGGGACACTTTCCAGGCTTCCTGGAACCTCTTCAGTCTGCTCCCAACCTGAAATGTCTCATTGGTTGAACTGACCTCTACCACCACCTCGTCCTCCCGTTATCTTTCTTCCCTCAAAAGGATCCGCCTCTTCCACGACCGCCTCGAGCCTCCTGGAACTGCCTAAATTGGGATTGTTGAGATGGCAGTGCACTGCTGCTCTTCAAGGATGGCTGAGAGTGCAGAATAGGGAATTGTTTCTGGGAAGAGGGACCTTGTCCTGGGTCTGGCGCAGGAAGAGCTGGCGCTTTAAAAGCCTTCTTATATTGTTGCTTCTTCCTGCATTTTGCCCCCCTTGGGTCTGCTTCTGGGTCATATCCTAGTAACTCCTCAAATTTGATACCTCGGTGGGTAGCAATATTATTCAGCTTGGTTACTAGGTCCCTAGGGAAGAGGTCACTACACATAGGGGAGGCGAAGATGAGCTCCTTTACTGGTATAGACTTCTGGTCAGCGAATTTCAGGGCTTGACGTCTGAGTTTTAATTTGGACGCCGCCCAAGCCTCCAGAAGGTGAATGAAGATTGGGCCCATGTTCTGAATTTGTAACCTTGGAAGCACTGAAACTCTCTGCTGGTCACAGCGGTATGCCTGAGATTCCATTAACGTCAAGGTTGAAATGCAGGACATTAACCCTTTCGCCACCGGGACGTACACATGTACGTCTTTTACGGTACAGTAATAAAAGACCGCGACGACACGCCTATCGTCTTTCATCCCTCCTCGAAAAGCAGAGCTGTTTTCTTCAGCTTGGATGGGTTTCAGGCGTAGTATTGTGTACTGAGAGGTGCAGAAGCTCCACCCACTATTCATTCTAGCCAATGAGTGTCCGATGGTCATCGTGACGTCATATTCATATGGGATATTATAAGGGGTATCGTCCAGCAGCACATGCCAGTGCGCCTCAAGCTGTTATGTATGAAACATTGTCACGATCTTGAGTAAACCATTTGGATTCGAAGGCTAAATTTTTTCTCCTTTTGATTGCAGTTATTTTACAGGTTTTTTTTATTTTTCAGTATCATGATGTCGGATGATAGTATTTCAGATTCTGGGTAGGAATACCTGCCAGATCTGTCAGATGATTATAGTGATAGTTGTTGTAGTTGCTTAGAGGATGACAGCGACACCGAGATTTTAGAAGACATTGAACCCATTGTCGATGAAGGTTGGCAGTTCATAACAGATCCATTTTGTGACAAGCACCCAGACCCAGCCCCCGATTTCACGATTTCACGATTTGCACACCCGACTTCACCTGCCCACGAGATGCATTTTGTTTCTTTTTTTGTGATGATGATATTGACAGACTGTGTGAATGGATGAATGCTCGGGCAGAGGAGTATTTTCGGTCAACAGGAAAGTGTACTATGTTTTTTGAAAACTTCTTTCATTTTTTTTACACTAACATGTAATTTATATTATCATTATTTTTCTACTACAAGTTGTAGTAGTAGTGGTATTACTGTTGAATTTTTTTATTATTATTATTGTTATTATTATTATGATTTATGATTATTATTATTATTATTATTATTACCAATACCATAAACATTCATTGATGTATACTAACTGTTTCAATAAGAAAACTAGTATATACTGCTATTACTACTAGTACTATTTTACTAATACTTTACTACTTTTTCTGCTACTTTATTTCTACTACTTTACTACTATTTCTATTTCTGCAATTACTTTTTCACTAAATATTCCTCTTTTTTTAATATATATATATATATATATATATATATATATATATATATATATATATATATATATATATATATATATATATATATATATATATATATATATATATATATATATATATATATATATATATATATATATATATATATATATATATATATATATATATATATATATATATATATATATATATATATATATATATATATATATATATATATATATATATATATGTATGTAGCCAATGTGGTGAAAAATATTCATTGGTATGTACACAATGTTTTCACATAAGAATATAAATGAAAAATATGAATAACAGAAAGTTTAGTGGGAGCAAATGATGACTGATATACTTGCGGTCTCATGCGGTATGCAAGCGTTATCGGCAGTGCAACAGGCCAGTGGCGAAGGGGTTAATAGTTTCCTCGCCTCAAACTCCTGAACACACAAGGTGTCAGCAAAGTAAGGAGTGTCCGCAAAAAAGCATGAACGGGCATGGTTTGCCAGAAATTTGCCTTTCTTCATCACCTCTGTAAAGCCTGCTAATGGTTTTATTAGATCATCCATGGGATCTGGCAGAACTGTTCCAAAGTCCTGGAGTTCCTTTAAAGAGAACTTCGTCCCTGGGCAGCTGACTCTACCCAGTTCTTTTCCCAAGATTTGAACAGTTTATTAGTGATAGTTGTGAACTTCTCACCGACTGGTACTTTCCAGGCAGGAAGGTTCATAGCAAGAACCTGGGTGCCCAGAGCACTACCTCCCAGGTCCTGGCAGATATTAGAAAGGAAGCCCTTCGCCTGATCCTGGGTAAAAATCATGGTTTCCTCCGGTACCATAGCCAGAGTCTTAGGTGTTTGGCATCGAAAGCGAACCTTACTACCTTTGAAGTGGACAAAAGGTTTTGCAAACTCTAACATAGCTAGAGGGGTGCATACATCACTATCATAGAAGATGCCATCCACCACTCTAGCTAGCTGTGATGCCACCACCCAGGGATTATACTGCTCTGGCTTGTCCTCCACCACTCTCAAATCTGGGAAATCATCTATATTAATGGGTGGATCTGACACTTGTGCTTGCTCCGGAGTCTGTCCCTGAGCCCCTGTATCCAAAGATTTTGCAAGTTGTAGTTCTATCAACTTGTCCAGCTTTGATTCCATTGCAGACATCCTAGCTTCTTGTGCCGCAAACTTTCTCTTAGTAGAGGCAGTTGTGCGGACTGAAACATTATCCTCATCGACGTCCATAGGAGCCGATTTACTAGGGATGCTGCCAGGAATCGGTTGATCTATTGGGGGTCAAGGCTCAGCATCAGATAGATCGCCCTCATCATCCAGATTTTCAGATTCTCCCAAATCGACCTCATCCCCCAGTATGAAGGGGGGCACCACAGCGGATGCATTAGGATCCACCACGACATCATCAGGTGAGTTCTCATAACCCCTGACCAACTGAAAACTGGCCGTGGGGAAGAGAAAATCTCTGACACCTTTGTCTGGCAAATAGCCAAGAGGACCTTTTGGGCCGATTCTGGAGAATCCTCTTACCCATGCTCTTAAATGTTGTATATTAACCCTTAAACGCCTGTTGGACGTTTTAAACGTCGTCAAAAATTGTCTGTCGAATGCCGAGTGGACGTTGCAAACGTCGACTGAAAATGCTTTTTTTAAATATTCGCGGAAAAATAATTATATGCCTAGTTTGCGGAAGATTTCAAATCACGCGCCTTGGCGGATGCTGGGAGTTCACGGATCCAGGTGTTGTGTTGTTTTTGAGCATCACCCAGACGCCGCATGCGCCGAATTCCCCCTACTCACGCCAGATAGCATCAGCGCCGGACCTTGCGGGAGCGATATTTTGACGCAGACGTGTTTTGCAGAACTTTGGCGAGTGTTTGCGTATTCGTGCTGCAACAGGACGTTTGTAGATATGTCACAAAGGCGTCAGGACCGTGAAAGGCGCATACTGCCTGTCGGAAGTGAGCGTGTGAGGCGAGTTTTAGACTGGGATGCTGGAGAAGGACCCAGCAACCAAAGTGAACTTTAACATTCGCGCTTTGACTCACCGAAATGATCGAAAAACGATCCGTAAGCCATAATTATTACATTCGAGTAACAATCAATCATTTACCTTCATTTTGCAACAAACGGAAAGTCTCTAGCACAATATTTAGAATTTTGTGAATTTTTGAAAAAATTTTCCTCCGCTCATAACGCGCGAACTCTGCTGAAAATCCTGTCATTTCTTGCGTCACCTTGCCGTAATTTTTTCGCCATTTCATATTATTCGTTACATAAAGTGTTATACATCAAAATGTGCGCAATTTCATGTAGAATACAACAAAAAATATAACATTCCTTTAGCTCTTCACAGTGTTTTAATATTTACATCGAAATCACGATAACTGACAAAGTTTTAACATTCGGTCAATTTTGACTCGACCGAAATGATCGAAAAACGCATCCGTAAGCCACAATTATTACATTCGAGTAACAATCAATCATTTACCTTCATTTTGTAACAAACGGAAAGTCTCTACCACAATATTTAGAATTTTGGTGAATTTTTTGAAAAAAATTTTCCTCCGCTCCGCACGCCGAACTCCGCTGAAAATCCTGTCATTTCTTGTCAGCTTGCCGTAATTTTTTCGTTGTTTCATATTATTCGTTACATAAAGTGTTATACATCAAAATGTGCGCAATTTCATGTAGAATAAAGAATACAACAAAAAATATATCATTCCTTTAGCTCTTCACAGTTTTTTAATATTTACATCGAAATCACAATAACTGACAAAATTTTGACATTCGGTCAACTTTGATTCGACCGAAATGATCGAAAAACACATCCATAAGCCATAATTATTACATTCGAGTAACAATCAATCATTTACCTTCATTTTGCAACAAACGGAAAGTCTCTAGCACATTATTTAGATTTTTGGTGAATTTTGGAAAAAAAAAAAAAAAAAAAAAAAAAAATTCCTTTCTCACGTGCGCGTACTCCGCTGAAAATCCTGTCATTTCTTGCGTCAGCTTGCCGTAATTTTTTCGCCCTTTCATATTCGTTACATAAAGTGTTATACATCAAAATGTGCGCAATTTCATGTAGAATACAACAAGAAATATGTCATTCCTTTAGCTCTTCACAGTTTTTTAATATTTTCGCCGAAATCACGATAACTGACGAAATTTTAACATTCGGTCAACTTTGATTCGACCGAAATGATCGAAAAAAGCATCCGTAAGCCATAACTATTACATTCGAGTAACAATCAATCATTTACCATCATTTTGCAACAAACAAAGTCTATAGCACAATATTTAGATTTTTGGTGAATTTTTGAAAAAAAAAAATTTTCCTTCGCTCCGTGTGTCGCGTACTCCGCTGAAAATCCTGTCATTTCTTGCATCAGCTTGCCGTAATTTTTTCGCCGTTTCATATTATTCGTTACATAAAGTGTTATACATCAAAATGTGCGAAATTTCATGTAGAATACAACAAAAAAATATATAATTCCTTTAGCTCTTCACAGTGTTTTAATATTTACATCGAAATCACGATAACTGACAAAGTTTTAACATTCGGTCAACTTTGACTCGACGAAATGATCAGAAAACGCATCCATAAGCCATAATTATTACATTCGAGTAACAATCAATCATTTACCTTCATTTTGCAACAAACGGAAAGTCTCTACCACAATATTTAAATTTTGGTGAATTTTTGAAAAAAAAAAATTTTCCTCCGCTTTTAGAAAATCCCGTCATTTCTTGCGTCAACTTGCTTTAATTTTTTCATGCGTTTCATATTATTCGTTACATAAAGTGTTATACATCAAAATGTGTGCAATTTCATGTAGAATATAGAATACAACAAAATATATCATTCCTTTAGCTCTTCACAGTTTTTAATATTTACATCGAAATCACAATAACTGACAAAATTTTAACATTCGGTCAACTTTGATTCGACGAAATGATCGAAAAACACATCCATAAGCCATAATTATTACATTCGAGTAACAATCAATCATTTACCTTCATTTTGCAACAAACGGAAAGTCTCTAGCACATTATTTAGATTTTTGAATGAATTTTAAAAAAAAAAAAAAAAAAAAAAAAAAAAAAAAAAAAAAATTTCTTATACAACATTCCCCTACATCTCTGCTGAAAATCCTGTCATTTCTTGCGTCAGCTTGCCGTAATTTTTTCGCCATTTCAAATTATTCGTTACATAAAGTGTTATACATCAAAATATGCGCAATTTCATGTAGAATACAACAAAAAATATGTCATTCCTTTAGCTCTTCACAGTTTTTAATATTTCCGCCGAAATCACGATAACTGACGAAATTTTAACATTCGGTCAACTTTGATTTGACCGAAATGATCGAAAAACGCATCTGTAAGCCATAATTATTACATTCGAGTAACAATCAATCATTTACCATCATTTTGCAACAAACAGAAAGTCTCTAGCACAATATTTAGATTTTTGGTGAATTTTTGAAAAAAAATTTTCATTAAACTCAGAGAAACTTTCGTACTCCGCTGAAAATCCTGTCATTTCTTGCATCTGCTTGCCGTAATTTTTTCGTCGTTTCATATTATTCGTTACATAAAGTGTTATACATCAAAATGTGCGAAATTTCATGTAGAATACAACAAAAAATATGTCATTCTTTTAGCTCTTCACAGTTTTTTAATATTTTCGCCGAAATCACAATAACTGCCAAATTTTAAATTTCGGTCAACTTTGACTCGACCGAAATGATCGAAAAACGCATCCATAAGCCATAATTATTACATCTGAGTAACAATCAATCATTTACCTTCATTTTGCAACAAACGGAAAGTCTCTAGCACAATATTTAGATTTTTGGTGAATTTTTGAAAAAATTTTCCTTAAGCTCCGCGCTGACTCCGCTGAAAATCCTGTCATTTCTTACGTCAGCTTGCCGTAATTTTTTTGCCGTTTCATATTATTCGTTACATAAAGTGTTATACATCAAAATGTGCGCAATTTCATGTAGAATACAACAAAAAATATATCATTCCTTTAGCTCTTCACAGTTTTTATATTTACATCGAAATAACGATAAATAGAAAAAAATCAACCTTCGTCAACTTTAACTCGATCGAAATGGTTCAAAAAATGCAATTGTAAGCTAAAAAACTTACAGCCTAGTAATATTCAATCAATTTCCTTCATTTTGGCACAATTGGAAAGTCTCTAGCACAATATTTTGATTTTTGGTGAATTTTTGAAAAAAACTTTTTTTTACGTCCGCTCGTTACGAATTCATGCATCATTTTGTGATATTTTCTCTGTGTTGCTTTAATCGTTTTACAATCTGTTATATACCAAAATCATCGCAATTTAGTGTACAATACAACTAAAAAAATTAACTCGTTAGCTTCAACCGTTTTCCTTACAGCGCGATTTGTATACAATTATATACAAGTTTTTTTTTTTTGCTGTCATATATTCCAATATTTATATATGATAATTTTTTTTTATTTTTGATGGTTGCATACTAAACTTCAGGTAATGAGAAAAAAAGGAGCCAAAAATGAACTCTTAATCTTGAAAACTAAGCGCGCTGTGATTTTTTGAAAAAAAAATTTTTTCCACTTCGGCGCTACCTCTCGGAGGCTGCCGGCATACGGGAGACGTTTTTGAAAATAGGGCTTCGGCGTTAAAGGGTTAATATTTGCCACAGAGCCAGAAACAGTGTGATCGCCCGTACGAGCCCATGACAGCCATTCAGTACATATGTCACACCCTTCCAGACTCCAGTATGGATGGTCCGTACCCTGTACACTGCAGGGAGCACACCCACGACAAAACTCATGCCGAGTCTTGATGGAGTCTATCCACTTCTTACAGGTGGCATTAGCGCACTTACTTGGCAAAGCCTATAAAAGAAAATAATACTATGAAACACCCCTAAAATGTTTAAGGAACTATGTTATATAACATTATATCATGAGAAAAATCAAGCATATAGTTTCTATATTCTCGAATGAGGCAACATTCATTCTACTATCTCGAATGGCTGGATTCATGCCCAGTCGACATCCTTGTTTGAGGCTCGCCTCCAATGGGCGCTAGGCACAAGAGGAAGGGGGGGGGTACCCACTGGGGGAGAGCTACAATTGAAGGGCAATCTATGATCACAAACAAGGAAGTCGAACAGTATTGGGATTATGTCAGTTCTATGACAGAGCATCAGGTAAGTCCATGCCATTCGAGTCGAGGGTATCATAGACCAAGAATGTGGGCTACCATGTAGGGTTAGCCTAGACTAGGGGATCTAGGTATATCCAATATAGGACATCAATCGCCCCAGACGAATAACATTGGCAAGAATTGATACTCACGACTTCATTGGTGCATGGCAACAACCTTACAGCTAATAGAACGACATATCTTTATTTGAGTTCATAACTCATTTCCATACTATACTATTTGACATAAAAGAGCTACTATTTCGAATCAATTCGACATAAAAAAGTTACTATTTCGAATCAATTCGTCTTGAGGTATCTGGTAACTTGACCGGGAGCCAATGTATCATATGCAATTTTCATTACAAAACGTTTCTGAGTCGAAGGCTTCGACAGAGCTTTGATGGAACCTTCTAGAATGTTCCAGAAGCCCGCATCATTTTTCCACACTGATAATGGGACATAGATCGGAGGTTTTACACAAAAAACTCGATCAAAATGTCCAAAATGTAGTTACCGTGATTTGACGGCGTATAAGACGCACTTTAAAAAAAAAAAAAAAAAAAAAAAGGCCTAAAAAATGTACAGTCACTTAAAAATGTTTTGCAACATGTTCCAGAAGTTTTCGTTCACCTAACAGTAATTTGTTCTTATGATATTTACGGGGAAATGTAATTTTCTTATTCGACTTTGGTTATTAATCATATGGTTAACAATATAAAAAAGAATGGTGAGTGAAAAATTCATATTACGAAAAATGACGAAACATTTTGAAAAATTTCACTTCAGATGATTGGGCAAAAGAGTCAAAGAAGAAACTATATTTTGAATCCAGATAAAAACTTATTGACTAATAAAATAATGTTGAATAATCATCAATGAAATTATATATAAATAAATAAAGAAAGAATTCAATCACTGTTGTTGTCAAAAACAAAAAGAAAAAATCTCATAACGTCGTATGTTATCGTGTGACTCCACATTCGGGCAGGAAAGTTAAACCAAATTGTCTCATCACTTGCACCGATAAGATGGGCAACAGGCTCAGCTGCACCACAAGCATTAGCTTGTATAAGACTAATGCCTCTATTGTAGATATTGCTCGGCAGCTTAGTGCAAATAAAACAACCATGTATAGAGGGATAAAACAAAAGAGAGAATGAGGAAATATGAGAAGTTCATTGTAAAAAGTGGAGGACAACCCCATTGTTGCACTACTGTTAAAGATCATCATTGGATGATCACTGAAGGAGCTCCACTTAACTCCCCTGACAACCGGTGTTGCTATAAAGAGAGAACATTACGCTTTCCCTTCAAGTTGGGGCTCAAACCATCCGTAACAGGCTACATGAGACCAAGATATTATTTCATCATACTCCTGCCAAAAAACACTTCATATCAGCGAAACACAAAGAATAGAGGCTAGTAAGGTTTGCGTTATAATATAATCCAGTTGCCAATGATTTCTGTAAGTGTCATCTTTTGCGATGAGGAGGAGACATTCTCCACTGATGAGCATGGTAGTCTTCTTCACTGCTGGCATTTAGCTAAATTAACTAAATTAATGTTGAACGTCTTTCTAATTTTAATTCTTTAGGAACTTAGATAATAAGAAATACAAAAATAGGCGTTATATATATATTCAGTTAACTTCATAAGAGGCATCAAAATGATAGGCCTAAGTAGCAATGAAAGAAATGAGAAATTACACACGATAACGCATTATATATATATGTGTGTGTGTGTGTGTGTATGTGATTATATTCTATGTATTACAAAAATAGACGTGAAATCTGTTGGTCTAGTTCAATATATTTTATATTAAGTTGCACTAGTTCACAATATACATAGGATTAGTCATTCAAAAATTTGATTAATAACAATGTGGAAGCAAATCTTTACAAAAGTTGTATTTGTTGATGTTAATTAATAAGACTAATAGTTCAATTTAAAACATTCGTAGGCCTATGTCTAAATAGTTCACACATATGAAGGAGATAAAACAACGATAGTGATGGCAGTTGGAGATGAAAATATTAAAACATAAGAACAGCGATGACCTCTGAAGTATTATAGTAACATCCTTTAATTAAGTAAAGTATGACAACAGTAAGCAGTATCAGAAAAAGCCCTGTTTAAGGGAAACTGCAGGTAATTTCTCGGACCCACCACTAGTGTTCAGTCGTTTCATGGGCTTACAACTGAGTTGCCAAATAGTGCCAAATGTCGTTATTATAAGCTGTTGTCCGAAAAGTTTTGAAGTATGTTGCAAAACTTTTTTGAGTGATTGTACATAATGTAGCCTAGCCTAACATTCGGTGTTATCCTAATAACCTATTAAAAAACAAAGTTTATTTATAATTATTTATCATTATCAGACTTACCATCACCGCAATTACTACTGCTAGTATTATAATCAATATCTACGTTGTTATTATCGATATTTTCATTAAAATGTGTTAATATCATTATCGTCGTCTACAGCGGACCGCCACATTCCACATTTACAGATTTACAGTACGTGTGCTGCCACCTATTGGTGATTATCTCGAGAGCTTTACGGATAACAAGGCTTCGTTCAGTTGGGGCAATTCCTGCTAACATTCTCTTTACGCATAACAACATGGCTTCGATCAATTGGTGGTTGACAATTCCTGCTACCATTCTCTTTAGGCATAATAACAAGGCTTCGTTGAGTTGATACTTCGTAACTCATGCTAGCATTCTCTTTTAAGAATAATAACATGGCTTTGTTCAGTTGCTCACGAGACTCGAGCCGTTACATAGGAAACATTTTTATTTATTGGATTTTACCCTTTGATTGCATACTTTTATAATATATAATGGATATATATAACATATATTACCGTAGGTAACACCTTTATTAATGTTTTTGTTGATTCTGCCGGTAAGAAACAATGTTTACAAATGAATGTGTTGCAATCTATTGGTAAACCTATGAGGTAGCTTTCAGCAGCAGACGAAACATTCGATCGTAGTAAATGGCTGATTGTATAATGCATATTTTGATAAATATAAATATGGTAAATAACTTCTTTATTAATGTTTTTGTTGATTCTGTTGGTAAGAAACAATATGCATATGATAACCTAATACTACAATTTTTACTTACCAAAATCATATGAGCATAGGCTAGGAAACCTTATTTTTTTTCCCTCAATGTCCTGCTGAAATTGGGGTGCGTCCTATGCAGACATGCGTCTTATAAGCCATCAAATACGGTATGTCACATAAATAACACTAAAAAGTTACCTTAAGTACCGAAAGCAGCTATCATCCGCTTCGGTAAACCTAAAAGTAGCAAAGGTTAGCCTAACTTTAGTGCTAAGGTTAGTGTTCGGGCTATCGATAATTTCATAACAATCAGGTTTATATAAACTTTCTAAGCATGTTTAACCATTCATGCTAGGGTTTTTTGACATGCTGAATCTAAAAATCCTACCCTAACCTATGCTTTTCGCCTTAATTAAGGCAGAATCCTAGCCTAAATATGGGTAGCGGTATGACGCTTCCAAGCCATCATTTCCGACACAAAAAATTTATGAAAATATTAGTTAAGCAGGACTAAATTTTGTGACTGCGGTAGGGCAGGTATTTATCTTTTTCCCCGTTGACTGAGATGAAGACTCCATGCCAAATAAAGTTGAAATCCCTCAAATTAAGATGGAAAAGATTTTATCACACACCACCACAGCGCGCCTAGAAAAACATTGGGTTGGTGACATGTGCATGCGCAGTAGATGCATAGTCGCGTTTTGACCCGATTCATTCGAACTAGCCATGGAAGCGCAGATGGAAAGGTGTAACCAGTGGAGATGTTTAGCCATGAATTGATTCATCAATGCGGCGGATAGGGGGTCAAAGTGCAAATCCCCCCAAGACCTGATATCTTATCACAATATGACAAGCTTCCGTTAACTGGAATGAATACGTGCCAACCCCGTGCTATAAGTTCTATTATAAGGGATTTAGCCGGGGAGCTGCCTAAGGCAGACGTAACTGCATGAGGCTCTAGCGGCTCCCTTTGACTAAAAATATGAACAAGGATATTGTGACAAAATATAAACAAAAAAAGTAAAGGAGTTTGTGTTACTGAAGCTTAAATGTAAACATACCTGTTACTGTTCACTCCCTCTCTCCACACTGCCCCTTCCTCTCCAATGGCGCTCAGCCATCCGATCCTCCACACCTTGGAAATTTCTTGAGGCCTCCCCCACCCTCCCGCAGCATTGCCAACCAAAGGAGGCCAGCTTTTTCAAGTTTTTTCAATATATATATATGTGTATATCACACATTACCACAGGTGAAAAATAAGACACAGGGTGTAGGTCCTGACTGGTTTCGACTTTATTTCCAAGCCACTGACGAAGTCCTTCATCAATGGCTTGGAAATAAAGTCGAACCGGTCAGGACCTACAACCCATCTCTTATTTTTCACCTGTGGTAATGCGTGATAAATGAATCACGCACAAATGTGATAATAATTATTTATAATATATATATATATATATATATATATATATATATATATATATATATATATATATATATATATATATATATATATATATGAATGTCTTTTCCTGTAATACTACAGTGTAATATGAATATTCCTCAGAGGACTTAGGATATGTTCAAATGAGTACCTGGATAAAGAATTTAACACAATCCGCCAACACCTAACGCAACTGCTATATCCACCACACATTATCGAGAGGGCTATTAACAAAGCAAATAAAATATACTATAGAGGTCCCACTCACAACAGACAAATAGATTTCAACAACAAAATAAAGCTTCCGTCATTAGATGAAAACATCCAAAAGGCCACGAACAACTCAGGTCTAGCAATCCTTTCATTTTCCATTATCCCAAATCCATCAGGAGTTGGCTCATTAACGATACTTAAATAACAAAAGGGAAGAAGCCGGAGTTTACAATATACCGTGTAGCAATTGTCATGACATCTCACGAAGGCGAGACAGGTAGATCGCTCTTGCAAAGAATAACAGAGCAAAAAGATCAGTGCGTTACGCCTCGGAGAGTTCGGGAATTTTCCTACATATCAGAAATACAGGGCATGTCATTAACTGGAGTGGGGCGGAGTTGGTTTTCAAAAGTAGCTGTCCGTACAAAAAGAAAGATGCTGGAATCTGCTATCATCAATCAAACCAACAATATGAACCTGTCAGGAGGACATTGGAAATCGGACGACATCAACACCTTAATCCTCAAACCCCCTCCTGAAGAAGATGACCAAGAAACGCGACCGCCAGATCCATCGCCAAACGGAGCTAAATGAGGCCAAAACCACTAGGGAATTTGGTCATTCTCCTCCTTCTTAGAAACGCCACCTCCATACCATCGGAGGCCTAAGGCCACACCTTTATGTTTTTGTATATATACCATTGTAACTTTCCACCTGTCCATATTCTACCAGTGAACAGGGGCACAGAAGCAAGTGCCCGAAATATATGGTTTCAACGTTTAAATAGTGTTTTATGGGCCTTCTTATATTCATATATATATATATATATATATATATATATATATATATATATATATATATAATTATCTTTGAGGCCTTGGTCCCTGGTCTATATATGTGTTGGATAATGTCAAGTTCAGATAATGGTGACCAAGATAATTGAGGGTCCCTTACTGTATACATATATATGAAATATATATATATATATATATATATATATATATATATATATATATATATATATATATATATATATATATATATATATATATATATATATATATATATATATATATACATACACACACACACACACATATTCACGGGGATGCCTACCACAACAACCCCGTGAATAGCTAAACCCAGTGAACACTCAGAAATCTTCTAAAAGCACTTAGAACTGCCCACTTTGATAGTTTAAACACACAAAAGAAAACTAAAATGCTTATACAGTCATACTTCGAACTTTGGCATGGTCTCTAAAAATGCTAATAAATGCTTATTTCTAAAGTTTAAACACTAAATATGACCC
Source organism: Macrobrachium rosenbergii (assembly GCF_040412425.1). Classification (NCBI taxonomy): domain Eukaryota; kingdom Metazoa; phylum Arthropoda; class Malacostraca; order Decapoda; family Palaemonidae; genus Macrobrachium; species Macrobrachium rosenbergii. The sequence continues at coordinate 95,657,517 of NC_089742.1, forward strand.
TAATCATGCTCCCAAATTATTAAGTTAACTTTTAAATGGAATTAAAGTTACTGTAATTTCATTTAAAAGTTACCTTAATACATTGCCCTTAAAAAGAGAAATAAATGGTTTACATAAAAATTGAGAGTTGTAAGAGAATTTCTCTCTCCCCCTTCCAACCGATCTATTTTTAGAATCATCTCAACCTCTTTTTAGCAACTTTTTTATTCTGCGTCTCTTTCTCTTTGTTCTGAAATGCTTTTTCATGAACAAACAATGTTTTATATTTTGACTAAACTACAACTCTTAGTTATTATGTCTCTATGTTTTAGAACGTATTTGCAACACTAGTGCATTTAAACTTCGTAGACGATACAGGTCAAATTAGATCAATTTAAACTATCTACTGTACAGGTAAAGATGTACAGAGAATTAATAAGTTGTAAAATGTGTGAGCGCTAACTATGAGAGAGAGAGAGAGAGAGAGAGAGAGAGAGAGAGAGAGAGAGAGAGACCAACACGAATGAGAAGGGTTGTCCTTACTTAGAGAGAGTGAAATTATTTATCAGTTATTACGGAGACTGAGAGAAAAAGAAAGTAAGTATACCTTAGTTTTACAGACCACTGAGCTGATTAACAGCTCTCCTACTTAAGAGAGATGAAATTATTTATCAGTTATTGTGGAATCGAACCACATTAGAGACTGAGAGAATAAACTCTTCACAAGAGAGAGAGAACTCCGGTCCATCGAGAGAGAGAGAGAGAACAAAGAGAGAGAGAGAGAACTCAGAGAGAGAGAGAGAGAGAGAGAGAGAGAGAGATTGTCCATACTTGAAATGTCAAGGTATATTATTTATGAATTACAGTATTACAGAGAGAGAGAGAGAGAGAGAGAGAGAGAGAGAGAGAGAGAGAGAGAGAGAGAGAGAGAGAGAGAGAGAGAGAGAGAGAGAGAGCTTAATACATTATCCTTAAAAAAAGAAATAAATGGTTGACTTAAGAATATAGTGTGTGACACTCCCCCCCATTCCACCAATCTATTTTTAGAAGTCTTCTCAACCCCGTTTTTACAAACTTTTTTTATTCTGTCACTTTCTCTTTGTTCTGAAATGCTCTATGTCTCTATGTTTTAGAACTGCGCATTTACAGTTTGTAAACAGGACAGGTAAAATTAGATCAATTCAAAATTATCTACTGTACAGTTAAAGACATACAGAGAAACACTGCTGTAATACGTAGGTTGGCTAACTTCGAACGAGAGAGAGAGAGATAACAGTTGTCCTTACTTAAGAGAGTGAAATTTTTTATGAATTATTATGGACACACACACAGAGAGAGAGAGAGAGAGAGAGAGAGAGAGAGAGAGAGAGAGAGAGAGAGAGAGAGAGAGAGAGAGAGAGAGAAATTTGACCACTGATTAGCAACACTCTCATTCTTGTCATGTTAAATGACATGTCTGACAGCTTTTGCCTTCCACCTTCTTACAAAAGATGAGGGAAGAATTTGTTTGTTGAAGATAATACAAATTTTGTATTACAGTTTTATTATTATTATTATTAATATTATTATTATTATTATTAATCTTATTAATATTTGAAAATTAGTACATATTATTACTTAAAATGTTTACCATACAAATAAACATACCTGTTTACATGTACCATAAAAATTCATCTCACTAAAAGAAAGAGAGAGAGAGAGAGAGAGAGAGAGAGAGAGAGAGAGAGAGAGAGAGAGAGAGAGAATAGAGAGAGATTTTAATAATATTTAATGTTATTTAATTTACACATAAAAGCTTGAAAACTTATAAATTACATAAAAAAGTTAAACAAACACTTTTGCTGGGTTTCTCAGTATACGGAAA